>NC_142875.1:131825000-132130625 GCF_051225735.1 Oryctolagus cuniculus
CAGACAATCTGAGGGGCTCTCAAGGATTATTAGGGAAATGAGGGGTCCTGGAGATGGAAAGAAGCGCCCAGGAAACTGAGGGAAGCCAGGGCGGAGACAGATCCTGTGCAGGAGGTCCCTCCAGGAGTGTGGTTCCATTCCTCCGTCGTCTCTGCTGACAGGAGATTTGAGAGTGGGGATGGAAGGCAATTAAGCTCCTTCTGCGGGTGGGTCCTGACGCAGAGAAGAGAAATCGAGACAGAGCCAGCCTCTGTCTGCCTTGGAGAGAAACAGCACGTGCTGAGGGGGACCTTGATTCCCAGTCTGCTTTTAGGGACTTTGCATTTCCTTTAGACCAACTCGCTCAACGAGCCACAAAAGGCCAGGTTTCTGGGGTGACATTCTGTGAGCCCCACCACGGTAAATGGATTAAACATGCCAGGCAGAAAGAAGAGCGATGAGCCTGGATTTAGAGTTTACACTTTACTGTTCGAGAGGAAACACAAGTAACAGGACAGTCACAGCACTGCAAGCACAGGGACCGGCACTGGCGCAGCAGGTTCAAGCCCTGGGCTGCAGCGGCAGCATCCCCTGCGGGCACCAGTTACTCCACTTCTGATCCAGCTCCCTGTTAATGCAACGGGGAAAGCAGCGGAAGATGGTCCAGTGCTTGGGCTCCTGCACACACACAAGAGACCCACTAGAAGCTCCTGGCTTCGGAGTAGCTCAGCTCCAGCCATGGCCGCCATTTGGGGATTGAATCGGCGGATCAAAGATCTCTAAGATCTCTCTCTGTCTCTGTAACTCTTTCATTTGAATATTTTTTTTTAAAATTAGAGCACAAGAACAAAAAAGTCTAATGAAAGAAAGCTAAGGTAGCCCTGGGAATCCAGACAACACTAAGTACGAAGCACACAATATTACTACCTACAGATCAAGAGGGTTACTGCATCATGACACAGTGTACAGTTCACTAGGGAGAGAAACTACAAGACACAGGGCCTAACAACACGACTTCAAAATACATGGAGCAAAACCTGACTGAAGCATAAGAAGAAAAAGACAAATCCACAAGCAGAATGATGGGCGACAGTAGCACATCTAAATCAATAAGACTCAGGAAACAAACACGCCATGAAAATAACAGGTGTGAACACTGCAGTTAACATGGACCAGCATCCAATTTATGAACTCTAACAATCCAACCAGTGAGGGGCACACATCCCCTCCAAGCACGGGGGCAGACTTCAGCCGCTGCCCGTGACGCCAGCACCCACTGTGAGTGCTCCCGCGATTCTAAGCCGTTCCACTTCTGTTCCAGCTCCCTGCTAACGTGCCTGGGAAAGCAGCAGCAGACGGCCGAGTGCTTTAGGCAGTGAATCTGAGGATGGGCAATCTTGCCTTCTGTCTGTAACGCAGCCTGTCAAATATATAAAGCAGCATTTATAGAAAATGACCACCCACTGGTCCATAACGCTAGCTCTCAACACAAAGGAGTCTTCGGAAAGCTCACGGAGGGGCCAGTGCAGTAGCACCGTGGGCTGAGCCTCCACCTGCATCCCATGTGAGCACTGGTTCATGTCTCAGCTGCTCCTCTTCCGATCCAGCTCTGCTACGGCCTGAGAAAGCAGTGAAGACAGCCCAAGTCCTTGGGCCCCTGCACCCACGTGGGAGGGACCTGGAAGAGGCTCCTGGCTTCAGATCAACTCAGCTCCAGACATTGCAGCCATTTGGGGAAAGAACCAGCAGATGGAAGACCTGACTCTGTCTGTAATTCTGCTTCTCAAATAAAAATTCTTTTTAAAAAAAGTGCATATGAAAAGTATATGATGAAAAATTCATCCATGGATTTCAAAAAAATCAGGTACCTACCTAAATTCAATTCCATTTTTCTACAACCTTTTTGCAATCCACTCATGTGTCAAAGGGCTAAGATAAAGTGAATCATGATTTCCAATTTTTACACCATCACACACACAAACAAATGACTTTAAAAGTTTTAATTAACCCAAACCATCTAACCAGATACTCAGGAAGTCAAGAGTACACTTTCATGCAACCCACAGGTCAAGGACAACAAACTGAATATTTAAATTTTTGGGAAGTAATAAAAATTATAAATACTACACATCAATCATTGTGGGACTGAACCAAAGAAGAATTTCTGTAAGAATTTTAGGCATTTCAGAAAATACAAGGTATTCACTGGGACAAAGTAGGGAAAGAGAGCCACCTAAAAAGCAAGAGAAAACAGATCCTAAAGAGCAGATGTTGACGAAAGAGAAGACAGGCCTAAGTAAGAGGACTAAAAACCAAAAGTTGGCTTCTGCAAAATCATTATTACATTTCACAAGAAAAAGCAACCCTAAGCAACTAGTACCCAGAATCAAGGAGCTCTTAACTGCAAAAATGGAAGACATGAAAAAGAAATAGAGACCCACCATCACTAACTTCACGCCTGTAAGTTTGAAAACATGGAAGAAATGGAGATATTCCTAGAAACATTTATTCAGGAAGAAAAGGAATACTTGGAACATCCTGTAATTATCAAGCACTGGATCAATGATCTAAAAAAATCAAAGTGTTTCTTCGCATAAGGAAAACTTCTTGTCTAGATGGCTTCCTTTAATTGTTCCCACAAACACTCAGGAGGCTAGAAATGCCATTCTTACACCAACTCTTCCATACCATCAGAAAAGGCAGCGCCCCCCACACTGAGAGACACCTCCCGGGGAACTCCTGCACCTCTGCCCCATCCCACAGGCCAGCACGCACTGACCTCTGTTCCACGGCCCTCTCAAAGATGTCAATACAGAACACGGCCATGTAAGACACACAGTTTCCCTCCAGCACTCAGGGCGGCTGTGAAGCGGTTAGTACCTCCTTCCTGAGCAAAATGCTAGCTGTCCCTTAGAACGTGTTTAATGAGATCCGCTGCTGAAGCACGACACACTCAGGTGGGCACCAGCCCATCCACGCAGGGTCTAGGGTGCAGGCACCAGCTGCCAAAGCGCTCATCCTCTGGGCACTGCTTCAGCTGTACACCCTCAACTGCCCAGCTGCGAGCAGGCTTCACACGTCCAAACCCAAAAGGCCAGCGCAGCGCCCGTCCCAATAATGAGCAGCTGAAAAAATTCTAGAACAATACAGTCAGTCCAAACAATCAATCCACTACACAGAAATGTATGATATCCCAGTACTGTAAAACTAGACCCCAATACAACAGTAATTAATGTAATTACTTTATGAAGGAAACAAAAATGAAATAGTACACGTGTGTATTAAACGATAGAAAATTCAGCATGGTTCATGATTTAAGAAAGCAAACTAAAAAAGGAAAATACTAATTTTGTAAAGAGAATTTATAAAAAAAAAAAAACATAACAACCACCATAAGTAACAGAAAAGAATTACAGGGACCAAGACAGGATCCTGCTGTCTCCACTTCTAGTTAACACTGCAGGTTCTTAGCAAAATAAGGCAAAAAATTATGTGTAAGACATGGAAAAATTATCATTCCTCCTATATGGTGTAATTATACATTTTTAAATCTAAAAAATACTATAGATAAGTTATTAGAATTTAATGAGTTCACAAGGGGCTTCCATAGCCTTGGAAACTCATGACTGGAGCATAGGGAGATTACTGATGCCATAGACAGGAGTGTCAATTGGTAAAGTCAACAACAGGAGTCACTGTGCACTTACTCCTCATGCAGGATCTCTGTCCTTAATGTGCTGTACATTGAGACTTAATGCTATAACGAGTACTCAAACAGTATATTTCACTTTGTGTTTCTATGGGGGTGCAAACTGTTGAAATCTTTACTTAATGTATACTAAACTGATCTTCTGTAAAAAAAAAAGAAGAAGAAATTATCAATTCCCAACTTGACTCTCACTGGGATTAAACATGACAATAGGTCTGATCTGATTTCATCATCATTTAAAAAATCATCTATTGGCCGGCGCCGCGGCTCACTAGGCTAATCCTCCGCCTAGCGGCGCCGGCACACCGGGTTCTAGTCCCGGTTGGGGCGCCGGATTCTGTCCCGGTTGCCCCTCTTCCAGGCCAGCTCTCTGCTGTGGCCAGGGAGTGCAGTGGAGGATGGCCCAGGTGCTTGGGCCCTGCACCCCATGGGAGACCAGGAAAAGCACCTGGCTCCTGGCTCCTGCCATCGGATCAGCGCGGTGCGCCGGCCGCAGCGCGCCGACCGCGGCGGCCATTGGAGGGTGAACCAACGGCAAAGGAAGATCTTTCTCTCTGTCTCTCTCTCTCACTGTCCACTCTGCCTGTAAAAAAAAAAAAAAAAAAAAAAAACAAAAAACAAAAAAAAAAAATCATCTATTATTTTTCACTTTATGTTTCTGTGTGGGAGCAAACTGTTGAAATCTTTACTTAATGTATGCCAAACTGATCTTCTGTATATAAAGAGAATCGAAAATGAAAAAAAAAAAAGAATTTAATGAGTTCAGCAGTGTCACCCAAGTTTTAAAAAACAGGAATAAATCTACTATGTATCTACACACCAGCAACAACCTAGAAGCAAAAATCATAAATGTCATTAATAAATAGTAGCATAAAACTAAAGTCCAAACACTAAATATAAAAAAGACTGCAGGAAAAAAACAGAAGACTTTGACTTTGTGATCCTAGAGAACACGTAAATGCCGACAGATTTACCATGTTTGTGGGACAGAAAACTCAAGAGCATAAACACGCTAATACTTCCCAATTGACATACACGTTCATATCAATTCATATAAACATTCTAAGCTTCTGGGCTTCTTAAACTTGGAAGGTGGAAGAAATAATTAAAATTGTAACCTGACAGTGATAGAAAACGTGGGACCAGGAATAGCACTTTAGAGAAAAACTAAGGAGGACGTGTCCTCACACACACCAAGACCTGTCCGCCCAGACTACCATGATCAACACAGCACAGCACAGAGAAATGGGGCCCAGCCAGAGCTCCGTGTCTGAGGGGCTCTAGATAAAGGGCAAAATGCCCTTCCAACACCCGGTAACAAGACGACTGAGGATCCATGTGCCAAGACATGGACTTGAACCCCTACTTTCCACTGTATACAGAAATCAGTTCCCAAGGGCTCAAAGAAACAGGTCCCCAAAGCAAACCTTACGTTTTTAGAATGTAAGTGGTCCAGGTTAGCTTTTGTTAGCCACTCTTTCTTAACAAGTAAATCCCCTAATCTTCTATCTAAAACCAAGCCCATGGCAGGGGCAGCATGGTGCTCTGGCCAGACCTGGAGATCCAGGAAAGAGATCAGTAAAAACACATTTAATTCTTGTTCTCTCTTGCAGGTCCAGAAAGAAAGCAAAAGATTCATAGTTGTGTACACAGAGAAGGACATAAGGAGAGACACAAAGGAAAACACACACACACACACACACCCCTGGTTTCATATACTATATTTGAGAGTTTTCACAAATAAGAAAAAATTTAATTAAAAATAAAAATCAATGGCTATGCTAAATTTCACTGCATCATATCCTCTTTTGTACTTCAAGAAAGAAAGTTGTACTGCGTTTCCTTGCTTAAAAACAAGCAATACTGTGTGATTAAGAAAACTTAACAGATTTAGCAAGGGGGTACTTCAGAAAGTTCATGGGAAAAATGAAATCAAAATTTAAGTTAATTTTGGTGCAAAAGAAAGATCTCATGCAGATTTTTTCATAATAGGTATCTGCCATAAACTTTTTGAAGTGCCCTTATGTAAACATTCAAATTCATATTGAGTCTTAAAAAAATTCCTCAAGCTTTTGAGGATAACACTAACATTAAAATACCAATTATGCTTTAAAATTACAGAAAATTCTTCCTTTTGAAAGCTTGAATTAATATCTTGCTTTATTTACCTGTATGAGAACTTGGAGACCCAAGAATAACAAGTCTTTCTATCTCATATGTAAAATGACACTTTTATCACTTGTCAGCCTTTTGGCTTAGATCAAGTATAGTATAAAATGACACTTAACACCAGAGTTAACAGCCAGATAGTCATATGTATATGTAGCTACCATTTTTCCAGTACCTATTTTACATGTCCCTTTTTTAAAAGAAATATTTATTTATTTGAAAGGCAGAGTTACAGAGAGGCAGAGTCAGAGAGGTCTTCCATCCACTGGTTCACTCCCCAGATGACCGTAATGGCTGGAGCTGCACCAATGCAAAGCCAGGAGTGTCCTCTGGGTCTCCCACATGGGTGCAGGGGCCCAAGGACGTGGGCCATCTTCCACTGCTTTCCTAGGCCATAGCAGAGAGCTGGATGGGAAGCAGAGCAGCCGGGACTAGAACCGGCACCCACATGGGATGCCTACACTGCAAGCGACGGTTTTACTTGCTATGCCACAGCGCTGGTCCCACATGTCCTTTTACAAAGAAAGCTAGCTCTTCATTAATCCTACCACTCAAGTTTTTATTCTGTCTTCAGAAGTGGGCGCAAGCCATACAATTCCTCACCCAGCTGTCTGCTGGTACTCCCGCAGCCTGTCAGAGTCCACCAGGAAAGCCCAAGGTCACCAGAAAGCCCTGCTCCTGGACTACTTAGCGGAACTTTCACAAACCATTGGCCCTGATATTACTTGAGACGCAATTTGTTTTCCCCGTGACAGACTGGGCGATGAGGAGACGTTCCTGCCAAGAGCTCACTGAAGCATGACGTGTACGTCTGCATCAGTGAAAACCTGAGAAGCCGCAGCTGCCGCAGCTCTCCTCGGAGTCACAGAGCGACTGTGACAAGGACCCCGTTCTTCCCCTTCCAAGCCGGCGCTCGGAGACCCTCACTCAGGAGCGTGCCGGCGCCTCCCACAGTAAGCGCGAACCGCCACAGCGGGAAAGGCCTGCAAACGCACAGGCGCGTGTGGACGTCTGGGTCCCCACCCAGGGCTGCTTCTAACCACTGCAGTGACTCCAGCAAGAAAGGCGTGGGAGGCAGACTAACAAAGGTTCCTAGGTCTAATAATGCTGAAAACTTAACCTCATCGTTGGCTTTACTTTGCCCCAGAAAAATGACCATGTGGTATCATCGACTTTAAAACCCCAACATCAGGGCTTACCCAGCACACATCAGACACTGGCTCTCCTTTCTCCAACGGTTTTCTTTGTATGAGAAATCTTCAGCACCAAGGGTAAATATCCTCTAAATCATACATCCAATGTCTTTAACATTTAATTTTCACAAATAAATAATGAATGTGATGTTGCTATGTTCTGCATTGGACAGGACTTGCTCCCCAAATTCACGTAGATACTTAAACCCTGAAGCCTTGTATCAATGGCCGATGGATTAAGGGTGGGGATGTGACTTGATTACTACCTCTGGTAGGTCTCAGGCTGCTCACTCTGGGAAGTTGGCATGGGAGTTCTTGACAGAAGGGTGTGTGTTTCTTTCTTTCTTTTTTTTTTTTTTTTTTTTTTTTTTTTTTTTTTTTTGACAGGCAGAGTGGACAGTGAGAGACAGAGAGAGAGAGAGACAGAGAGAAAGGTCTTCCTTTTGCCGTTGGTTCACCCTCCAATGGCCGCCGCGGCCGGCGCACCGCGCTGATCTGATGGCAGGAGCCAGGTGCTTCTCCTGGTCTCCCATGGGGTGCAGGGCCCAAGCACTTGGGCCATCCTCCACTGCCTTCCCCAGGCCACAGCAGAGAGCTGGCCTGGAAGAGGGGCAACCGGGACAGAATCCGGCGCCCCAACCGGGACTAGAACCCGGTGTGCCAGCGCCACAGGTGGAGAATTAGCCTATTCTGTCTCTGTTTCCTGGCTCCCCAGGGGACTGCTCCTGTGTGCCTGCTCCACCGGGTGCCAGACGAATGGGGCACCCAAGCCCCAGACTGAAGACCTCGTTTTTCTTCCCACAAAGCTCCTCTCAGGTACTGCAGAGGTGCAGCGGGGAAGCTGGCTAATACAGTGTATTTCAACGTAAATACGGACACCTGATGCAGAGTAACTCCTGACCAAAGAAGGGAGAAATGAAAATGACAATAATCTTTGAAAACAACTAATGGTGCTCACACTGCCAGGGCTTTCTTTGCAAGATCAGGGGACCCTCAAAAGAACTAAGTGTCCCACGGCTTTCTGCTTTCAAAAAGGACCAACCTGGAATCCATTACAAGCCCCTCTATCTCACAATACCATCTCAGCAGATTCAGTTTATATCACAGCTTGTACAGCGAACTACCTCATCAAAGTAGGACTGTCCCGTCAAGGATGCTGCCCAAGGCCACTGTGAGACACCAACTAACGGTGAGACGGAACGGCAGCCATCAAGCTCCCTCACTGGTGACATCACAAGAAATTCATCAAGTTCTTGTCCACTGATGGGTCATTAATGCAATCACAATTCACTGCAGTAACATTTAATATAGAAGTCAATTCAAAAAAATCCTTTGAAACAATACAAACACTGATATCCTTAAATTAAATGACACAGGAAAAGAATCCTCCACTTACACTTCTCAGATAATTAACTCAGCAAATATCATTTCTGATCTACATCACTGAAACCAGGAAGTTATACTTAATCCTGAAAGCTTGCATTCCAGCTCCTACAAAACGAAGTACAGCACCAATAACTACAACGAGACCAGAACGCAAAACAAGGCTAACTGAGTCTAGGGTAGGCTGCCTACCTGAACACGAAAGCGGAGTTAACATGAGCTGCTGGGATTGTACGCGAATTAAAGAGTGTTTGGGCTGCACTATTAGCTTATTCACCTCTCTCTGCTACCCTGCACACCCTCCTCTTTGAAAATCAGCCGTCTAGAAGGACTCTGTATCAAACCTCAATACCCATGGTACACAGACACCTTTTACCTTCTCTACCACAACCTGAGGCGACCCCAAGCAGAGTTAATTTTAGAACACAGAAATTTTTATCGATATAATTTGCCAAAAAACGCAACTACAATGAAGAAAAGATAAACTGAGAGCTAAGTGATCTTAATTTCCTGAATGCATACTATGAGCCAGCACTGGTATACATGTCTTTTCTTTAATTCGCTGACCAGCACGTGGAATTACACATTGTACAACCAGCTAAAAAACCACAAAGTTGGGAAAGCTGCTGTTTGTGACGCTGGCATCCCACATACGTGTCGGTTCAGGTCCTGCCTACTCCACTTCTGATCCAGCTCCCTGCTAAGGCAAGTGGCAAAGCAGCATGAGATGTCCCCAGTACTTGGCCTGTGCCACCCATGTGGGCAACATGGAAACAGCTCTCGGCTCCAGTCTTAGGTCTCGCCCAGCCATGGCCACTGTGGCCATCTGGGGAGCAAACCAGCAGATGGAAGGTATCCTCCTCTCTCTCCCCAACTCCCAGTGTAAGTGACTTTCGAATAAATTAATTATATCTTTTTTAAAAAATCAGAAAACTGAGTTACACGTGGTACCCAAAGTCACACAGGCAGTAAGCAATATGACTGTCTAACCCCAATATTCATGCTTACGCAGTCAAGAGTCTTTCTGAAAATATTTATACTTGACATACTTTCACGAACAGTTTTAGAAAACTTACACATTAAAAACAAAGTAAGCGTGTGCACACATGTTAAACTGAGCTGCCCAGTGGCTGCAACTCCAATTTGAGGTCAAACATTTATTACAGTAGCTTGTAGTCCCTCGACTCTACCAGTGTGTCCAGGTGGAGGCCTGGCCGGAAACCTCCGGCTTTCAACTCATGATGGATAATGCAGTGAGTCCAAGAACAAGCTGTTCTTGCTCTAACACTGAGTTACTGCCCCAAAGCCAGCCATAAAGAAACCCACAGACATTGCTTCTAGGCCTGCCGACTGAAAAGAGGACTTCAAAATTTCACAGAAAATGCCGCCTGCAAGAAAAAAAAAAAAACCAGGAAGGTTTCACTGAAGTCATCTTAGCTTTTAATTTCATTTTTCTGTGAGCTTTGAAGTCCCCTCATGTGAGTGCCCAAAGTTAAATTGAGCTCTGCATGAATGTCTCTAGAAACAACATGCTTCTTTGCCTTAACACGAACTCTAAGAAAATGGGGTGGGCGTATGGTGGAGGCTGTCCAGTCGCCTCCTGAAATGCCCACAACCCTTCCCAGAACGCTCGCTTCGAGTACCAGGTGTGCTTTGGATCCTGCTCCTGCTAATGCAGGCTCTGGAGTAGCAGGCGATGGTCCCGGCACCCACTGGGGAGCCCTGGACTAAGTGTTAGGATCCTGGCTTCAGCCCTGGCTGCTGCACGAATTTGGAGAATGAATGAGATCGAAGACTGGACTTCTCCCCTTCCCTCTCTTTCAAACCATAAGTAACAAGTTTTATTTTTTTTTTAAATAAAGGACAGTTCAGCTCTTCACATTCTTCCTTTAAAACCCCCCGCTAAGAAGGAGCCCCCACAAAGACCCAGAGGAATCACTGCAAGAGAATCAAGCAAAAATAACCCATCACTCACTCCAGAAATACTCAACACATTCTGCTTTAAACACATACAAAACAGAAAGAACTTTAATGTAGCCAGAGAAGCAAAACACAAAGTCAGTCCATGAAAATGCATGCCGACTATGAGGCCTAACCACACGGCAAGTGTGCCCCTGGCCAGGACAAACAGCCCTGACCTCCTGAACTCACAGCAGCAGGCCGAGGGCTCAGAAAGGTTCACCAGAGAGCAGGTTTGCGGGTGGAAATGAAGTCAGTTAGCGAGAGCAGCACTGTTCCATCTCAGTGAACAGCTGTCACAGCCACATCACTGTCAAAGCATGAAATCAGGCCGGCGCCGCGGCTCACTAGGCTAACCCTCCACCTGCAGCGCCGGCACACCAGGTTCTAGTCCCGGTCAGGGCGCCGGATTCTGTCCTGGTTGCCCCTCTTCCAGGCCAGCTCTCTGCTGTGGCCCGGGAGTGCAGTGGAGAATGGCCCAAGTGCTTGGGCCCTGCACCCCATGGGAGACCAGGAGAAGCACCTGGCTCTGGCCTTCAGATCAGCGCGGTGCGCCGGCCGCGGCGGCCATTGGAGGGTGAACCAACAGCAAAAGGAAGACCTTTCTCTCTGTCTCTCACTGTCCACTCTGCCTGTCCAAAAAAAAACCCATGAAATCTCAGATCCGAAAAACAAAGCTCCTGAGACTTAAAAACCCCTAAGATTTGCCGGCGCCGTGGCTCACTAGGCTAATCCTCTGCCTTGTGGTGCCAGCACACCGGGTTCTAGTCCCGGTCGGGGCACCGGATTCTGTCCTGGTTGCCCCTCTTCCAGGCCAGCTCTCTGCTATGGCCAGGGAGTGCAGTGGAGGATGGCCCAAGTGCTTGGGCCCTGCACCCCATGGGAGACCAGGAGAAGCACCTGGCTCCTGCCATTGGATCAGCGCGGTGTGCCGGACACAGCAAGGCGGCCGCGGTGGCCATTGGAGGGTGAACCAACAGCAAAGGAAGACCTTTCTCTCTGTCTCTCTCACTGTCCACTCGGCCTGTCAAAAAAAAAAAAAAACCTAAGATTTAATTTATAATTTTTAGGGAAATTAATGGAAGGAAACCACTGAAGTCCCTCACAGGGTCGCCTGTGAAGAGAGTATTGGGGTTTCAGTAAGGGACAATAAATACTCTCGCTGCAGTTCCGCCACTGGACTCCAGGTGGCACCACAGCAGGTCTCAGTTCACTCATCTGTGACTCAATTCCATAACGTGTGGGGTAAGCATAAAGTGCTGCCTTCCTAAATTCATTTTTTTTTAATATTTATTGTACTTGAAAGGCAGAGTTAGAGAGAGAGAGACAGGCAGAGCGAGATAGAGAGCTTCCATCTGCTGGTTCACTGCCCAAATGGCCCCAACGCTGGAACAGCCAGAGTGAGGAGGCCAGGAGTCAGGCACTTACCTCTGGGGCTCCCACGTGAGCACAGCTGCACAGCACTTGGGCCATCCTCTGCTGCTTTCCCAGGCACATTAGCAGGGAGCTGATCAGAAGTGGAGCACCTGGGATTTGAACTGGTGTCCATATGGAATACCGGTGCCACAGCCAGTGGCTGTACCCGCTATGCCACAACACCAGCCCCAACCATTCTTTAAAGTCAAATTTTTAATCTAAGTTATTTTATACAGAAGAATTTCATTTATTTGAAACTTTACTCTTCAGTAATTGGTTACGATATTTAAATACAGTAAACATAACATTTTTTTTCAAAAAATTTTAGCCAAAAGAGAGAGAAAGACAGAAACAAGGCTGGCATTGTGCCACAGCAGGTTAAGCTATCACCTGCGATACTGACATCCCATATGTGTGTCTGCTCAAACACCAGCTGCTCCACTTCTGATCCGGGGCCCTGCCAATGCACCTGCAAGAGCAGTAGAAGATGGCCCAAATGCTATCCACACGGGAGACCCAGATGAAGTTCCTGGCTCTAGGCTTCAGCCTGAGCCAACCCAGTGCCACAGAAGCCACATGGGGAGTGAACCAGCAGATGGAAGCTGTGTGTGTGTGTCCCCTTCCCTCTCTGTAACTGTGCCTTTCAAATAAATAATCTTTAAAAATAAAAAATAACACCTTAATCAGCTATATTTCTTCTTATACTCAGAATTTCCAGTTCTACGGAAACAGCAGTCATGTCTAATACTATTCTAGCATCTTGCAAAACATACAGCTTTCTATTCATTTCTTCCACCTCATTGTACTGATGCACGTTAGGGCTCATGATGCACACCAGGTTGACTCAGGTTATGACAGACTGCTGGGGACACGCAGGACGGCACAAACTACCGCTACCAGAGCGAAGAAAACCGTGTGTGTTTCTTATTTCTCCTCGACTTTTACCTTATTTACTCAAAGGTCGCTCGGCAGAGGTGCCAGCGTGTCTACTGACTTCCTCTTCTTTCCCCTTCCTCACTCTTCAACACGACAGACAGCTCACATCTGGCGAAGGCTGTTCATTCTTGTCGTGATCCACAAATGCTCTCACATGGAGTTTAAACTTCTGAATTTTAGGTATGATTTAAACATAATAATGGAAGGGTTCCACAGAATGTAATGAAGGAAGTAACTGCTAAATGTCAACCTAATTAACTTATCTGAGTGCTTCCTGCCTTCCTCACATCCATTCTCTGATTAAAGGTAAAAGCAGCTGTGAAATGGCCCCCAAACGGTGCCTGCAAGGTCAGGAGTGGCCCCCAGTGAACAGATGACTCGTGAACCCTACAAAAGGCAGGGGGAAGCAGTCTTGCCAAGCCTCTACATCTCTCATTTATGCTCAGATAATGGGGGATATGACATACTTCACAACACTGTAACAGTTACAAAAATAAAGTACAAGAACCTCATCTGATTTTTCAAATATTAGATATTTAGTGACTGTTGAAGAGAAGGAAAGAGGAAAGTATGAAGAGAGAGACAACAGCAGTCACTGGGTCTCAAACCCTCTGTGGTGTCCACTGGTGGAAACACCACACTGGAATGTGCGTACGGCTTCAGGAAAAAAACAGAGTATTTACTCACTAAGTGTTTCTCAACAATCTTTTGTTGGTATCCTGTAATCAAGTTATTTGTTTTTTATATCCATTTAATAAGAGAAAATATTAATTGCATGCAAAACTATGTGCACCTCTCATGCATCCAGCAATACGATGAAATGAAGTGAGAAAACAAAGAGAAGCGTCAGGAACTGTGGGCTCCAGTGCGACAGCTGACCTTTCTGTAACAGGGCCTTTTATTTTAATCCATTAGCAACTCCTAGATGACAGTCTGCAGTTGCTACCTTGCTACCATGGAAATGCAAATATGTGAATGCATCAGGAGTCTGTGGAGAAATGGACAGTTTCTTCAGCACCTCTCCCAACGGATCAACAAAAGCACCCACATATTTACACCTGATTATTGCCACTTAAATTCTTTCTGATCACACATTAGTATCACTTTAAATTTTGCATTTATCAAAAGGTTTCACACAAAATCACTGCAATGCATTCCTTTTTTTTTTTTTTTACTGCTCATTGCTTCCTATTTGTGATCAACTGAAGGGAGCTACTTGCCGTCATTAGAAGAGAGCCAATAGCCAATGTGTTTTCCCTAAGAGGTCATTTATAAACCAACGGTTGAATGGAGTTTCCAAACATCAAAGTTATAAAAAAGTAATAACCTCCCCTCGGGAAGGAATAAAGGGAATATGATGTAGCTTAACCAGTCAACCATTATTACCCTGAGCAAAGAGATTGTTAATAGGAGGCCAATTCATCCGTATGAAACCAAGGACAGAAAAATGAGCCCAAATGAAAGGCTTACCCAAGGTGTGACGTGGGAAGGCATGAGTGTCCCCCAACAAACCAGAAAGACAATCTACCTGAGGTGGTCGATTTCTCTCAATACATGAAACGAACAGAAGGAAATTGAATATTTACCCATCACCACTGTATTCTAGACATGCAAACAACTTCTATGTTCTGATTCCAGTTCCAACAACTTTCTGTAAAGTGGACAAGACCCCTCTTCCAAACACAGCCGAAGTCAAACGCAAAAGCTCCAGTAAGCAGTGTCAGGCACACAGCGCTGCCCCCTGGTCCACGCAAATACTCAGGACCCTCATCTCTCCGCTCTGGGGTCAGTGCCAGTCACCAACGCAGTCAGAACCAGAACACAAAACACCAAACCGTGGACACCTGAAGGCCAGAACGCAGATTCTGGTGATCCCACGAAACAACGCCACCCACCAAGGTCACGTGGGGACAGTCCATCTCCACCTGCCTTCACCTCTGCACGTCCTTTTCGTAAACCATTTTATTGCCGAGTTTTACTGTTTGTAACAACATAAAGCAATCAACTCTATTTGGAGTCTCCTATTTGTCACGGTACTTCCGTGTCATTCTCTCATGTGATGCCTAGGGCTGAGATCTGACACAGGAAGTACAGCCTCCCCGCCACTCTTCATAAAATGAAACTGCCAACCCAAGAGGCGGCACGCCGTGACTCAAGGTGTGGAGCACAGCTGGGGTCTTCACGTGTCGCTCTCTCATCTGCTCTCTCATCTGTCCCCTCCTGGGGACAGCGGGCAATGACTGGACACTTACCTGCTAGTCTCAAGTAGTGGGAGCAGGCGAGGGGTGCTGCTGACCATCCCAGCAAGGTCTTGTTTGGGGGCTCTCTACTCTGTTCCACTGAGCTTCCTGTCTGTCCTTTCGGCCTCGGTTATTGTGTCATGACGACTTGACGTCACCTGGGTCAGTCCTCCTGCCCTATTTGTCTCCTTAATACCACGGTGGCTCTTCTGGATGGTGACATTTCCACGGAAGCTTTAGAATCAGTCTGCCAACATCTGGAAAGTAACTGGTTGAGATTTTGCTTGTGACTGTGTTGACTCTATAGACCAACTTGGAAAGAACCGGCATCCTGGCAACATTGAGTCTTATCCATGAACAAGGGAAAATTCTCCAATTGTTGCAGTTCTTGTTGGCTACTTCCATCAGTTTTCCTCATGCAGAACTTATATATGTTTTCAGATTTATATTAAAGTATTTCATCACATTATCTCACAAAATCACATTTTTCTTTTTACATGAGAATATTTAAAATTTACTCTTGGCAATTTTTCAGTATATATTGTTATTAAATATAGACAATATTCCCAGGTAAAATTCTGCATCCTGTAACCAAAAACAATCTTGTTTTTACTTTCAAAATCTATTTATTCACTGCTAATAAATTAGAAGGTGCTGAGTTTTATTCTATAACCTTCCTGTAACTCTATTTCCAGATATTTCTTTCATGTTCTACACAATCATGTCATCTGAGAATGAAGTTTTAATCTTCCTTCTCTATCAGTATGTCACTCCTCTTCTACCTTAAAATATTAGACAGAAATTCCAATAATGCTTCCAGATTTTGAACAGCAACTCTACTCTTAATGAGAAAGCTGCTAATTTGTTATTAGCTGTAGGGTTTTTGTAGGTTTTATCAAGAAATCTCTCCTCTTCTAGTTTACTGTGTTTTTATCATAAATGAATACTATCTGTCTATAACTATGACCATGTGATCTTTTGCAATCTGTAGATTTGATGGACAACACTAATTTTCAAGCAGTGAGCCACCCTTGTAAACCTGGGAAAAATCACACTAGGTCTCACTAAAACATTTTTTTGTATACTGTTGAATTTGATAATATTTTGTTGGGCTTTGTCCTCATCTATCTTCATACCAGATATCAGTCTATACAGTTTTCTTTTCTTGTAAGGTCTTTGTCTGGTTTAGTACTGTGGAAACATAGCCTCTGTTTCTATCCTGAAAGATACTATAGACAGTTGGTACAAGCTCTTCCTTGATTGTTGGTATAATTCACCTGTAAACCCATATGAGCCTGGAGCTTTCTGTTTGCGAAGCTTATTAAAGAATGGCTGATTCAATTTATTTTATATAGTCACATATAGGGCCATGCACACTACCTTTTTTTTTTTAAGATTTATTTCATTTATTTCAAAGACAAAGTTACAGAGAGAGGAAGAGACAGAGTGAGGTCCTCTATCAGCTGGTTCACTCCCCAGATGGCCGCAATGGCTGGAGCTGCGCCAATCTGAAGCCAGAAGCCAAGAGCTTCTTCCGGGTCTCCCACATGGGTGCAGGTGCCCATGGACTTGGGCCATCCCGGGCCTGCTATCCCAGGCCATAGCAGAGAGCAGGATCTTAAGAGCAGCAGCCAGGACTAGAACCGGCACCCATATGGTTGCCAGTGCTTCAGGCCAGGGCACCGGCCCCCTACTATCTATTTCTTATGTGAGTTTTGGCACACTGAGTCTTTGAAGGATTAAATTAATCCCATTTGGTTACCAATTTTGAGGTCACAGAACTGCTCTCAATATTTCTTTGCAAAGCGTCTTTTAATGACCAGAACATCTGTGGAGCAGTCAGCTCTTTCATATCTGATATTAATTTGTGGCCATTTTTTGTTTCTTAGGTGCCTTGGCTAGAGGACTACTGATTTTTTTATCTTTTCCAAGAAGTACCTTTTTCGCTTTACTGATATTCTTATTTCCTGTTTGTAAGTTTACAAATTGCAGTTCCAATTTCTACTATTTCTTTTCTTCTGCTTACTTCTATTTCATCATCTTCCTCTTTCCCTAGTTCCCTAGGGTAAAAGCCTCGATGACTGACTGCAGGTGTTGCTTCTACCACGAATTCACTGCCATACACTTTCCTCGAGCCGCTGCTTTCATGCATCCTACATATTTTGATAAGTTAGCTGTGCTTTCATTTGACTTCAAATCGTCTTATTTGTCCTCAGACTTATTCTGTGATTCATGAGTTATTTGGAAGGAGCTTATTTAATGTCAAAGTATTTGGAGTTATCTGGCTACCCTTGCTGATTCCTAATCTAGTTCTGCTGTGGTCTGAGCACAGACAAGCTGTGGTCTTTGTGCTTTCAAACTTGTCCAGGTGTTTCTTCTGGTTCAGAATGTGGTCTATCCTGGTGAGTGATGACCTGAGTGTGCCACAGCACCAAGTGCACATGCTCCAATTTAGTATGGGGCTCCATCCAGATCAACTCAAAGAAAGCTGGAACTACAGTAAGTCAGAACTGCATTTACTACTCACATAAATCCATGGCAAAATTGAACAATCCCAAGTCAAATCACCCCAAGTGCAGATTCTTCTCAATTTATGATGGAGTTACAAGCCAACCAACTGTAAAGTCTAACAACCCTAAATCTGAGCATTGTTAAGTTAGGGGCCACTGCAGTCCACAAACACCAATTACGTTCACCCGACGCTGTTGAGTTCAACACTGCACCTGCTGATTTCTCTGCCTGCTGGCTCTGCTCATTTCTGACAGGCGCTGAAATCTTCACCTGTGACAGTGGACTGATGTGTTCTCCTTACTGATCTCCAGTCTTTGCCTCACGTACACTTACTCTGATGCTCTCCTGTTAGGAGCACATGGTTTAAAGACTGCACCCTTCTGAAGAACTGACACTGTGGCCATTACGTGATAGCCTCCAAAACGTCACTCGCTCTGAACTCTGCCAACGACGTAGCTAATCCTGCTTTCGGATCTGATTCCTGTTAGCATGGAACACATTTCCCCACCTTTAACTTTTTATCTTCTTGTCTTTAAAGTTTCTTTTTTTTTCATTTTTTTAACTTTTATTTAATGAATATAAATTTCCAAAGTACAGAATATGGATTACAATGGCTTCCCCCCCATAACGTCCCTCCCACCCGCAACCCTCCCCTCTCCCACTCCCTCTCCCCTTCCATTCACATCAAGATTCATTTTCGATTCTCTTTATATACAGAAGATCAGTTTAGCATACATTAAGTAAAGATTTCAACAGTTTGCTCCCACACAGAAACACAAAGTGAAAAATACTGTTGAGTACTTGTTATAGCATTAAATCTCAATGTACAGCACACTAAGGACAAAGATCCTACATGAGGAGTAAGTGCACAGTGACTCCTGTTGTTGACTTAACAAATTGACACTCTTGTTTATGGCCTCAGTAATCACCCTGGGCTCTTGTCATGAGCTGCCAAGGCTATGGAAGCCCCCTGAGTTCACCGACTCTGATCATATTTAGACAAGGCCATGGTCAAAGTGGAAGTTCTCTCCTCCCTTCAGAGAAAGGTACCTCCTTCTTTGATGACCCGTTCTTTCCACTGGGATCTCACTCGCAGAGATCTTTCATTTAGTTTTTTTGTTTGTTTGTTTGTTTGTTTTCCCCAGAGTGTCTTGGCTTTCCATGCCTGAAATACTCTCATGGGCTTTTCAGCCAGATCCGCATGCCTTAAGGGCTGATTCTGAGGCCAGAGTGCTGTTAGGACATCTGCCATTCTATGGGTCTGCTGTGTATCTCACTTCCCATGTTGGATCATTCTCTCCCTTTTTCATTCTATCAGCTAGTATTTGCAGACACTATTCTTGTTTATGTGATCCCTTTGGTTCTTAGTCCTATCATTACAATCAACTGTGAACAGAAATTGATCACTGGGACTAGTGAGATGGCATTGGTACACACCACCTCGATGGGACTGAATTCAAATCCCCTGGTATGTTTCTAACTCTACCGTTTGAGGCAAGTCAGTTTGAGCATGACCCGAATTGCACATCTCTTCCCTCTCTTATTCCTACTCTTATATTTAACAGTGATCACTTTTCAGTTAAGTTTCAGCACTTAAGAAGAATTGTGTATTGATTACAGTATTCAACCAAAAGTATTAAGTAGAACAAACAAACAAAAATACTAAGAAGGATAACATATTAAGTTGTTCATCAACAGTCAGGGTGAGGGCTGATCAAGTCACCGTTTCTCCTAGTGTTCATTTCACTTTAACAGGTTTCCTTTTTGGTGCTCAGTTAGTTGTCACCTATCAGGGAGAACAAGTGGTATTTGTCCCTTTGGGATTGGCTTATTTCACTCAGCATAATGTTTTCCAAATTCCTAACAGGGATCACTTTTCAGTTAAAATTTAAACACCTAAGAATAATTGTGTTAAATACAGAGTTCAACCAATGGTACTAGAACAAAAAAAAAATACGAAAATGGATAAAGTATTACATTGTACATCAACCGTCAGGACAAGAGCTGATCAAGACACAGGCGAGTCTTGTTAGCCAGTTCTCACAATCTCTGTCTTGATGCACTTAGACCACGACATTCAAAGTGACTACTGATAGAGCTGAATTCATATCTGCCGTATCTGTCACTGTTTCCTGTTCAGTGCCCATATTCTTTATTCATATTTGTGTCTTTTGCACTTTATTCAACATTTTATAAAAACTACTTTCTCTTTCTTGGCATATCAGTTATACTTCTATTATAATTTGTTAATGAATGCCCTAGAGTTTGCAATACATATGTACAATTAATCCAGGTCCACTTTCAAACACCACTGTATACGTCACAGATAATCTATTTCTAAAATAATCTGAATTCCTCACTTCCGCTCCTGCTGTCTCTGTTCATTTCACTTACACAGAAGCATATATACATTCATACACACACACACGATGTAGATATCTGCAAATATACACATAGGCATACATAACTGAATGTATCATTGTCATTAAACAGCTCTTGTATGTTAGATCAATGATGAATAAGAAAAACGAGTTTTTAGAGGCAAGCATGTGGCAAAGAAGGTAAGATGCCATTCAAGGCATCAACATCTGATGTCAGAGTGTCTGGGTTCAAGTCTCAGGTCCTCCATTTCTGATCCAGCTTCCTGCTGATGTCCTGGGAAGCAGCAGATGGTGGCTCAACTACTGGGATTCCTACCACTCACGTGAGTTCTAGGTTTGGGCTCCTGCCACCAGCCCAGCTCTGACTGTTGCAGGCATCTGTTAAGTGAACCAGCAGAGGGAGGACCTCTCTCTCCCTCCTAAACCTTCTCCCTCTGCCCTTCAAACCGAATGAACATAAGAATGTTTAAATCAAGCATGTTTTTATTTAGCCCTCACTCTTCCTCCAGTGATCTTGCTTTGTTTGCACTGAGTTTCTGACCCATATAATTTCCTTCTCTCTAAAAAACTTTAGATGTTCTTCATGCACGTCTAGTGTCTATAAAATTCCCTGATCTTTGTTTATAAAAAGTTATACTTCCTCTTCCTTTTTAAAGCATGAATTCTGCAGGAGGTAGAATCCTGGATGGGTGGGGTTTGCTCTCTCCACACTTTAAACACTCAACTCCACTCTCTGCATGCACAGCTGCTAAGGAGAGGTCAGATAAAATCAGCATCACTGCCCTCTTCATAGATAAGGGGTCCTTTTTGTCATCCTCTGGCTTTTCAGGATTTCTCCTTCGGTTGTCTACGGCCTGAAAGTGGCGTGCCTTGGAGCAGTTTTTCTGGCATGCATGCTACTTGGTGTTCCCTGAACTTCCCAGGTCTGGGGTCTGATTTCTGACCCTCACGGTGGGACACTTAGAGTCTCCATGCCTTCACATGTTTCTTCAAGTCCCTTTTCTTTCTGGGTTGCCTGACGCACCAGCTCCACCCTTGTCCACTGATACTGTGCTCTGCTTCGTTTTATTTCAGTCTTTGCTTCTCCATGCTGGAGGCGTCCACCGAGATCCTCCATCTCAGAGGCGCTTTCCTCAGCCACGTGCAGCCTACTGACAAGCCCACCAAAGGCGCCCTTCCTTGCTGTGGGGTTTTTGATCCACAGCTCTTTCTGACACTTTCTTAGAACCCCCAGTCCCTGGATTACAGTGCCTGTTTGTTCTTGGGAATGTTAGCTTCAGCCATCAGAGCCTTAAGCACAGCAATCACAGGCATTTTAAAAATTCCCAATCTAGGGGCCAGCACAGTTGGTTAATACCCTGGCCTGAAGCGCTGGCATCCCATATGGGCGCTGGTTCTAGTCCCGGCTGCTCCTCTTCCCATCCAACTCTTTGCTATGGCCTAGGATAGCAGAAGGAGATGGCCCAAGTCCTTGGGCTCCTGCACCCATGTGGGGTGCCATCTGGGGAGTGAACCAGCAAATGGAAGACCTCTCTCTCTGTCTCTAACTCTTTAAAATAAAAAAATAATAAAATTCCCAGTCTGGCGATGCCAACATCCTTGTCATATGAGCCCAGCTCTGATGCTTGCTATTCTCTTTAACCTTTGCTTCTGCCTTTTAGTTCACCTTGTAATGTTCCTTGAGTGCAGAACACAGCAACGCTGAGCCAAGGTACGGGAGTCAACAGGCCCTCAGTAACCCAGCAACGGGGTGGGGGGAGGTGCAGATCTCTGTGGGTGATGACTGGGTGTCAGTCTCTCAGTGAGGGCAGGGCCTCTTGGCCTCCTCCTGCCGTGAGTGGGAAGGATGGGCTGCTAGAGCTGAGGCTTCCATTCTTCCACGGGGAACTCGAGACGGGGCTGGACTTGACCATTTGTTTCCCCAGAGCAGGTCAGCTCTGCTCACCCAGGGTCTCACAGACAGCGTGCGTCAGGAGACAGAGCCTCCTCACGCCTCCACAGGAGGCAGAGGGGTTTCTCCCCAGGACCACTGTGAGAACTTGGTGGAGCATCAGGAGGTCAAACTCCCACAGCTGCAGGGGTAGGAGGCAATGGGTTCCCCTGGAGTTCCACCTCTGAAGGACTGGGCACAGCCAGGGACAATCCAGCCCCCACAGCGGGGTCTGCCTGCTCCAGCGCTGGTTCCCAGCCCTGGTTCCCAGCCCTGGCGGCTGTGCTCACAGGTTCGGCTGTCCACCTGCCTGTCCAGTTTGGGAGCAGTAGTCTTCCTGGTGACCTCACTTCTCGTCTTTTTCTTTGACTTTATTTAAGGTATCTAAATTTCAAGGATTTCATATATACAGACAGGAACATAGTGGTACTTCCCACCCTACCCTCCTGCCCACCCGTCCACACTCCCATCCTTCTTCCTCCTCCCTCTCCTATTCCTACTCTTGATTTTTACAAAGATCTATTTCCAGTTTACCTTATACTCATAAGATTAACCCTACAATAAGTAAAGAGTTCAACAAATAGTATGAAGAAAAAAATCACTGTTCTTCAGTAGTTGAGATGAGGAATATAAACAATCATTAATTCTCAAAATATGAATTTCACTCCAATACATTACATTTTAGATACTCTTAATAGTTACCACAGATCAGGGAAAACATACCATACCTATCTTTTTGAGACTGGCTTATTTCACTAAGTTATAATGGTTTCCAGTTGACCTCACTTCTCTTCTAAGAGCAACTGGTACGCAGGCGCTGTGGCAAAGCAGGTAAAGCCACCATATGCAATACCAGCATCCCATATAAGCACCAGTTCAATTCCCAGCTGCTCCACTTCCAATCCCGCTCCCTGCTAAGGCACCTGGGAAAAAGCCAGAGGATGGCCTAAGTGCTTGGGCCTCTGTACTCACATTGAAGACCCAGAAGAAGCTGCTGGCTCCTGACTTTGCTCTGGCCCAGCCCTAGTCCCTGGGGTCATTTAGGGAGGGAACTAGGGGATGGAAGAGATCTGTCTGTCTCTCCCTCTCTTTCCCTCTGTAACTCTCACTTTCAAACAAATAAAATAAATTAAAAAAAAAAAAAAACTGATGGGCCGGCGCTGTGGATTAGCAGGTAAAGCCACTGCCTCCAATGCCGGCATCCCATATGGGCACAGGTTTCAGTCCCGGCTGCTCCACTTTTGATTCAGCTCTCTGCTACGGCCTGGGAAAGCAGTGGAAGATGGCATAGGAGACCCAGGAGAAGCTCCTGGCTCCTGGCTCCGGATCGGCACAGCTCCAGCCGTTGTGGCCAACTAGGGAGTGAACCAACAGATGGAAGACATCTCTCTCTCTCTCTCTCTCTCTCTCTCTCTCTCTGCCTCTCCTCTTTCTGTGTAACTCTTTCAAATAAATAAATAAATCTTAAAAAAAAAAAAAAAAAAACTCAACCTAGGTGCAAATCTCGCCCAGTCCCTTCCTGTATGTCCTCAGACAAGCTGTCTGCTATCTCTGAGCCTCCTCTCTTCATGTATCTAAGGACAACAGTAAGGACAAGATCACACACTGGTCTGTAACTGTGTTATTCCAATAAATGAAAGCAAATACATTTTTTTAAAAAAAGAGCAATCAGCTATTGATTTTTCAGTCTAATCTTCACCTGTAAGGATGGAGCAGAGATTTGTTGGCTTGTCACACACATGGTTGGTTGTTATTCCTAGCCATGTTATTATAATGCTGTCTTGAAGTTAGCTGGGTTTCTTGACTTTAAATCTTTCACCAAAGTTGGGGCGTTTCTAACCATTATTTCTTCAAAGTGCCTATCTGTACCGTTTTCCTCTTTCCTCTGCAATTCTGATGCGCCCAGTGTCAAACTTTCAACAATGTACTGGTGGCTTGAGTTTTTCAATTTTCTCCTTTGATAATTTCTATTGCTTCGATGATTTCTACCAATTGATGTGAAGGTCACTGACTCTTCTGTCATCTCCCTTCTGCTACTAACCCCTGTTCAATGCATTTTTTAGGGGGGACACTGTATTCTTCAAGTCTAAAATTTTTGCTTGTTTGTTTTAGAGTTTCTATCTTCCTGCTGAGAAATTCTACCTTCCTATTCATTTCTAGAGTACTCACCTTTATCCCTTAAGTCACCATTACAAAAACTTATTTAAATTTTGGTCTGATTTTTTATCTTAAGAATTGGTCAGATTTCTCTGGCTTTTCATATGTCGAGTAACTTTGGGATGTATCTGGACATACGTTGCAGGTGTACAGGTTCTGTGAAAGTCCATCAGAGAATGCTGTTTATGTTTTGTCTGTTTTTACCTATTAATCAGCTCAGGTAGGTGCAGAACCCAAGCCTACCCTGCTTTGGAGATAGTCTGCATTTGCATAGTATTTACACTCCTGTTCTCAAAACCTTTGTGAGACCCCTTTGAGCCTGAACAGTGCAGGAGCAGCCTGGCGGTGAGCTGGGGACTTGTGCCAATCCACACAGCAGAACAGGAGACAACACCTGCTCCAGCTCTCAGCCCTCCGGGACCTCCCTGCCCCCCAGTCTCCAATCCCAAAGGCAAGGGGTGCTCCTAGGGCTTGCCTCTCCCACACTGACCTGCCTCTCCCACACTGTTCCACACACCTGGAACCACCCTTGGGGCATGGCAGCCAGAGAACCCGCAGGGCAGAGAGGCACAGTGATCCCGCCCCCAAGACCCAAGTCCAGGCTCCTCCCAGCAGGAGGAGGAGCTGAGGCTGGGACCTCAGTGCAGCAATGGAGGCTGGGAACGGGCCTCAGCTCAGGGCCAGGAGGGGCAGACAGAGGTAAGGGGATGGCAATCCCTTCCAAACTCGCACTCACACAGCTCCCTTTGTTCAGGGCTCTGCCTAGACGTTCTTTTTTTCTTTTTCGTTTTCTTTCTCGCTCCTGGAGTTCACTGAGCAGTGCTGGGACTCAAGCAGTCCATAGGGAAAAGACAGGAGATGAAGAAAGAGGTAACCCAGATCTGCCCACTGTGGTTTCTTTCCCAGAGTGCTCAGCTGCCTCGTGCAGGACTGCAGGGGCTTCGGCTGTCAGTGCCAAGAGGCCCCGAGGACTTCCTCCTCCGCGCCCAGCACCAGCCATCACTCACCCCTGCAGACGCCCCTGCGCCCCGTGCTGCACACGGCACAGGTACAGACACGGACCTGGGAGGCAGTGACAGGTCTTCCAACAATGTCAGTCACAAGGGCTCAGAATTTGGGATTCTGGACCAAAGGCCAGTATATCTAAATATACCGGGCTGAAGTCCAAGGAAGGGCACACGGGGGAGGGCAACAGCCAAAACCTCACGGCTACTCTAAGATTCTAAGGCTGCAACAACAATCAGAGTGCTCCAGACCCGGCTGTCACTGTGTTTTCTTCCCACTAATACTTGCAACTGCGCGTCCCAGATTCACAAGCACTCCCCTGTTTGTTCCACCTGCTAGTAATGTTCTGGAGACCATGTGCGCCGGCTCAGATGTGTGTGATCTGGAAAACCACGAGGCCACTTCCTGATACATCAGTTTGCCATGAAAAGCACTCTCTGAGAGAGCGAGCACTCTTCAGCTTCAGCAAGAGGCCTTCAACAGCCAGAAATACGCGAGTGGCCGGCCCGGCACTCCTGCCTGCACCACAAAACCCAAGCTAGGGCACGCACTGCAGAGGAAGGGTTGCCCTGAACGCGTCTCGGTTGGCCACCGTCCATTTCAAGTTACAGTGATCCAGAGTAAACGGGGGTCACAAGCACCCCACGACAGCGTGTGGCTTCAATCTCCCTGTTCTTTTATGAATCCACTCGTATCCTCCACGGAAGCTGAGCCCATGGGTCTGGGGTCTACTGAGCTCACCCCTCATGACCGTCGGTTTCACACAGAGGAAGCGGCCGGCAGAGAGGACAGACAATCAGAGGACAGCGGCTGTCAGGATCCATGGGTTCTGCACCTGCAGATTCAACCAACCATGGATGAAAATATTCAAGAAAAAACTGTGCCTGTCCCTCGCCATTATCCCCTGACCTCTACAGCAAAGCACCTATTTACGTGGCACCGGCCTTGTAACAGGGATTGAGGTAGCTGAGCGAAGGTTCTAAGACATGTGTAACCAGGCCTTCCGTGTGACAGACTTGAGCATGGAGAGCTTTGGCTTTTCCAGGGGGACACGCAAATGATCCCGTGTGGATATCGAGGAACAAAACTGTGCCTTTTTTTCCCTGTTCACCTGTCTGCTCCTGAAGCGGCTAGATTAGAGAAACTTTTCCCAGGTTTTGGTAATACTTTATTTTACCGAAGAGGAAGCAAGCGCAAAGGCACGAAGTGACCTGCTCAGAAACAGGAGACCATCCCACGTCCTGGCACTTGAGGCCAGGGCAGAAACTGAAGAGCTGATGGCAGCGGCACCTGGGAGGTGCCGGCGCAGGCACCAAGAGCAGGTGTGCTGGCAACACAACGGCAGGTGGCCTCAGAGGGTGATCTTTTACATTCTAGCCTCCCGCTGGATAACCCCCTTCCCAGCAACAGGTGAATCTGAAGGCTTTTCATTTTATCCACTCATAAAAAATTAGTAAGAGTAAACACTCAATGCCATAATAAAAGAAAACGTCACTTTTCCTCAGGTGCCACCTGTTTTCTCCACCTGCCACGAAGAACACCAGGCAGAATTAAGCCTGAACGGAAAAAGACAGGCCTGCAAGTGAGAAGCCTCATGCCCACCCTCGGGCTTCATTTCCAATTTCCCCACTGGGTAACCTGCCACATACTTTTTCTTATTGCATCAAGGGCAGAAGGCATTGCAGACACTGCAGTACGGAGAGCTAATTCGGTTTAAACTAAGAAGAAACAAAGGATGTGCTGTTTGAGACCTGAAGGCACAAAAGCCAGCAACAAGAGCACAGCACGCCCAGGTGCCAGGACCCTGTGGAGAGTAACATGATTGGGTGCTGCCTGTGAAGCCAAGGAAGAAACCCGGCTGGTGCCCTTGACCTAACACAGCATCAGTTTCTGGAAACAGTGCCAAACGGAGCGGAGTCTGAACAGGCAAACTTGTCTTTGTAATGGAGTTACCCAGGCTCAGGCCCAGGAAACACAGTTGTCCCTCCCTCATGCCAAGAGGCATTGTCAAGTCTTTGGAGAGACCCACAGAACCCCGGGCAAAGGCAGCGCCTGCCTCCTAGGTACTGGCAGCCCTGACAGTGGAGCTGGAGAACAACTTTGCACCCCGTCCTCACGTGGACCTCGCTGGACCCCAGGCTGCTGGCTCTGGCTGCACATAGTACAACCACACAGCACGCGACCACACACATCATCCCCAACTTCCACGTCTACCCCTGGCTGCAGAACCATTCAGAGAGGAGTCACTGAAGACGTCAAAGTCCAACAACAACATTTCTAAAACAAAGGTCAGTCATCTGATAGTCTGATAATAACCTGATAATCTGATAATCCTGAAGCCATGGGACAGGGACCCTTGAGGCTGGAGCCGGGAATAAGGTGGGACACCTCCACCACACTACCCAGGCCTCCCTCCTCTGTGCTTCCTCTTTCATCCTCATCATTCCCTTTGGGGCCATAAAATTAGTTGTGAAATACTTTAGAATAAAAAAAGTAAACATTTTAACCTTTAAATTTAAAAACTAAGCATTTTTGAGGTCCACGTGGCCTGTAAGTGGTCTGTCTATATGGACCAGGAGCAAAGTTGTCTCCACTGGAACAATATCCCTACCTTCGTCCTTCCTTCCAGCCTTTCTCTGTCCAGTCCTGCGAGCATCCACTATGCACCTGCTGCGTCCTGACAAAAGCAGTGATGGATCTTAGGATAAATACAAGAAAAAAGAGGAACCGCAGTCCCTGGCCTTAAGAGCCTCATAAGGGGGCAGAGGAGGCCAACAGTGCTGGCAACTCAAATGTACCACTTACCCTTGCATAATATGACTTAATTGTGTTTTCTAAAAAACACTACTTAATAGTCATGAAACCACTATAAAGTGCATATTATTTTTCCTATCATTAAAGCTGAAAAACTTACAGTTCAGAAGGAGTCAATAACCTATGCAAGTTTGTGAAATTCACATTATTAACTGGTATGAATATCCCTTGACACTATTCCACCGAGGAAGAAGACAGGGTAGATATTATAAAATTACAAGGAGGTCGAAAGCCAACATCTACCACAGACTGACCATGTGTCAGACCCTGCTGTCTCACTTCATTCTCACGGTACCTGCATAAGGCAGGTGGTTTTTCCTTTTTTAAAAAGATTATTTATTTATTTATTTATTTGTGGGATAGCGTTATAGACAGACAGAGGGAGAGACATAGAGAAAGGTCTTGCGTCCGCTGGTTCACTCCCCAAATGGCCACTATGGCTAGAGCTGGGACGATCTAAAGCCAGGAGCCAGCAGCTTATTCCAGGTCTCCCAGGCGGGTGCAGGGGCCCAAGCACTTGGGCCATCTTCTACTGCTTTCCCAGGCCATAGCAGAGAGCTGGATCAGAAGAGGAGCAGCTGGGACATGAACTGGTGCCTATCTGGGGTACTGGCGCTGCAGGCGGAGGCTGACCCTACTGCACTGGTCTCAGGCAGGTGGTCGCGTAGCCCTCTCGAGAAGCACCATGGTACAACAGAGAAGAACCCCAACTTTGGGACGAAACTTCCTGGGTTCCAGTCTGAGCTACAGAAGCTACTAGATACACATCTCAGGACAAGGTTGTGTCACTGCCTTGTGCTTAAGGCCCCACCTGTGAAAAACGGAAATCTACCATAGCATGGAGTCTAAGCAATGCCCGGGGAAGTGAACACCGTAAGAAAGAAGAACTGTGCGACTTCTGCGTTAACAGAGCTCGGCCTGGTGCTTCCCTCGCACCCAGGGCCTGCTCTCTTCTGCTGACGACATTTCCTAGGAAGGAACAAGGAGGGAGCTGCTTCTGTTACTTTTAATGGCCTGAAAACATGTTTGATTTATTGGCTTAAAAGGAATACATGGGGGCCGGCACCACAGCTCACTTGGTTAATCCTCCACCTGCGACACCAGCATCCCATAT
This sequence comes from Oryctolagus cuniculus, assembly GCF_051225735.1. Lineage (NCBI taxonomy): Eukaryota > Metazoa > Chordata > Mammalia > Lagomorpha > Leporidae > Oryctolagus > Oryctolagus cuniculus. Next base: position 131,853,897 of record NC_142875.1, read on the forward strand.
GGGTGGCAGGTTCTAGTCCCGGATGCTCCTCTTCCAGGCCAGCTCTCTGCTGTGGCCCCGGAAGGCAGTGGAGGATGGCCCAGGTCCTTGGGCCCTGCACCCGCATGGGAGACCAGGAGGAGGCACCTGGCTCCTGGCTTCAGATTGGTGTAGCTTGGACCGTAACGGCCATTTGGGGGGTGAGCCAACGGAGGGAAGACCTTTCTCTCTGTCTCTCTCTCTCACTGCCTAACTCTATTTGTTAAATAAACAAACAATAAATGAATAAATAAATACACGGTAGAGTATTGCTCTTGTGGCATGAAAGCTCCAAAGAGGAATATTTAAAAACGAGAAGCCAAAGTAAAGGCAGTTCTTCAGAAAAAAACAAAAAAAGTTGCTTGATAGGAACAATGCATCAGTATCTAAATGAAGAAGATGCCACGCGAACCCTGATCCTCCTTAGACCAATCACAACGTGTTGCTGCCCTGACCAACTTCAGTATCACATACAAAGAGGAAATAAAAGCTGGAAAAAACCCCTCCTGGCTAGTCCTTCTGCTCTTTGGGGGAAGAATTATCAGTTTTTCAAAATACGTTTTTACTTATTTGAAGTCAGGAACCAACAAAGGCTGCCGCTGGAAGGTGAACATCGTGTACACAGAAGTTCCGGTGGGCGGCATCTGGGCCATCTGTCCACTGGAGGGGGTGGGGTGTGGACTGGCACGGCAAGTGTACTGCGTGGACTGTAGGTCACACATTGAGAAGCACAGCAAAGCTCTCCACAGCCTCCACGGAGACTCTGCAACATCGGAACACGGGGTGTGCATGTGGTCGGCAGGGGTGGTGGGCCGTCAGGGGACCTGAGAGAGAAGGGATGCGGAAGAGCCAGGAACCGAAGCTCTGGGAAGGGTGAGTGACAAATAGCAGGCGTTCATTTCTGCAAGACGCTCATTTCTCCAGGGAGATGTTTTCCAACAACAAAAAGTCGAACAGGAATGTGCAACCCGGCCTAAGGCAAGGAGGTGTGGGGCCCGGCCTTCGGATCCGTGTCTATCCGAGCTACAGACCTCAACCGTGAGTTGTATGGAGAAGTCACTTCTGGCTCTCAGAAAGCAGAAAACGCACTCCAGAGTCCAGGCTGACCGGCAAGCCCACCACCTCCAGAACACGCAGCGGTCGGTTTTCTGGAGTGGAGAGCTGCAGGATGAGAATTCGCCACCAGGGAGACAGGAGGGGCTGAGGAGCTGGAGAGCAGGTGCGGGGCGCACGGCCGTCAGAACAGTCACAACCGTCACCCTCTCACTTGCCAGACACTCTGACAAGAACACCAGACAACAGTCTCGACTGCACCACAGCCGTCCCCAGGTGCTCAGGCGAGGTAAAGGTAATCCGATCAACTCAAAGACTGCAGCCAAAAGCAGCAAAGTAAAGGACTCAGGTACAGCCAATGAGCCCAGCAATGCTTCCTGCACACTCAGGCAAGTTGAAAGCAGGGACACGGAGCCGCCTTTCTGGTCGGCCGAGCGTCACAGGACAAGCTCCCCAGCAACACGTGATGACCTGGTGAGACAGGAAAAGTCCTGCCAGGCTCTAGAGGTCACACACACGTCTCTGCCCAGCTGCACAGGAAGCCGCCCTCATGACCGAGACAAGCACACACTGTGCATGGGGCCTTCCCTGGATGGAGCCAGTCTCTCTGGCTCAACAGGTCCAAGCGTGCATGGAAGCACACAACACAAACAGACTGCACATGTGGCACAGACAGCTATACATACGTGACCGCTTATTTTCCACCATTGCTGGTTCTCAAAGCATGCCGGGACCTTTCAGGAGTGTTTCACGCTAACTCCGTCATCAAGCCTGGTAGCCACCCGGCTGGCTCTGGACTCTGTAGGTGGACAGGCCTGACAGCCTGAGCTCCCAGCCTACCAGTCAGAGCAGCCAGCCCACATCTTTCGGATTTGCCCACTTTCAGAGGTGACCTGTTACCGGCATCCCCCAGAAGACCAAAGCCCATCTTGCTTACAGCAGAGTAAATAAAAAGGAATACACCACATGCAGTGCACGTGGGATTTCGCTGACTGCTCAGCACAGCGTTGCTTTCCATGAAGAACACAGGGAGAGACTTGGGAGGCACACTCCCCATCAACCCACACGAGCGTCCAGGAATCCGCAGATTTCTCCAAGAGCGTCTAACCTTCACTGTAATATCTTATAATCTTGCTAGAAGCTACCACCAGGTCGTTTAACATGTAAATTGTCAGAATTCACTCTCTTTGAAAACTTAGGGCCTGTTAGCTCATATGGCTTATCTCCAGATACTGCATCTTCATGACTGTGTCAAAATTTACAATAAACTTAATCGACAGTGGCTCTGCATTCCCATCTACAGGTTCTGTTAATTGGAGATGGATTTAAGTCAGACAGATGTTCAGTTAAAGTAAACAGAAGTGCATTAGTGACCCAAATCTCAAGTTCTAATGCTTGTGATACTCACCACTTCATATAAATTTATATATGAAAATGGCTGTTATATTTAGAAAACTACAAATTTTTTAAATTGCTTTTTTTAAAAAAGATTTACTTATTCAATTGAAAGGCAGAGCTAGAGAGAGGCAGAGGCACAGAGAGGTCTTCCATCAGCTAGTTCAATCCCAAATGGCTGCAATGCTTGGAGCCGGGTCGATCCGAAGCGAGGAGCTTCCTTCAGATCTCCATGCGGGTGGGAGCCCAGTGACCTGGGCCCTCTTCCACTGCTCTCCCAGGCTGTAGCAGACAGCTAGACAAAAGCAGAGCAGCTGGGACCTGAACAGGCACCCATATGGGATGCTGGCATTGCAGGCAGCAGTCCTACCTACCTACGCCATAGCGCCAACCCCGAAAACCACAACTGTGAAAACAACCCAGATTATAATGACCTGCTGCACAGATGATGCTAAGTAATTGTAAAATAGTCAAATGTATGTTGTAACCATGATACGTTTCCCTTCCAAATTCCTTTTCTCTACTTGCACTATACACTTTTCAAAAGATTTAAGAACGGAGAGCATGAGAACAAGAACAAGGGTACTCCTCCACCCACTGGGGCATGAGCACATGGCCAGGGTTGTGCCGGTCAAAGATGGAAGCCAGGGTCTGCATCAGGAGGAAGCTGGAGATGGGAGCCAGAGCTGGGCAGGCAACCAAGTCACTCTGCCATGGGACACAGGCCTTAAACGCTAGGGCAAACACCAAACCACAAACCTTTTTTTAAAAAACCAAAACAACAAAACAGTTTATTCCCCAAGTTTCCAGAAGTATTCATAACAAGCAACATTCTATTTATATCCATTTTATTTATATTTTCTTCCAAAAAGGAAATGAGGCCAGCACCGCAGCTCAATAGGCTAATCCTCCACCTAGCAGTGCCAGCACTCCGGGTTCTAGTCCCGGTCGGGGCGCCGGATTCTGTCCTGGTTGCCCCTCTTCCAGGCCAGCTCTCTGCTGTGGCCAGGGAGTGCAGTGGAGGATGGCCCAAGTGTTTGGGCCCTGCACCCGCATGGGAGACCAGGAGAAGCACCTGGCTCCTGGCTTCAGATCAGCACAATAAACGGGCCACAACATGCCTGCTGCAGAGGCCACTGGAGGGTGAACCAACGGCAAAAGGAAGACCTTTCTCTCTGTCTCTCTCTCTCTCTCACTGTCCACTCTGCCTGTCAAAGATAAAAAAAAAAAAAAATTTAAAAAAAGCAAATGAAGTTCCCGTCTTGGAGTCCAGTCAGAGACCTCTCCTAAGTAGGCACACGGGAGACATTGTTCTGTTATAGAAGACAGATTTCTGAATTCACCTCACACTTCACATCCTGTGCAGCGAGCTGAAACTGACAAAGGATATTCAAACACTTGAGTATCATTAGATTCACTACAAATTATTACACTGACACTAGTGTGAAATACCAAACTCAACGGGATAAGGAAGAAATCTAATCTAACAATAGAAGCCTACGGCCAAAATGTTCTGTCATGCATCTGTATGCTATTACTAATATGCTAGGAAAACTTAATTCAGCATGGTCTGGTTTGGTTCACCAGCTCAATGGATGTTGACATCTGTCTCCAACACGAGATAAAACTGAAAATAAACTTCATATCAGTTAATTCAATGGAGGTGCAGTCAACCTATCAGGTATTGGGCAAGACTTTAGAGATGTAAGAGAGAGATGGGGTGGGAATAAGACTTGGTCTCGGCCGGCGCCGCGGCTCACTTGGCTAATCCTCTTCCTGAGGTGCCGGCACCCCGGGTTCTAGTCCCAGTTGGGGTGCCAAATTCTGTCCTGGTTGTTCCTCTTCCAGGCCAGCTCTCTGCTGTGGCCCGGGAAGGCAGTGGAGGATGGCCCAAGTACTTGGGCCCTGCACCCGTATGGGAGACCAGGAGAAGCACCTGGCTCCTGCCTTCGGATCAGTGCGGTGCGCCAGCCGCAGCAGCCATTTGGGGGGTGAACCAACGGCAAAGGAAGACCTTTCTCTCTGTCTCTCTCTCTTTCACTGTTTAACTCTGCCTGTCAATAAATAAATAAATAAATAAAAAGACTTGGTCTCAGCACTGGTAAAACTTTCAGCGTGGTAGACACGGCAAGATAAAAATCCAAGTGCAGTGATAAACATGCCTGTTATTTTCCAAATATTTACTCAGTGCTGGAAACCACACTCAGCTTTGAGCGGGAAATACTTTATCAATGAGGCCTCATGAGAACTGTGATGTCCTGCAAGCAAATGTGCCACCATCAACCCTCCCCCACCCTCCTGGGCCGCGCCTGTTTTCCCATGACTCTATTTACCAACAAAAGACAGGTTTCATCTATGGGCAGTGACACACGTGGCTCATAACTCTGTTTGGGGGGGGGGGGGGTGGCAAGCATGGTTTCCCAGGTAGGAAAAGTGTACAGGAGGAGAGAGGGGGAAGGGAGAGAGGAAGACAGTGCAGAGTGGGAAGTACCACTACGCTCTTAAAATTGTAAATGAAATACAGGAAGTTTGTTCCCTTTTAATAAATAAAAATTTTTTTAAATTAATGGCAAATCAGAAAATCTGGTACAATCAAGGTTTTCAGGATTCAAAACGACACTTTAAGCACCCACATTCCCCTGAAGGACTGTCATTCGTGCATAATCATGAAGCCTGTGTTCTGATGACCACACTGGGACTAGTGACGCCACCCCTTACAGAACGCCTTCACTTCAACCCTCACCCTACAATGCACACCCGAGTTCAAGTTTAGGTCATCTAAGGACCAGAGCAACCTCAAAAGCATGACATGATGTTACAATACACAGTCATTTTTGCATATTTGAATAAACATTCACATTTCTACGTGCACACTACTCTCTCTGTGTCATCCATGGTTCCTGGCCCTACCGCCCAGAGGCCTACTTCCTCATCGACCAGAATAAGCAGGTGGGGGTGCCTCACTCCTCCGAGAAGGTGAAGAAAGATTCACCTTCTGCCCTGCATCCCTGTGAGCTCTCCCCCCAGGGCAGGCCGCACAGGCTAGAACTTCTCTTCCTGTGGCAGGTCACAGAAACGCCCATCTCCTCCCCTCCACCTGGGAGCTGCTGACCTAGCTCCTCTGCTAGGTCCTGGGCCCATGTTACAGCAGGGGTCCTGCGGCATGCCCCTGAGGCAGGAACACACAGGGATCCGAGTCCCCACTCGGAACATGCGCTCCTGTCCAATCACCTTTCCGCGTCCCTGTGCGTGCTTCTACCAGACCACACAGTGAAGCCCACACAGAACCCCAACAGGGGGCGGGTGTCTGGCAGAGCTGTTCAGAGGTTCACAGTCCCTGTCAGAGTGCCTGGGTCTGCAGCCAGCTCTGCTCCCAAGTCCAGCTTCTTGCTAATGGACATCCTGGGCAGCAGCTGATGCAGGCTCGAGGGGCTGAGACCCCTGTCATCCATGTGGGAGACCTGGGAGGAATTCTCTGTTACGGCTTCAGCCTGGTCCAGCCCCAGCTGTTGCAGGCATTTGAGGAGTGAACCAGCAATGGGAGTTCTACCCCCCAAGTCAAGTTTAAAGAAATACAAAACAGGGGCTGGTGCTGTGGCATAATACACTGGTTCTCTGCCTGGGATGCTGGCATTCCAGGTGGGCACCAGTTCATGTCCCAGCTGCTCCAGTTCCGATCCAGCTCTCAGCTATGGCCTAGGAAAGCGGTGGAGGATGGCCCGGGTGCTTGGGCCCCTGACCCTGAATGGGAGACCTTCAGGAGGCTCCTGGCTGCTGACTTTAGATCAGCCTGGCTCTGGCTGTTGCTCCCATTTGGGCAGTGGGCTAGCTGATGGAAGACATATCTCTCTCTCTCTCTCTCTCTCTCTCTGTCTCTCTCTCTCTCCTTATCTCTCTTTTTCCCTCTGTCTGTGACTGCGTCTCAAATAGATGAATGAAAAAAATGTTTAAAAAAAAACTCATTTTCACTGTGTCTCTCCCTCTAATTATGCCTTTCAAATAAATAATTTTTTTAAAAAAAAGTAATGAAAAGAATAGTGTGTGCAGAGCTTCCAGCTTTGGAACACGGGGAGGTTCTAAGGAGGGAGGCACACCAGGAGGGCATGGAACTCCGTGCCCTTCTCCCATAACTCCCCAGCCACCTCTTCATCTACGTCCACTGTAACACCCTTTATAATAAATCAGCGCACTTCAGTGTTGCCCAAGTACTGGGAGCTGCTCTAGCACACAAAGTGAAGCCAAAGGCAGAACTGCGTGCAACCAATTTATAGCTGCTTCCAGAAGCACAGGTCAAACCACCCTGGACCTGCAAACGGCATCCGAAGAGGGTGCAGCCTGGGGGGCTCCTCTGTCTGCGGAGCTGATGCTGTGCCCGGGGAAGACTGTGTGAAATGGGATCCACACCAGGAGGCCCAGCCGGAGCCTGCTGTGCTGCAGCACCGCCCGCCTGCCTGCCCGCCGGCCTGGTGTGGGGTGAACTCCCCCAGCAATCTGCTCACACCGGATCTGTGCTGACTGCTGGGCTCGGGGGAGCAGGACACAACATTGGTTTTGCTCCTGTAGAGAATTACTCGTCTTTAAAGATGTATTTATTTGAAAGGCAGAGTTATAAAAAGAGAGGGAGAGACCAGAGAGACATCTTCCATCTGCTGCTTTATTTCTCAAATGGCTGCAATCACCAGGCTGGGCCAGACCAAAGACAGAAGCTAGGAGCTTCCTCTGGGTCTCCCACATGGGTAGCAGGGACCCAAGCACTTGGCCCGTCCTCCGCTGCTTTCCCAGGTGCATCAGCAGGGAGCAGGTTGGAAGTGTGGCAGCCAGGACTGGACCCGGTGCCCATAGGGAATGCCAGCGCCTCAGATGGTGGCTTTACCTGCTACACCACAATGCCAGTCCTCAGAATTATTCTTGAAACTCCGCATATTTACTACCATGTTTAAAATCTCACTGTACCGGCCAGCGCCACAGCTCACTAGGCTAATCCTCCACCTGCGGCGCTGGCACACCAGGTTCTAGTCCCAGTCAGGGTGCCGGATTCTGTCCTGGTTACTCCTCTTCCAGTCCAGCTCTCTGCTGTGGCCTGGGAGTGCAGTGGAGGATGACCCAAGTGCTTGGGTCCTGCACCTGCATGGGAGACCAGGAGAAGCATCAGCATGGTGCACTGGGCACAGCACGCCAACCGCAGTGGCCATTGAGGGGTGAACCAACGGAAAAAGGAAGACCTTTCTCTCTGTCTCTCTCTCTCTCACTATCCACTCTGCCTGTCCAAAAAAAAAAAAAAAAAAAAAAAAACACAAAACCTCACTGTACCATAATAATACTTATCTATATATTGTCCCCTAAGCTTATAATCAGATCCACAACAGAATATAAAATGTATTCTGTTTTAAATTCCAAGCCACCAGCATGGTGCTTGGCCTAACAGAAATGCTCAGTAGCTGCCTAAAGAAATTTATTAGAGTCTGAAATAAGGACAGACTACAGAGAAAACTCCAAACTAGATTTCAAATTCCCTATCACTGTTCTTCAAGAGAAAGATGTACTGGAGCCGGTGCTGTGATGTAGAAGGTTAAACTTCTGCCTACAATACTGCACCCCATATGGGCACTGGGGAGTCCATGCTGCTCCACTTCCAATCCAGCTCCCTGACAATGCACCTGGGAAAGCAGTGGAGGATGGCCCAATTATTTGGGCCCTCGTACCCATGTGGGAGACCTGGAAGAAGCTTCTGGATCCTGTCTTTAGCCTGGCCCAGATGCAACCATTGAGGCCATTTGGGAAGTCAACCAGCCAAAGGAAGATCTCTCTCTCTTTTCTCTTCTCTCTTTTCTCTCTCTCCTCTCTCCTCTCTCCATCTCCCTCCTTCTCTGTTTATTTTCGCCTTTAAAACAAGTAAGTAATTTTCAAAATAAAAAGAGAGAGTCACTGACTTATGGAAACTTAAATCATCAGAGATCATCAAAGCCGGGGAAAACTGACTACACCCCTTAGCCTGGATAAAAGCAAACTCCAACACCCACCCCTGAATTCCAGGTCAACTGCAAAGACCTAGCTATTAGAACAGTAATCCCACCTACCACAAGCTCTCCTGGGGAAAAAGGAGATGGTGGCTAAGGTCACAGAGCCTGTGGTGGGCTTGCAATCCTGCTGACGCCAAGGACACTTGGAAGGAGAATTAGTCAAGGCCATCCTTGAGAGTCTAACTGTTGTTCATGTACAGATCAACTTCCATTCTTCCTGCTCAGAGACAGATGAAGACATCTGTCTTGTCACCCTGAGACTGAACTTAAATAACTGAACTGAACTTAAAATAATAAATATTTCCCTCAAACTCCTTTAAAAAGCTTGAAACTACTGTCTTGAGTCAAAAGCAGCCCTAGACTGAGTCCCATGTCTCCACTATATAGATTTCCTACAGTATCTTGGATACAGACTTCCAATCCTAGCCTCCAAATTACTCTCCAGTGTCGAATGTCTTACCTATTCAGTGACTGAGTATCTGATGCCAGCTGTATACCAGGCACCATTCTTTTTTTTTTTTTTTTAAGATTTATTTGAAAGTCAGAGTTACACAGAGAGAGGAGGAGTGGCAGAGAGAGAGAGAGAGAGAAAGAGAGTCTTCCATCTACTGGTTCACTACCCAGTTGGCCGCAACGGCCAGAGCTGTGCTGATCTGAAGCCACAATCCAGGAGCTTCCTCTGGGTATCCCACATGGGTGCAGGGGCCCAAGGACTTCAGCCATCTTCCACTGCTTTCCCAGGCCACAACAGAGAGCCAGAACAGAAGTGGAGAAGCAGACAGGAACCGTCGTCTATATAGGATGCCGGTACTGAAGGTGGCAGCTTTACCTGCTACGCCAACACTGGCCCCCAGGCACCATTCTATGTAAAGTAAAACCCTGCCTTCCTGTAGATTTCACTGCAGTGCACGGGAGCTGTCAGCAACATAAATGCCAGCCAGGGACAAGTGCTACGCAGGAAAACACAGCTGGGAGGTGAGGAGAGCTGGGGATCCCCCTACCTGCTCTTGCACCTGCTGTGACCTTCCCCAGGGAGCCACGAAGAGCTCGTCCAGAGGGACTAGTGTGAGATCTGCAGTGCGCAGGTCACGGCAAAGCCAGAGGAGAGCCACTGGAGCAGCTGGAGGCAGAGTGAAGGCAGAGTGGAGGCAAGGAAGGTGCCAGAAGCAGGGAAGTGGGGAAAGCCCACTGCAGGCCACCAGCGCCTGCTGTGAGCACTGTAGGGAGCGAGCGCAGGCCCTCAACAGCCCGGCACCCATGTTCATATTCAAACTTTGAATCCTGCGGAAGAGGAAGGCAGAGGCGCCAGGCAGGCACCACCCCAGGGAGCAACAGCACTGGGATCAGGGTGGCAGCAGAGATGATGGGAAACTGATTCCACATACAACTGGAAGCAGCTGTCAAAGCACGTCCCAGGGCACTGGGGAGGAGACTCGGGCAACAGCTAAGAAGCACTGCAGATGCCGGCCCTGTGGCTTAGCGGGTAAAGCCACCGCCTGCAGCCTGCATCCCATATGGGCGCCGGTTTGAGTCCCAGCTGCTCCTCTTCTGGTCCCGCTCTCTGCTATGGCCTGGGAAAGCAGTAGAAGATGGCCCAAGTTCTTGGGCCCCTGCACCCACGTGGGAGACACAGAAGAAGCTCCTGGCTCCTGGCTTCGGATCAGCACAGCTCCGGCCTTTGTGGCCATTTGGGGAGTGACCCAGTGGATGGAAGACCTCTCTCTCCCTCCCCCTCTCCCTTTCTCTGTCTCTCTCCCCCTTCCATTCTCTCTCTCTGTGTGTAACTCTGCCTTTCAAATAAATAAATAAATCTTTAAAAAAAAAAAAAAAAAGGCAGCACTGCAAGGCTTCTACTCCAAGCACCGGCAGGGAGCTTCTACCTGGCCCCTGGAGCCCAGCATGGCAGGAAGGTGGGTGAGGATGTGGGTGGAGCCGTCTGCAGTGTAGGAGGGGCTGGGCTGAGATCTCCATCTGGGAATTCTCTGCATACAATCAGCATTCCATGCCAGCTGACAGCAGAGGCTGGCAAAGGAAGGGATGAGGGGCAGAGCTGGGAGGTGTGGCCCTGTCCCTGTCCCTGTCCCTGTCCCAAAGGCCTGGGAGAAGAGGCAGATCCAGGAGGACACTAGAAGGAGCAGCCCAGGGGAAACCCTGGGACTGTGTGGTGGCCCCAGAAGCCAGAGCGAGTGGTTCATGGCCTGAAGTACTGTGCCACACGCCCCTGAAAGGACTTGCAGGATAGGGACAAAGAACCAGCTGTTGGGGCAGGGGACCTGACATCCCACACCAGGCTGCCTGGGGTTAAGTTCCCAGTCAGCTGAGTCCAGCTCCCTGCTGATGCACTCCTTGGGAGGCAGCAGATGAAAGCTCAAATGCTATGGCCCCATCACCCATGCGGGAACCCCAGGTGGTGCTGCTGGCTCCTGGCTTCAGCCTGGTCCAGCACCATCTGCTGTGGGCTTTTGGGGAGTGGACAGTGTCTCTGATCCTCTGCCTTTCAAAAAAAAAATGAATTTCAAATGAGCAACACTTAGGATGTGGAAATGTTGAGAAGAGCAATGCTGTTGCTGTAGTGACAAGAGCCAAGGTCTGCCTGGAAAGGGTTCGAGAAGGAACAGGAAGGGGTGGAATTTGGTGCAGCCGTGAACAGTCACTTGGGATGCCCACATCCCACCACTGGGGTGCCTGGGTTCACCTCCGTTCCTGAATCTAGCCTCCTGCTAACGTGTGCCCTGGGAGGCAGCAGTGATGGCTCAAGCAGTGGGGTCCCCACACCACAGAGACCCAGACTGGCCCTAGGCTTCCAAGTGGTGCAGCCCTAGATGTTGCAAGGGAACAGTGAGCGGCAGCGCTCTGTCTCTCAAATAAACGAAAACAAAAAAAGAAACAGGAAGAGAGGAGCTGAAGAGAAGACGCACAGTCAGCCCTCTATGTCTACGGATTCAACCGAAGAAGATCAAAAATATTCAGGGAAAAATCTGCACCTGCAGCGGGCACACACACAGTTCTGCTTGTCATTAGACTCCCTCAACAACACGGAGCATTTCTATGGGCTCAGGTGTTGTAGGAATCCAGCAATGCTTCGAGGTCTAACGGAAGACGTGCTAGGGTTCTGCACAGACACGTAAGGGACCCAGATACCCACGGGTTTGGGATATGGGGACCTGGGGCTAATCCGTGGGCAGACACTGAGGGACGAGGGCATAGGCAACTGTTTTACATTAAGGAGTCACATGGGAGAGTAAGTGAAAGAGGAAATGGGGTAGAAAGCGCTTTTTTAAAAGATGGCTAAAATAACAGCATGTGTGCATGCTTCTGGGAAAGATCGTCTGGCAAGAGAGGACTTGAGATAAAAGAGAAGGGGAAGTGGCTGGAATGAGAGCACAGGGTAAGAGGGAGGTTAGCCTGAGCCAGGAGCACAGATACCACCCACGAGAGCATGGGGCACAGGTGCAGCCAGGGGCAGTGGGAGACTGGGGTGAGTGTGGAGGGGAGCGGAGGAATGGAAGGGGATTCTCACTGGCAAAGGCAGGGGGATGCCTACCAGGAACACAGATGATAATGAGACCCAAGAAACATCTCTCAAGAGGTTCTGCTAGTTCACGTGATGAGTTAAAAATTCAGGGAAAAATACACCACGTGACTTTCCTGAGTATACTCTTCATAACATTTTTGTCATCATTTCTTTAAAATTTTATTCCCCAGGATAAGAGGTAAAAGCTAATTTTGCAGAGGAAAAAAAACTACTGCTGGAGTCTTGTTATGTATGTGTCTGGGTATTTTAAAACAGAAATCTGAAACCCTAGCCAAGTTATAATGACAAATATAAAGAGAAAAAAGTATACAGACGCTTTTACCATATGTACACTACATATACAACTTCTTCTAAACTCTACATCCACTGTAATTTTTTTCAGATTTATGTATTTATTTGAAAAACAGAGTTACACACAGAGATAAAGACACAGCGATCTTCCATCTGCTGGTTCACTCCCCAAATGGCCGCAATGGTAGGGGCTGGGCCAGGCCAACCCAGGAGCCAGGAACTCCATCCAGGTCTCCCATGTGGATGGCAGGGACCCAAGTACTTGGGACATCTGCTGCTGCTACTGCTCTCCCAGGTGCTTCGGCAGGGGGCTGGATCAGAAGCGGAGCAGTTTCAATACTGGATAAAGGTGTTATGGGCAGTGGCTTCACCACCTCCCCACAAGGCCGGCACCCATCATCATTTTTTAGGTAGTTACAATCAACGTGTCCATTGATTCTATTGTCCTCTTCAGGGTGCTTATTGTTTGTGGATTGTATAGCTAAGTTCAACATGTTTCAAGTTGGCAACGCAAGGTTTGAACACATCCCATGGCCTACATGGGCATTCTCCAACCAATGGGAAACACTCCCATCCACTCCCATCATAGCTTTTTAAAAATTTCGGGGCCAGTGCTGTGGCACAGCAGGTTAACATCCTGGTTAAGAGACAGCATCCCATATGGGCACTGGTTCAAGACTCAGCTGCTCCACTTCCAACCCAGCTCTCTGATATGGCCTGGGAAAGCAGTGGAAGATGGCCCAAGTCCTTGGGCCCCTGCACCCACATGGGAGACCCAGAAGAAGCTCCTGGCTGCTGGCTTCGGATCAGCGCAGGCCATTGTGGCCAAATGGGGAGTGAACCATTGGATGGAAGACCTCTCTCTCTCTCTGCCTCTCCTCTCTGTGTATTCCTGATTTTCAAATAAATAAATCTTTTAAAAAATTTCATATTGTACCTCCATAAATATCTTTATGTAAAGCAAGGTCTTTTTTTTATGATAGGCAGAGTTAGACAGTGAAAGAGAGACAGAGAGAAAGGTCTTCCTTTTCCCTTGGTTCACCCCCCAAATGGCAGTTACAGCCGGCGTGCTGTGCCAATCCAAAGGCAGGAGCCAGGTGCTTCTTCCTGGTCTCCCATGCAAGTGCAGGGCCCAAGCACTTGGGCCATCCTCCACTGCCTTCCAGGGCCACAGCAGAGAGCTGGACTGGAAGAGGAGCAACCGGGACAGAATCCGGCACCCCAACCGGGACTAGAACGCAGGGTGCCGGCGCCACAGGCGGAAGATTAGCCAAGTGAGCCGCAGCGCCAGGCCAAAAGCAAGGTCTTTATTTCCCATTTCCTTATAATCTCATGAGTGAAATTTCTGTTCCAATGACTATTAGCAGGGGCTGGTGATAGGTCTCTGTTTACAACGCTAGCAACCCACGTCAGAGTGCCAGTTCCGCCCCAACTGTTCTGCTTCCAAGCCAGGTTCCTGCTAATTCACACCCTAGGAGTCAGCAGGTGGTACTCACGTACTTGGGCCTCTGCCACCTATGGGAGAGACCCAAACTGAGTTTCAGGCACCTGCCTGCAACCTGGTCCGGCTCTGGCTGTTGCAGGCATTTGGGGACTGAACCAGCAAATGGAAGCTCTCTTCATTTATTTATGTGTGTGTGTGTGTGTGTATACCCCCTAGCAATAAAATGAAAATAATTCCATAAATCTGAGTCTGGTCTGAGGGTTGGCAGGCAGGAAGGGCACCCACTTAGGCAGTCCCTCCCCTCACTCTATCACGGCGCCCAGCAACCAAGGCAAAGCACCAACCAATCCCTATTGGTTCGGCAGCTGGCTCTGGGAACTCCAGTTCTTTGCACAGATGAGAGAGGCTTGCAGGGTGAGAAGGGATCCCTGCTCCCTGTGGCTGTGCAACAGAATGTGGCTGGGCCTTTGGGCAACTGTTGTGTCTGGCTTCAGAGGCTCCAGGTTCTGCACCCACACTATGGTGTGCACAGATCTTTCGTGTGGTTTTAACGCCTGCGTGGGTGAGGTGCCTGGGCACTGTCAGGCTGAGGGCAGGCTCACACTCGGTGGATGGTTCACCATGGCTGAGAGGGGCTGACACCCAGGATCATGCCAGTTGATATGATGACACTCTCTTCCTCCCTGCAGACCACAGAGGAGCCCCACCAGGCCCAACATGGTGACACCCTGGACTCTTGTCCCACTCCTGAGCACGGAGCAGAGCTCCCCGGTCACACCCAGCATATGCCTCTGGACATCCACTGAGGGACCAGACACTCCACTAAGTCACAGAGGCATAGTTCAAAGGTAAAAGGTATCAGAGGAGAAAATCAACTAGTGCCTGTAAATAAACACAGAACTGTAAGAAACACGAACAAGGAAGACAATAGGACTCCCCAAAAGGAACATAATCACACTTCAATATTAGAACATGAAGATGTAGAAAGCAATCAAATATTAGAAAAGAATGATCAAAGGATCACTCAGAAACACAGACAAATGGATTCATGAGTTAAAGAAATCCATGTGTGACATGAATGAAAAATTGTGCTGTGAGACATATTTTCAAAAGAAATCAAACTGAAGTATTAGAAATGAAAAATTCAGGGGCTGGCACTGTGACGTAGCAGGTAAAGCTGCCACCTGTAGTGCCAGCATCCCATATGGGCACCAGTTCGAGTCCTGGCTGCTCCACTTCCAATCTCGCTCTCCTCTATGGCCTGGGAAATCAGTGGAAGATGGCCCAAGTCCTTGGATACCTGCACCCACATGGGAGACCCGGAGGAGGCTCCTGGCTCCTGCCTCCGGATCAGCGCAGCACTGGCCGTTGCAGCCAAATGGGGAGTGAACCAGCATATAAAAGATCTCTGTCTCTGTCTCTCTTTCTCTCTCTGTAAATCTGACTTTCAAATAAAATAAATAAATCTTTTTAAAAAAAAGAATGAAGAATTCAATATGTCAAAAAATACAACAGAAAGTCTTAACAATATACTTGGTGAGGCAGGAAGAAAATCAAAGCTAAAATACAAATCTCTGGAAATATCTGTCAGACAGAAAAAAAGAAAAAAAAATTAGAAAAGCTGACATTAGTGTTCAAGATGTATGGGATACTATTAAACAACCAAATTTTCATGTCTTAGGAATTCCCGATGGAATAGAAAGAAGAAATAGATTAGAAAGCCTACTCAGTGAAATACTAGCAGAAAACTTCTCTAATTTGGAGAAACATGGGACATCCAAGTACAGGAAACACAGAGAACTCCTAACAGACATTATCAGAAAAGATCTTCATCATGACACATTGTAGTCAAACTTTCAAAAGTAAAACATAGAAAGATTCTAAATTGTACAAGAGAGAAATGCCAGATTACCACCAAAGGATTTTAAATTAGACTGAAAGCTGATTTCTCACCAGAAACCCTACAAGCTAGGAGAGAATGGAGACACATAGTCCAAGACCCAAAACAAAAACATTGCCAAAGCAGAGTACTGCACCCAGAAAAGCTCTCATGTATAAACAAATGTGAAATAAACCAAAAACAGAAATGGAAAGAACTTTTTACCACTCATGTAGCCTTACCAATGATACTTAAGGGTGTACTACACAGATACAGAGAAAGGTAGTCGACATCATGAAAGACTGTGAAGGAAGAACATCTCCTGGTCAAAGTACAATTGAAATCCAAAAGAAACAATAGGAAAATTCATGGAGAAATGGCAGCACCAAGTCATTACTTATCAATAATAACTTTGAATTTAAGTGGCCTAATTTCTCCAATTAAAAGACACAGACTGCTGAATGGATTAAAGAACAAGACCTATTTGCTGCTGCCAAGAAACACACCTCACACCCAATGATACACACAGACTGAAAGTGAACGGACGGAAAAAGATACTCCATGCTAACAAAAAGCAAAAATGAGGGGCAGAGACAATGAAGAGCATTATGTAATGATTAAGGGATCAATTTAACAGGAAGATGTACTCTAGTAAATATATATGCACCCAATATCAGGGCAACTGGGTATTTAAAACAAACATTGAGGCCAACATGGTGGCAAAACAGGTAAGGCCATTGCCTGGGATGCCAGCATCCCACATTAGCGTTGGTTTGAGTCCTGGATCCTCCACTTCTAAGCCAGCTCACTGCCAATGGCCTGGGAAAAGCAGGAGAAGATGGTCCAAG
This sequence comes from Oryctolagus cuniculus, assembly GCF_051225735.1. NCBI lineage: Eukaryota > Metazoa > Chordata > Mammalia > Lagomorpha > Leporidae > Oryctolagus > Oryctolagus cuniculus. The sequence goes on from NC_142875.1 coordinate 131,870,380, forward strand.
CAAAACTGAGCCTCCATCGCACATATGGGAGACCCACATGAAGCTCCTGGCTTTGGCCTGGCCCAGCCCTGGCTGTTGTGGCAATGTGGGGAGTGACCAGCTAATAGAAGGTATCTCTGTTTCTTCCTCTCTGCCTTGCTATGTACCCTTTTAAATAAAAAAAAAAAATCTTTTAAAAATGTTAATGGATGTAAAAGGAGACGTAAGCTTCACTACAGTAATAAAGGGAGACATCAACACCACACTTTCATCAGTGCACGGATCAACTAGACATAAAATCAAAAAGAGAAAACAGGGCTCATGCACACTACGGATCAAATGCATCTAACTGATAAGTTCAGAACATTACATCCCACAGCTACAGAATACACGTTCTCTTCATGAGTGCCTGGAACTTCCTCTAGGACATACCATACGCTAGGCCATAAAACAAGTCTCGACAAATTTTAAAAAGCTGAAATCATACCCTGAATCTTATCTGACCACAAATGAATGAAGCTGGAAATAACAACTTAAAAAACTCTACAGCCGCGCGCTGCGGCTCACTAGGCTAATCCTCCCCCTTGCGGTGCCGGAACACGGGGTTCTAGTCCCGGTCGGGGCGCCGGATTCTGTCCCGGCTGCCCCTCTTCCAGGCCAGCCCTCTGCTATGGCCTGCGAGTGCAGTGGAGGATGGCCCAAGTGCTTGGGCCCTCACCTGCATGGGAGACCAGGAGAAGCACCTGGCTCCTGCCATCGGATCAGTGCGGTGCGCCGGCCGCAGCGCGCCAGCCATGGCAGCCATTGGAGGGTGAACCAACGACAAAAAGGAAGACCTTTCTCTCTGTCTCTCTCTCTCACTGTCCACTCTGCCTGTCAAAAATAAAAAAGTAAATAAAAAAAACTCTACAAAATATGCCAATACTCTGAACAACATGCTCCTGAGTGAACAGTGGGTCATAAGAGAAATCAAAACAGAAATCAACAAATTCTTAGAAACAAAGGAAGATGACAATGCCATATGAAAACTTATTGGATAGTTTAAAAAAAAAAGTGCCAAGAGGATAGTCTATAGCAACTAATGCCTACATCAAGAAATTCAAAAGGTATTAAATAAAAGATCTAACAATGCATCTCAAGGACCTGGGAAAATAACAACAAAGCAAACTCAAAATTAGGAGAAAAGAAATAATTAAAATTAAGAGAACAAACAAAACTCAAACAAGAAACAAGACACAAAAGATCAGAGAAATGAAGATCTGGTTTTCTAAAAAAAATAAATAAACAAAATCGATACACTGCTGGCACTAACAGCAAACAAACAAAAAAAAGTGAGAAGACCTAAATTAATAAAATCAAACATGAAAAAGGAGATGTTAAAACAGATAACACAAAGTAACAAGAATCATCAGAAACTACTATAAACAGCTATATACCAACAAACTGGAAAACCTAGGAGAAATGGATAGGTTTCTGGACATACACAATCAATCAAAATTAACTCATAAAGACTTAGAAAATCTAAATAAACCAATAACCAAGACAGATATTCAATCAGTAACAAAGATTCTCCCAACAAAGAAAAGCCCAGAAACAAATGGCTTAACTACTGAATTCTACCAAACTTTTTTTTAAAAAGATTTATTTATTTATTTGAAAGTCAGAGTTACACAGAGAGAGGGGAGGCAGAGAGAGAGAGAAACAGAGAGAGGTCTTCCATCCGATGGTTCACTCCCCAAATGGCCGCAACAGCCAGAGCTGTGCCAATCCAAAGCCAGGAGCTTCTTCTGGGTCTCCCACGCAAGAGCAAGGGACCCAAGGACTTGGACCATCTTCTACTGCTTTCCCAGGCCACAGCAGAGAAATGGATGGGAAGTGGAGCAGCTGGTTCTTGAACCGGTGCCCATATGGGATGCCGGTGCTGCAGGCCAGGGCTTTAACCTGCTGTGCCACAGAGGTGGCCCCCCTTCTACCAAACTTTTAAGAAAAACTAGTTTCTATTCTGCTCAACCTATTCAAAATGACTTAAAGACTTGAATCCTCTCAAAACTTCCCATGAGCCCAGCATCACCTTAATTCCAAAACCAGAAAAAAAAAAAAAAAAAAAAAAAAAAAAAAAAAAAAAAAAAAAAAAAAAAACACACAAAAAGGAAAGGAAAGAGAACTACCAACCAATAATCCTGATTAACACAGATGCAAAAATCCTCAACAAAATACTGGCTAATTGAATCCAACAACACATCAGAAAAATGATTCTCCTAGACCAAGTGTGATTTATCCCTTGTTCAACACATCCAAATCACTAAATGCGATACATCACATTAATAAATTGAAGAATAAAAACCTCATGGTTATCTCAATAAATGCAGAAAAAGCATTTGATAAAATACAACACCCTTTCATGATGGAAACTCTAAGCAAACTGGGTATAGAAGAAACATTTTTCAACACAATCAAGGCAATTTATGACAAACCCACAGCCAGTATCCTATTTAAAGAGATAGGAGGCTGGCACTGCGGCATAGTGGGTAAAGCTGCTGCCTGCATTGTCTGCACCCCATATGGGCACCAGTTTGAGTCTTGGCTGCTCCACTTTCAATCTAGCACTCTGCTAAGGCCTGGGAAAGCAGTAGAAGATGGCCCAAGTCCTTAGGCCCTTGCACCCATGTGGGAGACAGGAAGATGTTCCTAGCTCCTAGCTTCGGATCAGCGCAGCTCTGGCTGTTGCAGCCAACTGGGGAGTGAACCAGCAGATGGAAGACCTCTCTCTCTCTCTCTCTCTCTCTCTCTGTATCTCCCTCTCTCTTTGTGTAACTCTTTCAAGTAAATAATCTTTAAAAAAATAAAAATTAAAAAAAAATAAAGGGGTAAAGCTGGAAGCATTCCACTTAAGATCCAGAAACAGACAAGGATGTGCACTCTCATCACTGCTACTCAACACAAGCCTGTAAGTTTCCGCCAGAGCCATTACGCAAGAAAAAGAAATCAAGGGAATGCAAACGGGAAAGGAGGAAGTCAAATGATTTCTGTTTGCAGATGACATGATCCTATATACAGCAAACCAAAAGACTCCACTAAGAGACTATTGCAACTCACAGGAGAGTGTGGTAAAGTGGCAGGATATAAAATCAACACTCAAATATCAATAGCCTTTATATAAACAAACAATGCCATGGCAGAGAAAAAATTGTATGTCTAATATCATTCATAACAGCTACAAAAAAAAAAAAAAGTAAATACCCTGGAACAAATTTAACCAAGGAGGTAAAAGATATCTTTGATGAAAATTACAAAACATTAAATAAAGTAATAGAAGACACAAAAAAGTACAAAAAAACTTCCTTGTTTGTCAACTGGCAGAATATCATCAAAATGTCCGTACTACTCATAGCAATTTAAAGATTCAATGCAACCTCAAAATACCAATGACATTCTGCTCACATCTAGAAAAAAAAACTATGTTAAAATTCATATGGAAATACCAGAGACTCTGTACAGCTAGAGTAATCTTAATACAACAAAAACAAAGATGGAGGCATCACATAACCGGATTTCAAGACATACTACTGGGCAGTTATAATCAAAACAGCTTGGTACCGGCACAAATACAGATATGTAGAACTGTGGAACAGAATAATAACCACAGAAATTAATCCACACAGCTACAACCAACTAATCTTTGACAAAAGAGCTGAAATCAATTCCTGCAGAAAGAACAGTCTCTTCAACAAACGGTGCTGCAATAATTGGATCCATAACATTCTTATTTTATACCTCATACAAAAAGCAACTCAGATGGGATCAAGGATCCAAATTTATGATCTGATAACATCAAAATTACTAGAGGAAAACATCGGCCAAACTCTGCAAGACGTTGGCATAGGCAAAGACTTCTTGGAAAAGACCTCAGAAGCAAAGGCAATCAAAGTGAAATGAAGACAAATGGAATTACATCCAGCTGAGAAGCTTCTTCACTGCAAAGGCAACAACAAAGTAAAGAGGCAACTGACAGAATGGGAGGGAATATTTGCACACTATCCAACTGACAAAGGATTAATATCCAGAATCTATCAAGAGCGCAAGAAACTCAACAACAGCAAAACAATCCAGTTCAGAAATAACAGATATGAACAGGTATTTTTCAAAGGATGAAACACAAATGGCAAACAGACACATGAAAAAATGCTCAGGATCACTAGCCATCAAGGAATCGTAAATAAAAACCACCATGAGGTTCACCTCAGCCCAGTTAGAATGGCTAGCATCCAAAAATCAACAAACAATAAATGCTGGAGAGGATGTGGGGGAAAAGTACTTAAATATACTACTGGAAAGAATGTGAAGTAGTACAACCACTATGGAAGACAGTATGGTGATTTCTCATGTATCTGAAAACAGCTCTACAAATGACTCAGCCATGCTACTCCGCGAATTTACCCAAACAAAATGAAATCTGCATATGCAAGTTATTTATACCCCCATGTTTACAGCAACTCAATTCACAATAGCTAAAATGTGAAATCCAACCAGATGTCCATCAACTAATGACTACATAGAAAAAATGTGGTATATGAATTCATACACATATATATACTATGTAACATTACACAGCACAAAAACAATGATATCTTGTCTTATGCAACAAAATGGATTCAATGAATGATGCTTAGTGAAATAAGCCAGTCCCAAAAAGACAAATCATGTCTGCTTATCTAAGTTACAGTAGATATAGAAAACCAAAAAACATGCAGAGGAATGAAAACCGCATCTTGTAATCTGATTGCTGTTTTTACCCCTTGTTTATACAGTTGTGGAACTGTAGTCTTTCCACTTCCTACTTGTTAAATATCATGGCTAGTGGTATATTAAGCCTGTGATGACAGAGTGGAGTGAAATTACGCTTTGGCAAAAATTAAATTTATTTATTTTTTCAAAAATTAAATTTAAAATAAAAAATGAAGGAAGGTAGGAGATTGAGGAAGGAAAAAAGGAGTGATGGAAGTATGGTTACCCTCTTAGAACTGTACCTATGAAATACATGAAAATTGATCTGTGTATATTACTAAAATTTGTTTTTATCAAATAGAGAGAATCTTGGCACAGTCACCAACAGTGCTAACTTATCTAACTCTCGAGCGTGCTCTTCCCTGAACTTCAACACTAACCCTCCTGTTTAACAAGCAGATGCACCCACAACCCACACAGCTCTGTCGTGGAGTCCACCCTCAGAAGGCTCTCACAGCACCTACAGTAAGCTCCTCTCCTTGGCTCCCATAGTCTGCAGAATAGAAGTCAGGTTAGAGGGTTGCACAGACCGAGTATGTTCCAGGGGAAATGACATTCTGCTGGGACACTATGTTCTTTGCAATAGCTGACTGAAACAAACTAGATCACTCTCAACATCAGAAATCATTTAAAAAAAAAAAATGGATGAGAGGAAGAAGGACGAGTAAACTCTGCAAGATCCTACGTATCACCATCGCATAGTGAACAGCTGCACGGGAGCTCCCAGGAAGCTTGCTCTCTGCAAGACGGATGCAGGCCAGGGCCGGCGCCGTGGCTCAGGCTCTCTAGGCTAATCCTCCACCTTGTGGCACCGGCACCCCGGGTTCTAGTCCCGGTTGAGGTGCCAGATTCTGTCCTGCTTGCTCCTCTTCCGGTCCAACTCTCTGCTGTGGCCCGGGAAGGCAGTGGAGGATGGCCAAGTGCTTGGGTCCTGTACCTGCATGGGAGACCAAGAGAAGCACCTGGCTCCTGGCTTCAGATAGGCGCAGTGCCAGCCACAGCAGCCATTGGGTGGTGAACCAACGGAAAAAGGAAGACCTTTCTCTCTGTCTCTCTCACTGTCTAACTCTGCCTGTCAAAAAAAAAAAAAAAAAAGAAAAGAAAAGAAAAAAAGAAAGAAAGAAAGAAAAAAGAAGAAGACAGATGCAGGCCAGGACCAGTGCTCCAGTGCTGGTGTGCGTGCAGCTCCCAGGTCTCTCAGCCTCACCACCAGGTGGACAGGGCCTGGGGTGTGCATGACCTCAGAGTCGCCCTGGACACCGGCGCACCTGCTGCCAAACCACAGATGGTGGGTCCTTACCCTGAATACACCCATCTACCCCAAAGAACACGGGGGGCGGGCACTGAGCCTCGAGGTCCTAACACCAGCCCACATCAGAGTACCCACATAACACATAACACATCAGCCCACATCAGAGTTCCTGGGCTCCATACCAAGTTCTGGCTGCTGACTGTAGAATTCCCGTTCCCTCCTGGGCTACCACAGGGCCTCTGTCCTTCTCCCAATAAAGAAACAAAAATTTAATTAAAGCAAGAGTACAGGGAACAGGTGTGGACGCCTCTAGTGTTATGATTTTTTTTTTAATTTTTTTTTTTATTTTTGATAGGCAGAGTGGACAGTGAGAGAGAGAGACAGAGAGAGAAAGGTCTTCCTTTGCCGTTGGTTCACCCTCCAATGGCCGCCGCTGCAGCCGGCGCACCGCGCTGATCCGATGGCAGGAGCCAGGAGCCAGGTGCTTTTCCTGGTCTCCCATGGGGTGCAGGGCCCAAGCACCTGGGCCATCCTCCACTGCACTCCCTGGCCATAGCAGAGAGCTGGCCTGGAAGAGGGGCAACCGGGACAGAATCCGGCGCCCCGACCGGGACTAGAACCCGGTGTGCCGGCGCCGCAAGGTGGAGGATTAGTGTTATGATTTTAAAAGTACTAAAATGAGGTAAACACGGGCAATACCTGCATCACATTACCCAACACTACCTTACAGGATGACGTCTTTGTCTGTAGAGAGGCCTGAAGCTTAACCCCACACTACTCTGCTGTCCCAATTAATGCCACCACAATTCACTGCTGATCTGAGTCTCCAGCCGTCAGAGACAGCACAGCAACGTTATCCTGAATATCACTTATACATGCAATATCCAAGTGTCTCGGCTTGATTTCCAGCTCCACTCCTGACTGTAGCTTCCTGCTACTGCAGAAGCTGCGGGGCAGCAGGCCACAGCTCACGGGATTGATTGGCTTCCTGCCACTGCCAGTGCAGACTGGATTGGGCTCCCAGCTCCCAATCTAACAGCCAAAGAGAACCAGCAAATCAAAGTCCGTCTCTCTCTCTCTCTCTCTGCCTGTCAAACAAAATAATAAAAACTTTTAAGAAGTTGCATGGTTGTTTGGCCCTTAAATACCATCCACATAATTTCAGTTCCCAATTTTCTCTCTATGCTGTATGGAATGAGCTCCTTACATGAAGTCATAAACTAAGCCCAAAAACATGGTGATGGAGTTTTATAAAAAAAAAAAAAAAAAAAAAGCTTCTATTATTAAAATTCCTTTTACCCTACAGCTAGTACTTTCAAGTGTTTTTTAATTATTATTATTAAGACTATTCACTCCTTGCCTCAGGAATGGCAAATAAATCTTTTCATTGGGAACCAACCTATCTTGTCTGTAAGTAGGCATATAAAATAACTACAGCACAAGACAGATGTGAGAGCCCAGCTCCGCTGGGCCTCACCGCCAGCAACAGGTGCACACTGTCAGCTCTTCCTCTCTCAGTCCCCAGGGCATCAGGTGGAACCCCTGCTCCCTCTGTGCTTTCCATGGCTGGGCTCCGCCTCCTGGCACAGACAAGCCCCTTCTCTCAGACCCAACTGTGCCAGGATCAGCACTCACTGGGTGCGGCTGACATCATGTGACCGAGACCATGGGAAAGGTGGACAGAGCGAGAAACGTACAGTAGAACAGCGCTGTGTGTCTCCCACAAGGGTTGTTTCTTTTGTGCAATACATACTGCGGTTACCAGTAAGGAGAGACATCAAACCAACAGGAGCTTCCTCTCTCTCAATCAGAGAGGTGTGAGGCTGTGACGGGGACCAGGGCCAGCGATCACGCAGAGCCAGGCACCTCCACATCCGGGAGTCCGGAGCAGGCCCATCTGTTCAGTGCTGTGTGAACTCCCACACTGGAGACTCATACACTGAGCACGCAGTGTCACTGGGCCAAGGATACACACTGGTGGACAAACGCTGAGCACACCAGGGCTCTCCGCTGCACCAGGCAGCTGCCAGCTCTTTGCCACAATGAACTCGTCGATGCCAGTAACCAGGAGGCAGCATCTGAGCCTACTTAGCAGGTGTGAGAACCAGGGCAGGTGGGACGTGGGACTCCGTTTCCTACGTAACAGTGCCACAATTGGCTACCTACCTGGGGTCTCTCATATTCAACCATGCTACAGCACTCTTCTACTGCAAATTACTTTGTGCATTCTTTAGTTTGCTATGTACTTGTGGCTTGATATGTGAAAATGCATGGATGAGGAGAGGGGGGATGTAAATACTGCTAGCTCCCCATTAACTGCCCCCAGTGAGTCTCTGATCTACCAGGAGAGATGCGCTATGCTAAAAAAAAGACCAAGCAGGTACACACCGCTGTGGCCAGACAGCTGGCCTGGGCAGAGGCTTTCAGCACAGGGTCACCACACCTTCCTGTACTCTCCGGTCCGCCGTCCCTTTCCGGGTCCAAGGAATTCAAGAACAGGTACTGTCTTGTCTTTGCCTTTGTCTCTCTGGCACCCGACAAGTCAGCACTCAGTGAATGCAGAGCAGGGGCTGGAGGGAACATCAAGGAAAAGCACACAGCAAGCAGAGAGGAGCAGGGGATTCAAGGGGGTATGCTGGGAACGTGTGGTTTGAGTTTTAGCTGCTCCACTCACAGGCATCCTGCTCCCCAGCCCCAGCAAGGGCAAGGAATGCTCTACCCAGGGTTGTTTGCTAAACATCACTTCCTGTTAAATGCCAAGGGCGTGTCCAAAAAACACCTGTCACACTCCACAGTGTGCACTTTAAACATGATGTTCAAGGGAAAGATGGTCCGACGAATGGTGGTGGGAGCACTGGGTAACCACGTGCAAAAGAATGAAGCGTATCCTTAACTGACACCATGAGCAAAGTCAGTGTAACCTAAGACCCAAACTGTACCATTCTAGACGGAAGCGAAGGGAAGAGCTTCAGGACACTAGACTTGGCAATGACTTCTTAGACATGGGCCACAAACGTGAAAAAGGACAAACAGGATGACATCATGTTGGAAATTTCTGCACATCAAAGGACACCATCAACCCAAAGGCAAGCTGCTAAACAGAAGGAGGGATCTGCATGCAGCACACCAGGGAAGGGCTTCCTGTTCAGAACAGGCAAGAAACACAACTCAACCACCCCATCAGAAACAAACCCATTCCCCAGGCACAGGCAGGTGTCTGATGCAGTGGTTAAGATACCCAGGGCTCCTAGCAGACTACCCATGTGCCAGTCCCGGCTCCACTCGTGAGTCTGGCTTCCTGCTAATGCATACCCTGCGAGACTGTCATAAGGGGCCAAGTAGTCGGGCTCCTGCCACCCAGACTGTGTTCCCGGCTCCCAGGCATTTAGGAAGAAAACCAGTGCACGGGAGCTCTGGTATTCAAATACAGAAGTAACACTTTTTAAAAATAACAGGTGGAGGACTTGAATGGACAACTTTCCAAAGAAGATATACGAATAGCCAGTCAGTAAATAAAAAGATGCTCAACCTCAGTGATCCTAAGAAAAATGTAAATCAAAACCACAGACATCACTGGACATCTGTCAGAATGACCAACTGTCAAGAGAAAATAAATTAATATGCACCTGTGAAGATGGAGAGAAACTACAACCTCTGTGCACAGTGGGGAGGGAGATAACATGGTACGACCACTATGGGAAAAAGTATGCAGTTCCCTCCAAAAATTCAAAACACAACTACCATATTCCCACAAGCTTTGGAAGTGCCTTCATATACCATATGCAAACATATACATACACATTGGTGCAGGAAAAAAAAAAACCACACACAACTACCGTATGGTCCAGCAATTCCACTCCGGGGTACAAACGCAAAGGAACTCAAAGCAGTATCTGTAAGAGAGATTTGCACTCTCACACTGAGTACTGTCCTCAACAGCCCACAGAGGAGTACAATCCAAATGTCCATAAACAGACGAGTGCATTAGGAAAACATGGTGTAACCAGCAATACAATGGAGTATTACACAATCTCTGGAAGAAAATTCTGACACTTGAGGTGACATGGATGAACCTCTAGAATACTCAGCTAAGTGAATTAAGCCAGACAGAAGCCAAAGCATTGCATGATCCCACAATGTAAAGCAGTCCCAATTGTAAAAACATAAAGCATACAGGTGGAAGCCAAGGGGCCGAGATGGGTGGGAATTACTGTTTAAAAGACAAGAGGTGAGGCCGGCGCAGCAGCTCACTAGGCTAATCCTCCGCCTAGCGGCGCCGGCACACCGGGTTCTAGTCCCGGTCAGGGCGCCGGATTCTGTCCCGGTTGCCCCTCTTCCAGGCCAGCTCTCTGCTGTGGCCAGGGAGTGCAGTGGAGGATGGCCCAAGTGCTTGGGCCCTGCACCCCATGGGAGACCAGGAGAAGCACCTGGCTCCTGCCTTCGGATCAGCGCGGCGTGCCGGCTGCAGCGCGCTGGCAGCGGCGGCCATTGGAGGGTGAACCAACGGCAAAGGAAGACCTTTCTCTCTGTCTCTCTCTCTCACTGTCCACTCTGCCTGTCAAAAAAATAAATAAAATAAAATAAAATAAAATAAAATAAAATAAAGAGGTGGGGCCAGCACTGTGGCATAATGGGTAAAGCTACCACCTTCAGTGCCAGCATCTTATATGGGTGCTGGTTCGTGTCCCAGCTGCTCCACTTCCGATCCAGCTCTCTGCTAATGGCCTGGGAAAGCAGCAGAAGATGGCCCAAGTCCTTGGACCCCTACACCTGCATGGGAGACTCACAAGAAGTTCCTGGCTCCTGGCTTCAGATGGGCACAGCTGTGGCTGTTGTGGCCAATTGGGGAGTGAAACAGCGGATAGAAGACCTCCCTCTCTCTCTGCCCCTCCTCTCTCTAACGTCTCAAGATGAAAACACTCCAGAGATCTGCTTTGCAATAAGGAGAACAGCCTGAACACTACTGTACTGAGACATGACAATCCTTAAAATTGCAAAGTTCATGACCAGTCCTGTGTCAGGATAAGCCTCCACCTGGAGTGCCAGCATCCCATATGGACGCCAGTTCTGGCCCCAGCTGCTTCACTTCCAATCCAGCTGTCTGTTGTGGCCTGGGAAGGCCGTGGAAAATAGCCCAAGTCCTTGGGCACCTGCACCCGCATGGGAGACATGGAAGAAGCTCCTGGCTCCTGCCTTTGGATCAGCCCAGCTCTGGCTGTTGCAGCCATTTGAGGAGTGAACCAGTAGATGGAAGACCTCTCTCTGCCTCTCCCTCCCTCTGTTTGTAACTCTGCCTCTCAAATAAATAAAATCTTGAAAAAACAAAATAAAAAATAAAAATTATAGACCACTCAACTTTCCTGGAGAAAGCCTGTCCAAAAAAATCCTACAAAGATGGTGGGAAATGTGCTTTGGCATATAGAGTAAAGCTATCGCCTGCAATGTCGGCATCCCATATGGGTACAGGTTCAAGTCCCAGCTGTTCCACTTCTGAGCCAGCTCCCGGCTATGGCCTGGGAAAGCAGTAGAAGATGGCCCAAGTCCTTGGGCCCCTGCACCCATGTGGGAGACCCGGAAGAAGCTCCTGGCTTTGGATCGGTGCAGCTGTAGCCATTGCAGCCAACTGGGGAGTGAACCGGTGGATGGAGCACCTCTCCTTCTCTCTCTGTGTAACTATGACTTTCAAATAAATTCTAAAAAATAAATTAAAAAAAAAAGATTACAAAGTTTTTGTTACTCTTTCACCATAATAATGAAACAAAATGCATCTATACTAAAGCACACAAAAGTATGCTGACTGTCATGGTGAACACCAGTGATGCTGGATCCAGGCAGAGGTGAGCCTGCCGGCAGCTGCCAACAGCCAGCTCCTGGAGCCGGCCATACCCCAAGTGCCAACGCGGGCTCCTCCCAGTACATGTGTGACCAGCGTGCAATCACTTCCCTTGTTTTCTTCCAGAACATCCTCACTTTAAAATAAAGATAGTATTCATTACGCCACGGGGTTAGAATGAAGACCATGCATTAGTACCTGCAACATGTCTACAAGTGCAAGCATTCAACGGATTTTAGGCAGGCGTCACCAGAGCCAGGGTGTAGACAGCTAAAGTGCTTGCCAGTCCACATTCTGCCGTGAGGAAGGACCACCTGGAACGCCCCGGCAAAGGGCAGGGAGATGACGACCCCTGGCACGCCGCTCAGGTTTGCCAGAAAACGAGGCCCACGCCAGGTGACCTGGATGCAAAGTGCAGACCATGCACTTCCCATCTGTGGTGCTAACACTTAGTAAAATAATAAAAGGCCTAAACAGAAATGCACAGTGTTCCCAGCCTAAGTTTAGAAGGTCCCATTAAAATGTTTTTTTTTTCTCTACATCAAGGGAAATGGATTTTTTTAATTTTTTAAAGATTTATTTATTTATTTGGGAGGCAGAGTTGGGGGGGGGCAGGTTTTTCATCCACTGGTTCACTCCCCAAATGGCTGCAACAGCCAGGGCTGGACAGATCCAAAGCCAGGAACTCCTTCTCGGTCTCCTACTTGGGTGCAGGGGCCCAAGCACTTGACCATCCTCTGCTGCTTTTCCAGGCCATCTGCAGGGAACTAGATCAGAAGTGGAGCAGGTAGGACTCAAACCAGCATCCATATGAGATGCCAGTGCTGCAGGTGTAGACTTTACCTTCTATGCCACAGCGCTGGCCCAGGAAATAAAATTCCAACTGTGGAAAAGGTTCGAGGTTCCCTGTGAGCACAGCTCCTCCTTCCGACAGCAGGAGCTCTGCGACCGGCAGCAGCGTGGATTCGAGGTGCTGCTGCTTACGGACTCCGACCACCACAGAAGAGAAAGGAAAAGAAATGAAAAAGCTGCGGAAAGAGGATCACGTGGAAGGAGCCAGGTTTGATCAGAGAAAAACTGGCTCACATACTTCTGCCCACAGATTGGGCAGGCGTTTGGTCCAGGAGTTAAGAATTGCTGGAGATGCCCACATTCCATGCTACAATGCCTGGGTTCCCAGACCCAGCTCCTCACAGTGCCCCCCGGGAGGTAGCAGGTGATGGTTCAAGAAGCTGTGGGAAATCCAGACTGAGTTCTGGGCTCCTGGCTTTGCTCCAGTCCCAGTGGCTGCAGGCATTTGGGGAGCTAACAAGCAAATGCAACAGCTATCTTTCAGACAAAATAAATTTGTTGAGAAAGCAAGACTACTATCTGAGTTCTATTAATAAATCCTACATTGTGTCCAAAGATGCTCACGTCAATCATCTAACTTTAACCGTGTTCTCACTTGGAGCTTGTGATAAAGGAAACATGGACAAGGGAAAAGGTAGTGTTTCCCACAGAAGTCACGTGATCAACTCCACATCACTCATGTCTAACACCAGTTAACAGACTTCTGTCAGTCGCCTGAAGAGGGTGTTACAATATCACTAAGCAAACATACTTAGCTTGTAAGTCCCTGTGCCACCAGACACAAAAGGGAGGGAGGGAGCAAAACTCTTAACATATAGAAAACAAGGAAAGAGAATCAAGTGTTATTCTCAAATCTGTTTCTTTTTCTAAGATTTATTTACTTACTTGAAAGGCAGAGAGAGAGACAGAGACACAGAGAGAGAGATTTTACATTTGCTGATTCACTCCCTAAATGGTCGCAATGGCAGGAGCTCAGCTGATCAGCAGCCATGCGCATCTTGTGGGTCTCCTACATGGGTGCAGGGGCCCAAGGACTTGGGCCATCCTCTGCTGATTTCCCAGGTACGTTACCAGGGAGCTGGACTGGAAGTGGAGCAGCCAGGACTTGAACAGGCACCCATATGGGATGCCCGTGCTGCTGGCGGTGGCTTTACCTACTATTTCACAGCACCAGCCCCTCATGTCCATTTCTTACTAGTAGGAGGCAAAAATCCTATACACAAGTCCTGTGAAAAAAAGACAAAGAAAGAAAACCGGGAGGGGGGGTGTAGGAAAAATTGTGATCACTATCCCCACAAAAACATTTCCATGAGCTGATTTGCTATTTGAACATCTGGCTGCATCTGGCTGAGAAAGCTTACCATACACAGAAGTCTTTATCAATGTTACTCTTGATTTGCATGATTTGTTCATCCAAAAAGATTTTATATTTGCTTTACATTAAGGAATAAAAATTTCAAGTGCTATTGGAGAATAAAATATGTTGTATTTCTAGTAGTTTAGCAACAAGCCAATTACAGGCTGCTTCCTATATGCGGCTACAACTGTGTTCCACTAGAGGGAGTCCTGCAACAGGCAGACGGAGGAGAAACTGATGTGATTAACTAAAGACCAACGCTGTACAAATTACCCTCAGTTCTTAGTAAAGCATCTCAAAATTGGGGAGTATCAGAATTTAGAGGCCCACAGACACTAAATAAACACCAACAGCATGAGAAAGGGCTATTCTGTATGTCTTCTGGCTGGCCACGTATATGCCAATAGTGATCAATAGAATTATGCTCTAGGAATCTGTCTTGCCTAGACAACTCACTCTTGTATCATGCAGGAGAGATACAAAGTAACAGGAACTAACCACATAAAGCAAGCCTGGGCAACTCACATGTTAGTTACATGCTGTAACCATGTAACTAACCATATGTTAAAACCCTGATAAACAGACACCTTTCTATGCCAGAACAGGTGATTTCTGAGATGGAAAATTGGTATCCTGTTAGAAATTTGAGTTTCCCAAGCCCAAGTGGTGACAGCCAGGGATAGGAAGAATGGATAGGGTCTGGCCTCATGCCTGGGGGGGTCTAGTCCAAGAGCAAACTCATGAGGGCAAAGAAAATACTGAAAACAATGATCCAGCCAGGGCAGGCCATCAACAGACTTTGTTGCAACCCTTCAAGGAAGCAGAACCTTAAAGTAACAAACAGGAGCCCCTGACTTGCAGATGCCTGGGTCTGTTACTACTGACTCACTTAGCACAGATTAAGTTCCCTCCACTGCAGGACTCCACTGTCTGTCCAAAGTTCCTGCAGAAAGGCCCTGGGCTGTTCCTGTGCCAGCCATTCACAGCCACACCCTGGCTTCTCCCACCCTATAGTGAGCAACTCTAAAGGGTTTGTTTGTAGACTTTCTAAGAGCCTGAAAGTGCAAAGGAGGGAGGGACACTAAAAGTCAAATACATAAATAAACCAAAAAGAAAAAATATCAGACTCCAGGGCTATTTCCTTACATCACTGACAGTTAAAAACCATCAATGGGGGTGGGCATTGGGCCTGATGGTTAAGCTGCTGCTCCCTCACCACAGTGCTTGGCTTTGTGTGCCAGCCCCACTCTTGATTCCAGCTTCCTGCTAATGAGCACCCTGGGAGGCAGTGGTGAGGGCTCTAGTACCTGAGCCCCCCCCCCCTCGGGAGACCACACCGAGGTTGCAATCTCAGGTCCTAGCTTTGGTCTAGTGCAGCCTTGGCCCTTGTGAGCATCTGTACCAACAGCAGATGCGAGCTTTGTCCGCTTCTGCTTCTGTGCCTCTTAAATAAAACAAAAACAAAATCCTCCACTGGCTATCCATGAACACATCTGGCCAAACAAGCTGTGCTCAGCCTGAGCCCTGCACACACACTCCTGTTCCGAGACGACCCCACCCCCACCTCTCACTCACCTAGACACCTGTGCAGGGTGTTAAACGAACAAGATCTGTGCATACCTCACCATAAGTGCACAGGGTGTTAAAAGAGCAAGGCTGTGTGGTTTTGTTTGGAATGCCGACTCTGTCATTTAACTACTATAAACAGGTTTGCCTTCCAGTCAAACAGCTCGGAAGTCTAGCCCTGCCTGGGTGCCCACTCCACACACAAGCACCTCTTCTCTACCATCTGTTGAACTCCTACTCACCCGTCAAACCCCAGCTTAAATACCCATCCTGCGAAGTCTTCCTCAGTCCTGTGTCCTACTGACTTCCCTCAAGAGACTCAATTTCCCACTTTCTTGCGTTCCCGCTGGGCACCTGAGCAAAATCTCCATCGCACTTTAATTGCTCCCTGAGTGTCTTCCTGCTCCATTAAAGAACGTACACCCCAGGGTGGGGTTTTTCTCCACCTAATTACTGCCTACCCCAATCCTGACAGCATCTATAACGGAAGCTTAATTAGCCGTGTTGAATAGATAAATGGGTGATTTCACTCACCTATTACAACCAAAACCTCCAGATGACCTTTCAAGTACTTGTATCGCACCAGCTTTCCTTTGTGCAAAGAACGATTCTGACTTACGGTGAGATCCCACCAGCAATGGGGCTTTTTTCATGTGACTGTTCACAATCATTCACTCATTTATTCAGCTCATCTGTCCTACCTGTCAGGAACACATCAGTGAACAAAATTAAGAAAAATCCCTGCCCCGCGGGCCAGGCCCCCACTTTCCGCAGTTAAGTTCGTCAAGGAAAGGAGTTGCCTTGGCAAACTTATCTGCAGAAGCGAGCAGAACCACATTTTGGGGGCCATGTCCGGGTTGCTGGATCTAACTGCTGTGCACTGGGGATCTGGCACCACGGCTTAAGTAACAATTCGGGACACCTGGATCCCACCTGGCACTGCCTGGTTGGACACAGCTATTCAGTTTCTTCTTCTGCTTCCTGCTCACCAACCAGGGTGGGGGGCTGGGGGGGGTGCAGCAGGTGATGGCCCATGTGCCTCGATCCCTGCCACTCACATGGGAGACAGGGATGGAATTTTCAGCTTCACCCTGGGCTACCTCTGGCTGTTTTGAGTGCTCGAGGAGTAAATCAGCAGGTGGAATCGCTGTTTCAAGTAAAAAATGAAAATAAAAAGAAATCATAATGGTTGTGACTTCTCCTTTAGAAGGCTGGTTATCAATAGGAGTTTTAAGGATTTCGTGTGTACAGCTAAACACTTTGACCAGATCCTACCTTGAAGCAGCTTTTCTGGCTTTGTGGTTTCTCACTTAAAAAAAAAAAAAATCTATTTGAAAGAGCTACAGAGAAAAAGAGGGAGATACAGAGGAAGAGATTTCCATCTGCTGGTTCACTTCCGAAGTGGGAGCAGCAAACAGGGCCGAGACAAGCCGAAGCCAGGAGCCAGGACCTTCCTCCTGGTCTCCCAAGTGGCTGCAGCTGCTTTATCAGGGAGCTGGACGGGAAGTGGAGCACCAGGGACTCGAACTGGCGCCCGGAGGTGATGCTCTCCTCAGAGATGGCGGCTTAACGCTGGTCCTGCTTTGTGGTTTCTCAATGTGCCCTATTTCAAAGTCTAGCTATGACCCTAAAACAAGGTGCCAAAGAGGAGGGCTCTGAGGAAACCTGGTCCAGGTGTGTGTCTGCCAGGAGAAGGGAGATGGGCCCCCTTGGGGTTAGTCCCCGCCACACCCCAAACCAGGGAGCCTGAGAGCATTGCAGGGGCTGGGACACAGAGACCCCACAGCCCCTGCCGCTCTGACCGCCTGCTTCACATCCTGGCTGTTCTGACACCACCCACTGAGCACATCCCACTCGCCCTTTCTGCATGGGTCCCCTGCATTAGGTTCCTCTCTGCTCATTTCTCCAGTGAAACTACCCCTGTGTCGATGGACCATCTCCAAGGGAGAAGGCAACTGACCTTCTCTGCTGGGGTCACTGAGTCCTGCACTCGTATCAGCCTCTCATCAAGCTCTACCTTGGGGGGCTGTCAGGAATATCGACCCCTCCCTCTTCTCGCACCGGCTCAACACCGGGGAGAGGACATGACGCACAACCTGGGCTGGATCTTCCCGCCAGCTGCACATAAGCACCCCGCCCCCAAAGGGTACTGAATACTAGGAGGCTTCATTCAGAGATCTCTGGAAAACATCACCAATTTGTTTACCGAACAAATCTTGCTACCCAAAACGATGTTATTCCCACATTCTATCCAACAGAAGCCACTCAGGTGTTCCCAAGCAGACAAGGCTTAGAACAGAATCCTGGTCACCTGGCTCAAGGCAGGGTACCCTGGTGGCCCAGCTAGGGTGGGGTATCAGGGTCTCCTGGCCGCCCACTTTAGAGCAGGGTACCTGCGCACGGGCCCTAAGGACACAGGCTGGTGCAAGGAAGGCGGGGTTAACCTCAGCTTCAGGGCTGGGTCACTCTGGAGCCTGTGGCCCGACTTAACATTACACGGAGAGGCCGGCGCCGCGGCTCACTAGGCTAATCCTCCGCCTAGCGGCGCCGGCACACCGGGTTCTAGTCCCGGTCCGGGCGCCAGATTCTGTCCCGGTTGCCCCTCTTCCAGGCCAGCCCTCTGCTGTGGCCAGGGAGTGCAGTGGAGGATGGCCCAGGTGCTTGGGCCCTGCACCCCATGGGAGACCAGGAAAAGCACCTGGCTCCTGGCTCCTGCCATTGGATCAGCGCGGTGCGCCGGCCGCAGCGCGCCGACCGCGGCGGCCATTGGAGGGTGAACCAACGGCAAAGGAAGACCTTTCTCTCTGTCTCTCTCTCTCAATGTCCACTCTGCCTGTCCAAAAAAAAAAAAAAAAAAAAAAAAAACATTACACGGAGAGCCTCACTCACACCGCACAAAACGAACTCAAGCCAAGTCAGCCCTAAGGCGCCCAGGCTGCGTTCGAGGATGGTGTCTCGGACGCGGCGCGGGGAACCGGCGGCTTCTTCGCTGCCTGCCTTGGAAGCCACGGGGCTAATCAGAAGCGAAGCGTCCCCGGGAAGCACGCGCAGAACGGCCAGGTGGGCAGCGGCCCCGACCCAGGGGAGCCACCCAGCCCCGCTACGGGAAGCAAAAAATATCCTAATGACCGGACACTAAAACAGCATCAGCGGTGCGTCCTGGGAAAAATCACCAGTGAGTGCTTTCTAACAACTTCCGTCTGCCGAGCCCGTGCCAGACGGCCCTGCCCTGGCCGGGCGAGCCGCGGGCGTAAACCCCTCCGTCTCCTAAACGGAGCCACAAGCAGGCGTCCCTCGGGGCGCGGACCCCCAGCGGGAGCCGCCCCCGGACGCACCAGCGAAGCGGACGCGCCCTTTCCCTCGCCGCTCCGCTGGTGGACAGCAGGGCAGGCGGGGCGCACAGCCCGGCCGGGGTGGCGAACGAGGACCCCGCGGGCCCGCAGAGCCCACGGCGCGCGTGGAGGGAGGCTAGGAAAGTTGCAGAGCCACCAGGCACAGCAGCAGCGCCCACGGGGAGGGCGCCACGTCCCGCCCGCCCGGAGAGCAAGGACCAGGGCGGGGAAGCAAGGCGGGGGAACCCAGCGCAGCTCCGGGTCCCGGACGGCGGACCCGGAACGACGGCCACGCCAGGCTGGGAGCCCCCTCCCCACCCAAAGAGCAAAGGGCATCAAGGCGCCCCCGAGCGCCCAGAGCCGGGCAGGGCGCGCGGCGCCGCCACTCACCGATGCCGAAGCCCACGATCAGGCGGCCGGCGAGCAGCGTCTCCTTGGAGGCGGCGGCGGCCAGCACGGCCGAGCCCGCGGCGAAGAGCGCGCTGGCCAGCAGGATGGCGGCGCGGCGGCCGCAGGCGCCGTTGAGGGCCCCGCCGGCCAGCGCCGCGACGGCGGCCGCCCCCACCGTGCTGGACACCAGCAGCTCCTGCCACAGCGCGTCCAGGCGCAGCCGCCGCTTGAGCAGCAGCATGGCCCCCGACACCACGCCCGTGTCGTAGCCGAACAGGAAGCCGCCGAGCGCCGAGAAGGCGGCCACCACGTACACGAAGCCGGGGGTCTCGCCCTGCTGGAACTGGCGCCGCGCCGCGCGCTCCAGCTCCGCCGCGCCGCCCGCGCCCGCGCTCTGCAGGCTGGCGCTCGACTCGGCGGCCGCCAGGAGGCTGCGCTCGCCGGCCGGGCTGGCCGCGCCGGGCTCGGGCTGCCGGCGGCGCCGCTCGCCCATCAGGCTGCTCAGGCTGCGCAGCGTGTACTCCACATTCTCGCTCGCCGCGCGGGACATGGGGCAGGCGCCCGGCGGGCTGCTCCCGCTCGGCCCGCGGCGCCCCGGGGACAAAGTTGCGGCCGGCCGCGGCGTCCACGCTCTGCCGAGCTGGCGCTGCGGAGCGGCGGGGGCGGGGCGCGGTCACGTGCGGCCTGGGGGTGGGGCCGGGCGCTCCTCCCACCCACCCGATGGCGGGGCGTGGCCTCGCCGCGACTCTCCGCCCTCTGTGGGCGTGGCCCTGGGTGCCCCGCCCCCCGGGGGGTGCTGAGGTGCAGCGCCTGAGGGGCGGCCCGCGGGAGACCGCGGCGCGGCCGTGGGGCTGCCTGTGCCGCGCCCGACACCGCCCTCGCGCGGCCGCTTCCCGGGGCGAGGGAGCGCCTCCCCTCAGGCCGCGGGCGCCGGCTCGCCGCAGGTGCGGTCCGGCGCCGGGTGCAGAGGGGCGCGCCGGACGCCCCGCGCCGCCTGGGAATCCACGCGAGGGCGCGCGTGGCCGCGCGGTGCGGGCTTTTCCGCCTCGGTGTGCGAATCCCGTGGGTCGTTGTAGTCCCGCCGCCGCGGGTTTGCCTCCCGAGGGCGCGAGGTAAGGGAAGCGTCCAGTGCAAGCCCTTCTTTCCCTTGTTTGAGCCGAAGGGCGCTGCTCCCCCGGGGGCCCCTCTTCCTGCGGTGGACAGCTTCCATCCTTTTAGGGAAAACGGTGTTTGTCCATAGAAAGTTGAGCGTTGAGGGCCGCCTCTCGTTTGCGCCATCACTCACGATTATCTGCACAACATACGGCAGGGTGGAAAGACGATCGGCTGAGCTGAGCGAGGACTCACGGGGCGTCTGAGCAGCGTTCCCGGGATCCGTTCCACGGAACGCGCCCCGGAGCGGGCACCCGCGGCGACTCCGGCCTCGGCAGGGCTCAGGTGAGAGCGCGCCGGATCCTGCCCGCCGTGGTGGACTTGCGCCCCCTGCTGGTGAGCGGCTCCATGGGCCTTGCAGAGAGGACGCCGCTGCAGTTTGGTTTTTTTATTTATTTATTTGAAAGTCAGGAGGGGTGGGGGCGAGAGAGGAGAGAGAGAGTCTTCTATCCTCTGGTTCACTCCCCAAATGGCTGCAACAGCCAGGACGGGGCTAGGCCGAAGCCAGGAGCCAGGAGCTTCTTCTGAGTCTCCCAAGTTGGTGCAGGGTCCCATGCTCTGGGGTTTTCTTCTGGTGCTTTCCTGGACACATTAGCAAGGAGCTGGATCAGAAGTGGAGCAGCCAGGACTGGAACGGGCGCCCAGCGAGGAGGCGGCCGCTTAACCCCTTACGCCACAATGCTGGCCACACAAGCTGAGTTGTAACCCTAGCTGGGGTGGTGAACCCCTGTGTGCCTTGAGCGTGCTTTGCTGAAATGCAGGTTTTGGGTCCCAAGGCGCAAAAATACTTCAAAAGGTTCCGTCCTGTATCAGGACACGTCCAGAGCTGTGGTCAGAGTACATCTGGAAAGAAATGTGGCATGAAAAGGAGGTGAACATGGGAGGGAACCACGTTGGCTTTAGCACCAGAGCGGGGTCCACAGTGACGCTGCCCGGAGTCCACTTCAGCTGCAGGTCTTGGGGACTGGAAAAGCTGGGCGTGAGAAGCCGTGGATTAGAGCCCCCCACCCCCGCTCACTGCGGAGCGTCTGCCAAGGGTCTCAGGTGTTCCGTGTCGGAGCCGGTCGTGGTGCAGTGGCTGCTGCAAGCATGGGGACCATTTTTTCTATTAAGGGTTAACTGGATGTTTGTAACCTCATTCACAGGCCGCAGGAAACGATGACCTTAAATACTAGCCTGCTATAAGCTTACTGAGTTTCGAGTCTCACGTGCCACGGCTTGGGCGGGGCCAGACGTCTCCTGCGAATGTGTAAAGTACTTTTACAGTCTCATTGCTGGCTGTTGCGTGGTAATAAGCCTCAGATTGGTTCTCCTGGTGCTTTTCCACCACAGAAGAGAGAAAGAGAGGTTTTTTCTATATGGCGGCACAGCCTGGTTTTCAAGCAGGGATGCGGGTAATTTGGTAATCATTCCAGTTCTGACCTTGGGAGTGGATGGTAGCAGAGTGGATTCTTTGTTTCTTGGTTATTTATTTTTAATTACATGACTGATGCATCCTTGTATGTAATCAAGCAGTGTAACAAGAAAGAGAACATAAAGTTCCCTTCCCAATCACTTTTTTTTAAAGATTTATCTGTTCACTTCAAAGAGCGAGAGAGAGAGAGCTTACATTGCTGCTTAACTCCCCAAATGGTGAGAAGAGCTAGAGTTTCACCAGGCCAAAACTAGGACTCAGGAGCTTCTTCCATGTCTCCCACTTAGAGGGCAAGGAACCGAAACACTTGGGCCCTCTTTTTTTTTTTTTCAGTTTTTTTCTTTGTTTTATTGAGAGGTAAAGTTACCAACAGACAGAGAGAAAGGTCTTCCATCTGCTGGTTCACTCCCCACATGGATGCAATAATGGCTGGAGTTGAGCCAATCTGAAGGCAGGAGCCAGGAGTTTCTTCTAGGTTTCTCACATGGAGCAGGGGCCCAGCACTTGGGCCATCATCTCCTGCTTTTCCAGGCCATAGCAGAGAGCTGGATTGGAAAAGGAGCAGCCGGGACAGGAACTGGCACCCATATGGGATTCCAGCGGTTTAGCCTACTACATCACAGCACCAGCTCTCCCCCACCACCACCTTTGGCCATGTTTTGATGCTTTCCCAGGCTATTAACAGGGAGCTGGATTGGAAGGGTTAGGGTTGGGTTAGGGTTAGGGTTAGGGTTAGGGTTAGGGTTAGGGTTAGGGTTAGCAGCCAGTACTTGAATCAGAACCCATACTGGATACCCAGCATCACAGACAGCAGCTTTACCCACTAAGCCACAATGTCACCCCCAGTCAGTCACCTTTCTTAACTCTACAGGCCCCTTTCTGCAGAGATAATCACTTTCAAATGTATCTTTCCAGAACTTTATACATTTATGTGTATACAAGATGTCTTCAAATAGTTTTTGGAAAATGCATAATATGAAAGAAGTATACATGGATTTCAAAATCATTTTGCAGTGCAATAATCATCTATACTATTCTGTACTATGAGAGGCTAAGACAGTGAAAGAGTGACAGTGAGTTAGAGAGCGCATGCACGCATGCAGGAAGCAGGTCTTATACCTCTGCAGGGGCAGGGAGGTAGGAGCAGTGAATCCAATTAGGTTGGGGGGGTGGAGCTGACACCTGTGGTTTGGTCATCTGTAGCAATGGTGTTGGGGGCCAGAGTCCAGGAGGGTGGCCAGGGCATAGATCGCCCCACAGACAAGACTGTGCCATTTTACTAACAGTCCTCCCTTTTGTTTTTCATAAAGCAAGTGTTCCATGGGATTACATCAGCTCTAAAAGTCCAGGAGGGAGTGGAGGGACGATGATCTGTCTTGAGAGCTACTTCCTGCTGACAGGGCAATAGGTTACTCTCCTGTGGTATCAGGCGATGTCTCAAGCCGCAAACTCCTGGGTGGGGAGCCGAGTATATCCCTGTAGCAGCATTTGGTTGACCGCCTGGCTACTGAAGACTTTGACTAATTCTGTTACCACCTCCTGTAAACACTTACACTGATAAGATAGTATAAAAGCCAGGGTTAGAATAGCAGCCAACGGTCCTAGTAGTGGCATTAACCAAGTATTGAGAGGATTTTATAGAGGAGAGGAAATGAGGGGGTCTATGGACCCTACTGAGGACTGTTAGATGAATGTGATTTGAAGTGATCCCAACCAAGACTGGGAGAAAGGCCACTCATTTTTTGTGGGTAGAGGGGTTTTGTAGAGAAAATCCTGAACAATCATAAAACATCAAGTTGGGGAGAGGACCATCAATACACAGGGGTTGGGAGTTGAGCCATTTATGTTTGAGTAGAGGCTATGTTTACAAAGGGATGAGGCCCCAAGTGGGCTAGACAGTGTCTAGAATAAAGGACAGAGTTGTTATTAGAGGACCTAAGAAAGCTGGTGTCTAAATCACTACCAAGTTTTCTGATTGAGAGGCAAATAGAAACCGACAAAAGGGGCCTGATAATAATCAGGTGGGTTTAAGGCCTTGCCAGTTAGGAGGCCCAGACCTATCTTTTCACATGGCATACATCCTAAGGGAGGTGTGAACCTCCTTGGGGAAGATACACTCTGTTGACTTCCATTACCTAGCTGGCCTGGGGGAAGAGCTGCACAGGAAAAAGCACTTGGCGTCTCTAACAGGAAATCTACAGTTCTGCCTGCAGTGTTGCTGACCCTACCTGACCGTCCCCTCAGCAGTGGTGGTTTCTTTTAAACCTGGGCCGAGTGAAGGTTAGAGCTAAAAAGATCTGTGGCTCTGACCGGAAGTTCTTCAACTCCAGGGCAGTTCCATTTCCAGTGACCCAACTCTTGGCTGGCAGAGCTGCCTGGGCTCTTCATAAGCTGACTCCTGCTGAAGCCCTGGCTTTCCATACGGAAAGCCACTGCAGTGGACTGGCCTGTTGGCTCTCCTTGATGGCAGATCACTGTATAGAGCAGCCATTAATTGACCTGCTACGTATCTTTACATCGCTTCTGCTGCCTAGCAATCTCTTCCGCTGGGTTTTTATTAAAGCAGATAGGCTGTTGTCTCTGAAAAGTCTGTAATAGACTGGCTTTGAGAGCAGGTGAAACCAAGACATTTCTCTCCACTTTATTTCTTGCTGCCTGTGCTCCATTCTCACACTCTGTGTGCTCAGAGTGGCCACAGTGGGCTGCAAGCTCTGCATCTTTTTCCATTCACCTCTGAGGACGTGGAACAAGGACCTCTCTCTGAAGTCCTGGCAAACTTGTATCTAATTTGATCTTGATCCGATTCCTGTGGCTGAGAAATCACAGGTTGATGATCAGATTGGGGCCAATCAGTGTCCACATCCTGAGCTGTGAGTGCAGGTGGGTCACAGAAGCTGACCTTGTAGGGGCAATTATATGAAAAATGTGATGTACTGTTTTGCCAGACTCTGGCAAATAAATGTAGCAATGAAACAGACTTGAGTTACTGTAAGTAACTAGGAAAGTAACTTGGTATAAAAGCCAAGTAAAGCATTTCAAGAAGTAGGGACTAGTTAAGATATTCTGTTATGCAGAAATCAAAGAAAATGAAAATGTATGGGAAATCATGGAATCTGAGTACTAGAAAGTCATTAGATGGGGATCAGTGAGGATCACACCATTGTTTTGATAGTACTGGCAACAGGAAACCTAGTAATGCTGCAATCCTACTTTATTGGCCCCTCCTCTTTTCTGTACGTATAGTAGAATAAACATTAATATGTACAAAGGGAATACATGGGCCCAGTGGCTTAGTTATGAGATAATAGAGATGCTTGGTTGCTTCCTCCAAAGTCTTGTCTTCCTTTGACTTACACTAACGAGAGGGAGGAAAGAGATGGAAGAAGGTAGGCAGAAATGGAGAGAAAGAAGAAAAAATGGCCAGCACATCCCAATGGATAACATCCCGTGTGGATCTGCAGGGGGCAAAGTAGGCGAGAAGTCCTAGTTGAGCACACCTGACCCCACCTTCCAACGAGCAAGGCCTGAGCAGGAGCATAACCTGTGATGCATCACATCATCTCTTGGGTGGGGAGCATTGGGATGCCGCTTCTCCCTCAGAGACTCTAAGACAACAATTTCAATTAAAAGCAAATTAGTGAAAACAGCCATTATGGGCTGCATTTTTCTAACGGTCTTTTGGTCAATGTGATAAAGCAAAGAGGAGCTTAAAGACTTACCTGGACCAAGAGACATAGTGGGAGTTAGGCAGGGCTTGAATTTATTTGTATGCCCAAGTGGAAACAACAAACAATTCAGGAGTTTGGATGATGGACAAAACAAAATCCCTAAGATGATAGGGAAGATAAGCGGTCTTAGTGGGAGAGGACAGACACTGTTTCCTCTGAGAAAAAAAAAGGCAAGCAAGAAAGAAGAGTAAGAAATAAGATGTTGTCAATAACGAGAGTGGGGAGGCATTCTTGCATATTAAACAGTGTGTGTTTGGTCTGGGGAAGGTGGTGCCAGCACCAAGGTGAGCAGGGCAACGCAGTTCATATCCTCACTCGGCTCCTTCCTTGACTGTTACCCTCAACCACTTATTCTCTGTAAGCTTTGGCTTTCTCCTCTGTAAAATGGGAGACAATAATACTGTATCAGTAATACTGTATCAGTGTTCACAGGGTTTTTTTATGAACAGGAAACCCATACTCAAACCTTCATGAACACTACAAAACTGTTGTTGCATGTACCTGAAAGTCCTGTTGGTAAGCAGCATCAGGAATGGTGTTATCAGTTCTTCAAAAGATAGCTTATTTTATTTAGTTTAAAGATGTATTTGAAAGGGAGAGTTACAGAGTGATGAAAACAGTTACAGACTGAGGAATTTTATGGAAAAGTGGCAGGGTGAAGTCCTCACTTGTCAGTAGTCACCTTGAATGTAAGTTGCCTCAGCTCTCCAGTTAAAAGACACAGACTGGCTGAATGGATTAAAAAACAAAACCCATCTGTTTGCTGCCTACAAGCAACACATCTCACAAATAAAGATGCACGCAGACTGAAAGTGAAAGGGTGGAAAACGATATCCCATGCTAACAGAAACCAAAAAAGAGCTGGTGCAGTCATCCTAATATCAGGTACAAAAACTGTTAAAAGAGACAATGAAGGGTACTGTGTAATGATTAAGGGATTAATTCAACAGGAAGATGTAAGTATTATAAACATATATGTACCTAATTATAGGGCACCTGGCTATGTAAAAGAAATGTTAAGGGATCTACAGGGAGACATAGACACAAATAAAATAGTAATGGGGGATTTCAATACCCCACTTTCAGCAATGGACAGATTAACCAACAGAAAATCAGCAAGGAAACAGCAGATTTAATTGACACTATAGACCAAATGGATCTAACAGGTAACTACAGAACTTTCATCCTACAGTTGCAGGATGCACATTCTTCTCAGCAGTGCATGGAACTTTCTCTGGGATTGACCACATGGTAGGCCATAAAGTAAATCTCAGCAAATTCAAAAAAATAAAAATCATACCATGCTTCTTCTCGGACCATAATGGAATGAAGCTGGAAATTAGCAACTCAGGAATCTCTAGAGCATATGCAAACACATGGAGACTAAACAGCATGCTCCTGAATGAACAGTGGGTCATAGAAGAAATCAAAAGATAAATCAAAAAATTTCTGGAAACAAGTAAAGACGATAATACAATATACCAAAATTTGTGGGATATAGCAAAGGCAGTGTTAAGTGGAGAGCTAATAGCAATTGGTGCCTACATCAAGAAACTGAAAAGGCACCAAATAAAAGATCTGGAACTGTGGGGAGCAACTCGGACTAGACTGTTACTGGAATTAAGACTTATTCTATGCATCTGCTCTCCCACAATATGGCGCTGGGAGAGGAGGAAACAGCTTCTACACAGCTGCCTCCAGTTCAACCAATAAACAGCAGGACCTGCTCCTGATTGGAAGAGAGCAGCGTACTCGGCGTGTGGGTAGCAGAGTTGGGATTGGTGGAGAGGACTATAAAGGAGGAGAGAGACAACATGCACCAGGAACATCTATCTGAAGGAACATCTGTGCAGCCCCCGAGAGAGCCGGCCGGCGGTGTGCCGCTCCCCCGCGGAAGTGGGGAAGGTGGCAGGGGGAACCGCCCTTCCACGGAGGTGGAAGGGATGGTAGCCAACCTGGGAAGAACCAGCAGCAAACCCGGGGAGGGCCGAGCAGACAAAAGAACAGCGCAGGGTCCTGTGTCGTTCCTCCACGAAGAGGGGGAGCGACATAATGGTGCCATGACGGATAGGAAGCCTAGGCAGGGTTTAGTGTTGTTCCTCCATGAAGAGGGGGAGCGACATAGAACTATCTAGAACCTCAAGAATCTAGAAAAACAACAGCAAACCAAACCCAAAACTAGTAGTAGAAAAGAAATTAAGGGCTGGCGCTGCGGCGCACTAGGCTAATCCTCGGCCTTGCAGCGCTGGCACACCGGGTTCTAGTCCGGTCGGGGCGCCGGATTCTGTCCCAGTTGCCCCTCTTCCAGGCCAGCTCTCTGCTGTGGCCAGGGAGTGCAGTGGAGGATGGCCCAAGTGCTTGGGCCCTGCACCCCATGGGAGACCAGGAGGAAGCACCTGGCTCCTGGCTTCGGATCAGCGCGGTGCACCGGCCACAGCGTGCCGGCTGCGGCAGCCATTGGAAGGTGAACCAACAGCAAAGGAAGACCTTTCTCTCTGTCTCTCTCTCTCTCACTGTCCACTCTGCCTGTCAAAAAAAAGAGAAAGAAATTAAGAGTAAAGAAGAAAGAAACAAAATTGAATCCAAAACAAATACAAAAGATGAGCAAAATGAAGAGCTGGTTTTTGTGAAAAATAAAATTGACACACCATTGGCCCAACTGACCAAAAAAAGGAGAGAGAAGACCCAAATCAATAAAATTAGAGATGAAAAAGACAATGTAACAACAGAAACCACAGGAATAAAAAGAATCATCAGAAATTACTACAAAGAGCTGTATGTCAACAAACTGGGAAACTTAGAAGAAATGGATAGATTCCTGGACACATACAACCTACCTACATTGAGCCATGAAGACATAGAAAACCTAAACAGACCCATAACCAAGAAGGAAATTGAATCAGTAATAAAGACCCTCCCAACAAAGAAAAGCCCAGGACTGGGTAGTTTCACTGCTGAATTCTACATGACATTTAAAGAAGAATTAACTTCAGTTCTTCTCAAGATAATCAAAACAATTGAAAGGGAGGGAATCCTCCCAAATTCTTTCTATGAAGCCAGTATCACCTTAATTCCTAAAGCTGAAAAAGATACAACAAAGAGAACTACAGACCAATTTCCCTGATGAACACAGATGCAAAAATCATCAAGAGAATTCTACCAATCAATCCAACAACACATCAGAAAGATCCTTCACCCAAAGTGGGATTTAGCCCTGGTTTGCAGGGATGGTTCAATATTTGCAAATCAATCAGTGTGATGCATTGCATTAACAAACTGAAGAACAAAAAATATGATTATCTCAGATGCAGAAAAACCATGTGATAAAATACAACAGCCATTCTAAGCAAATTGGATATGGAAGGAACATACCTTAACGCAGTCAAGGTAATTTATGACAAACACATGGCTCGTGTACTACTGAATGGGGAAAAGTGGGAAGCATTCCCATTGAGATCTGGTACCTGACAAGGATGCCCACTCTCAATATTGCTATTCAATATAGTCCTGGAAATTTTAGGCAGAGCCATTAGGCAAGAAAAAGAAATCAAAGGGATAGAAATTGGGAAAGAGGAGGTCAAACTATCCCTATTTACAGATGACATGATTCTATATATGGGGCATCCAAAAAACTCCACCAAGAGACTATTGGAACTCATAAAAGAATTTAATTAAGTGGCAGGATATAAAATCAGTACTCAAAAACCAACAGCCTCTGTACACACCAATAATACCATGGCGGAGAAAGAACTTCTAAGGCCAATCCTATTCATAATAGCTACAAAAAAATGAAATGCCTTGGAATAAATTTAACCAAGGATGTCAAAGATCTCTGTGATGAGAATTACAAAACATTAAAGAAAGACGTAGAAGAAGATATAAAAAATGGAAAAAATTCCATGTTCATGGATTGGAAGAATCAATATCATCAAAATGTCTATTGCTCCGAAAGCAATTTACAGATTCAATGTGATACCAAACAAAATACCAAAGATATTCTTCTCAGATCCAGAAAAAATGATGCTTAAATTCATATGAAAACATAGGAGACCTCAAATAGCTCAAGCAATCTTATACAACAAAAACAAAGCTGGAGGCATCACAATACCAGATTTCAAGACATACTACAAGGCAGTTATAATCAAAACAGACTGGTACTGGTACAAAAACAGATGGATAGACCAATGAAACAGAATAGAAATGCCAGAAATCAGCCCAAGCATCTACAACCAACTTAAATTTCCCAAGGAGCTAAATGCAATCCCTGGAGCAAGGACAGTCTATTCAACAAATGGTACTGGGAAAATTGGGTTTCCACATGCAGAAATAAGAAGCAGGACCTCTGCCTTACAATTTACACAAAAAAAATCCATTCAAAATGGATTAAAGACCTAAATCTATGACCTGATACCATCAAATTTTTAGAGAGCACTGGGGAAACCCTGCAAGACATTAGCACAGGCAAAGAGTTCTTGTAAAAGACCCCAGAGGCACAGCCAGTCAAAATCAGAATTAACAAATGCATTACATCAAATCGAGAAGCTTCTGTCCTGCAAAAGAAACACTCAGGAAAGTGAAGAGGCAACTGACAGAATGAGAGAAATTTTTTGCAAATATGCAACGGATAAAAGATTAATAACCAGGATATATAAAGATATCAGTCAACTCAACAACAATAAAACAAGCATCCCAGTGAAGAAATGGGCTAAGGACTTAAATAGACATTTTTCAAAAGAGGACATCCAGATGGCCAACAGACACATGAAAAAATATTCAGGATCACTACCCATCAGGGAATGCAAATCAAAATCAAAATGAGGTTTCAGGGCCGGCGCAGCGGCTCACTAGGCTAATCCTCCGCCTAGCGGCGCCGGCACACCGGGTTCTAGTCTCAGTCAGGGCGCCGGATTCTGTCCCGGATGCCCCTCTTCCAGGCCAGCCCTCTGCTGTGGCCAGGGAGTGCAGTGGAGGATGGCCCAGGTGCTTGGGCCCTGCACCCCATGGGAGACCAGGAAAAGCACCTGGCTCCTGGCTCCTGCCATCGGATCAGCACGGTGCGCCGGCCGCAGCGCGCCGGCCGTGGCGGCCATTGGAGGGTGAACCAACGGCAAAGGAAGACCTTTCTCTCTGTCTCTCTCTCTCACTGTCCACTCTGCCTGTCAAAAAAAAAAAAATGAGGTTTCACATCACCCCAGTTAAAATGGCTTTCATACAGAAATCAACAAACAACAAATGCTTGGGAGGATGTGGGGGAAAAGGTACTCTAATCCACTGTTGGTGGATCCAACTGAAATCCACTGATTTCCACCATGGAAATCAGTTTGGAGATACCTCAGAAATCTGAATATAGACCTACCATATGACCCAGCCATCTTATTCCTGGGAATTTACCCAAGGGAAATGAAATCAGCAAATAATAGAGTTATCTTTACCCCCATGTTTATTGCAGCTCATAATAATTCAAAATATTGCAATTCACAATAATTAGGACATGGAATCCACTTAAATGTCCATCATCTGAGACTGGATAAAGAAATTATGCAACAGGATATGTACTCTATGGAATACTACACAGCAGGTAAAAAAATGAAACCCAGTCATTTGCAACAAAATGGATGAATCTGGAAACCATCACACTTAGTGAAATAAGCCAGTCCCAAAGGGTCAAATACCACATGTTCTCCCTGACCTGTGATAACTAATAGAGCACCTAAAAGGCTATCCATAGAAGTGAAATTGATACTTGGAGAAGCAATGAATTGAATAGCCCTTGTCTTGACTGTTAAGGAACAGGTTTTTTGTTTGTTTGCTTGTTTCATACTGTTTGTTGAACTCTTTATTTAACATAGACTTAATCATATGTGTTTACAGTCAATTGAAAATAGATCTTAGTAAAAAATAAGAGTAGGAATAAGAGAGGGAGGAGGAAGTTTGTAACTGTAAAGCTGTATAGTTATGCATGCATTCCTACAGATTTACTTCTAAGGGTACAGTTTAAAAATTTGCCATGAGACCCCAAATCCATTAAGCTGGGTGGTAAAAATACCATCTTAAGTGTTAAAGTGACCATCTTAAGTGTTAAAGTGATCATATAGATAGGATTAAGTGTTAAAGGGATCATATAAATAAGACCAAGTGTCTAGTAATAATAACAGATAGAATTAAAAAGGAGAGAATGTTCCAACATGGGAAGCAGTCCACACAGCAGACTCATAGAATGACAATCACTTTAGCACTCTGACCTCAGAATCAGTCCTTAAGGCATCTGGTATGGCTGAAAAGCCCATGAGTGCATTTCAGGTTTGGAAAGCCACACTGTGGCCAAAAAAAAAAAACAATGTCCGACATTAAGGATCTCTGTGAGAGCGACCCCAGTGGAAAGAAGTGACCATCAAAGAAGGATGTAGTTTTCTCTGAAGGGAGGAAAGAACTTCCACTTCCTTTATGGCCTGTCTAAATACTGATGGAGATTGTGGATTCAAAAGATTTCTATAGCCTTGGCAGCCTATGTCTAGAGACTTGAGTGATCACTGACATCATACATAGGATTGTTAATTGTTCAGTTAACAATAGGAGTCACTGTGCACTGATTTCCCATTCAGGACTTCTGTCCTCAATGAGTTGTATTATGAGAATTAACTGTATAACTTGTTCTCAAAAGTTTGTGTGTGTGTGTGTGTGTGTGCAAATTGTTGAAATCTTTACTTAGTATAGAGTTGGTCTTCTGTGTATAAAGTTAATTGAAAATGATCTTAATGGAGAATGGAACTGGGAATGGGAGAGGGAGGAGAATGTGGGGTGGGAGGGTGGGTATGGTGCAAAGAATCACTGTATTCCTAGAGTTGTACTTACGGAATTTGTACTCATTAAATAAAAGGTCTCTTTTGGGGGAAAAACAACAACAATAAAAAAAATAAAAAAACTTCGAAACTAAAAGATGATTCTCTAAGTAGAGAAATAAAAGCAGTAACCCTCCCACACATCTGATCAAGGGACAAAAATCCATAAATAGTAACTGTCAGAAATGAAAGGCTACATCACTATAGATTTTACAAATAGGAAAACAATAATAGGGTAATATAAATTTTCATGCCAAACAACCTGACAAAATAGAAATACTTCTCCAGATAAACTATTACAGCTCACTCAAATAGAAATGATTGAGTCTGAATCTTTCCAGGGAGGACAAAGGTCTTGAAATCCGGATTCTCCAGGTCCTCACTGGCACCTGATACTGTCACATTGTTTTATTCTTGCCTTCCTTACAGGTGTGCAGTAGCTTCTCAACCTGGCTTCAATTCACATTACTTAAAGTCCACTGATAGTTGATATCTTTCCATGTCCTTATTGCCCATTTGTGTATCCTTTCCAGTAAATTCTCCCTTGTGTGTACTTTGCTTCTATTTTAAGTGCACTATTTGTTTTTCTGCTCTTGACCTGTGCTAATTCCTTCCATGATCTAGATACGAATACTTTACTGGATATTTCTCCTGGTCTGTATCTTGTCTTTTCACCCTCTGAATGGGGAGTTTTGTAGAGCAATAGCTTTTAATCTTTTCAATCTAGATGAAATCTAACATCACTTTTCTTGTTGTAGGAATTATGTGTTTGGCTTTGAATCTAAAAACTCTTTGCTATTCTCTAGATCCAGAAGATTCTCTGCTTTGTTTTCTTTCTACAGCAATTATAACTATGTGTTATATTTAATCCGTTTGTCCATTTAAATCAAGTTTTGTTAAAGGTGCGTGGCTTAAATCAATATTAATTATTTTGCCTGTTAATGTCCATTTGCTCCAGACCATTTTCTTGGAAAGTTTGTCTTTCTGCTGTTGAATTGCTTTTGCGCTTTTGGCAAACACTATTTGTGCTTATTTGTGGGTTTATTTCTGAGTTCTCTGTTTTTCTCTATTGATTTATGTATTGATCCCTCCCACTATGTCAAATAATCTTAATTACTGCAACTATATAGTAAGTTTTAAAATTGAATAAACTGATTCTTCCCCATTTAATCATATTTTTCAAGATTTTTTTTATGCTGTGCTATTTCACTTGGCATTTGATAAACATTTTAGGACAGTCTTATAAATAACTACAAAAAGCCTCACTAGGATTTATGATAGGAATTATATTAACCCTTTATATCAGTTTGGGAGAGAATTGACATCTTTGTGTATTTGTTGAGCATTACAACCAATAATTATATTTATCTTTCCTTTTATTCGGGTCTTGGATTTCTTTCATCAGCATTTCGGAGTTTGGGACCCATAAATTCTGTACATGTTTTATTGTGTTTACATCTTGACTAAGCAGTTGTAAGTAATATATACTTTATATATACTTTTAATTTTGCCATGTACGTTTTCATTGTATAGATTTATAAATAATTTTTATTACTGTGTCTTGTATAATGAGGCTTAATTCATCCTAGATGTTCTTTCATGAAAAGAAACTTTTTTTTTTTTTTTTTGACAGGCAGAGTGGACAGTGAGAGAGAGAGAGAGACAGAGAAAAAGGTCTTTCTTTTGCCTTTGGTTCACCCTCCAATGGCCGCCGTTGCCGGCGCGCTGCGGCCAATGCATTGCACTGATCCGAAGCCAGCAGCCAGGTGCTTCTCCTGGTCTCCCATGGGGTGCAGGGCCCAGGCACTTGGGCCATCCTCCACTGCAATCCCGGGCCATAGCAGAGAGCTGGACTGGAAGAGGGGCAACCAGGACAGAATCCAGCGCCCTGACTGAGACTAGAACCCTGTGTGTCAGCACCGCAGGTGGAGGATTAGCCTATTGAGCTGCGGCGCCGGCCATGAAAAGAAACTTTTAAGAGCATGAAAAGAGAAGTCATAGACTGGCAGAAAACATTTGCAAATCATATACGTGATAAAGAACTCATATCCAAAATATATGAAAAACTCTTGACACTTTGTAATTTAAAAAAAAAAAGCACAAAAAACAATTAAAAGATGAGCAATATGCTTGGGAAAACACTTTACCAAACTGTATTCGGGTAACA
Source organism: Oryctolagus cuniculus (assembly GCF_051225735.1). Lineage (NCBI taxonomy): Eukaryota > Metazoa > Chordata > Mammalia > Lagomorpha > Leporidae > Oryctolagus > Oryctolagus cuniculus. The sequence goes on from NC_142875.1 coordinate 131,905,026, forward strand.
AATACACAAATAAGGTATTGACTGACATTCACTAGTCACTAGGGAAATGTGAATTGAGAACATGACTAGGGATGACTATGTACCCAATAAAATGCCTGAAATTAAACCTATTGATCATTGCAAGTGTTTGCAAGGATGTGGTGGGACTACAACATTCATTTACAGATGTGAATGTAAAATTATGAATATATTTTGAAAATAGCTTGGCATTTTCTTTAAGAGGTTAAAAATATACATTTTATGTCATTCTACAAATTCGTTCTTAATTGTTTGCTAGAGAAGTGAAAGCCGATATTCATACAAAGTCTTGTCATTCTTTATGGAGATTTTAATTGTAGTAGAGAAAAAGACAAATACAACTCAAATGTCCATCAACAGATGACAGGTGAGCTGTTGTGCACACATTCATGAAAAATTAATTAGTACTGAAAAGTAATGAGCCAGTGATACAAGTTGCAACATAGATGGATGATACAAGTTGCAACATAGATGGATCTCACAATAATTATGCTCAATACACAAGCTAGATAGTACATATTGTAAAACTCCATTTATATAAAATTATACTAACGGCAAATCAGTCTGAAGTAAAAATAAATAAATAAAAGCAGATACTGGAGGCCTGGGGATGGCGTTGGTGGGTAGGAAGGGAGCTGCAGGAAGAGATTTCAAAAGTTTGAGGCGACTTCTGGCGGGATGGCTTATGCTCATTGTCTTGTTTGTGGTGATGGTTTCACAGGTAGATACACAGGTAGTTATATGTTAACAAAGCTGTTGAAAAGCTTAAAGGATTACAGGTCTCATTTATAAAAGCACACAACCTTTTTTCTACTTAATATGCTAACTTTTTTGTTGGTTTTAAATTTTTTATTTATTTATTTGAGGGAATGAGGCAGCCACTCCCAATCACTGGCTCACTCCCCAGATGCTCAATACAGCCTGGACTGAGCCAGGTGGAGCCATGAGCCTGGAACTCAATCAAGGTGTCCCATAAGGGTGGCAAGTACCCAGTGACTTGAGCTTTCATATGCTGCCTCCTAGCATCCACATTAGCAAGAAGCTGGAGTCAGTAGCAAGAGGCAGGGCTGGAAACTGGCAATCTGATATGGGATGCAGGCAACCCAGGCAGTCTTAACCACCAAGTGCCTGCTGCTGTTTGCTTTTTAAGCATGCAAGATCTTTTGTCCCTGGAGGTAGGAAGGCTGAGAGAGTGACAGAGTTTGTTTTCTGGCATTGTTGTGAAACTGTGCTGTCAGTCATTTTCTACCCAATTCTGTGTTCCTATACACAAGAAAACTAAAAGCAGTTGTTTTAAAATTATTTTTCTTCAGATATTTTGTCACAGGTAGTTTAACTTGAATTCTGACAAATTCAGAAGTTCTGATTGTACTGTTAGGTTGTGCCATTGAAATATTAAAACTGCATTATTTTTTATTATAATAATCAAAGTGCTTATGTGTTCCCAGAAGTAGGAAATTGTTTGAGATAAGCACCAAGGTTAGGGCTGAGTGAGAACAATCAGGGGGCTTCACATTACAGTGGTACAGGATGACAGTAATGTTTTTCTTTTGCTTTTTTTTTTTTTTTTTTTTTTTGACAGAGTGGACAGTGAGAGAGAGAGACAGAGAGGAAGGTCTTCCTTTTGCCATTGGTTCACCCTCCAATGGCTGCTGCGGCTGGCACACCGCGCTGATCCGAAGGCAGGAGCCAGGCACTTATCCTGGTCTCCCATGGGGTGCAGGGCCCAAGCACCTGGGCCATCCTCCACTGCACTCCCTGGCCACAGCAGAGAGCTGGCCTGGAAGAGGGGCAACCAGGACAGAATCCGACGCCCCGACCGGGACTAGAACCCGGTGTACCGGCGCCGCAAGGCAGAGGATTAGCCTAGTGAGCCGAGGTGCCGGCCGGATCGTAATGTTTTTCTATCCCATCATTCCCTAAGAAAGCTTGAGTCAACATTTGAGCCAGGAGATCTGGTTGTGAAACTCTGCTTGGTAAAGTCATGGTAAAATTTGCTCAGGAAGACATAATGACTTTCTTATCAAGCATCTTTCAACTACTAGAATATTTAGAATCAGGTACAGAAATGTTAAAAGAATCAGAATCTTGTTACTATTTCTGTGTGTAAAATTGAACATATTTGGCAGCCGGCACTGTGGCATATTGGGTAAAGCCACCACCTGCAGGGTCGGCATTCCATATGGCGCCAGTCTGAGTCCTGTTTGCTCCACTTCTGATCCAGCTCTCTGCTATGGCCTGGGAAAGCAGTAGAAGACGGCCCAAGTCCTTGGGCCCCTGCACCACATGGCAGACCAGGAAAAAGCTCCTGTCTCCTGGCTTCGGATCGGCACAGCTCCCACCGTTGTGGCCAACTGGGGAGTGAACCGGCGGATGGAACACTCTCTCTCTCTCTCTCTGCCTCTCCTTCTCTCTCTGTGTAACTCTGACTTTCAAATAAATAAAAAAGAAATTGAGCACATTTGGTATATCCTTGTAATGAAAAAAATGATTTTTTGGAGCAACATGTAAAGCATTTAAATCTATTTTAAAATTTGTAATTTAGTGTTTTATTTTGACTTAACTTTAATCAAACCCTTATTAAGCATATATATTGAAACATTTACTAAGACTTAAGAACCAAATTATTTTAAAGTTTAACTCATTATCTTTTTAAGAACTAACTTCACACTTGGGGGGATTTTAGGTCATAAAGCTAATCTAATTAAAGATTTGGGATATCTTATAAGTATGGTTTTAAAATACTAAATGGAACCTTATACTCTGTTCTTCAGAAACTGCTAAAATTTAAGTAGAGTATGTTTGAATATTGAACTTAAAACTTTAAAGAAGAGCCCTAATAAACTGAATGTGAAGTTTTAGTTTCAAAGGACACAGTGTCATTTTCAAAGACTTCTCTAAAGGCTGTACATATCTCAGCTTTAATATGACTTTCCTTCCTGTTTTCATTGGGAGCTTTGTCACACACACTCCTGTATCTCTGCGATCCCTTTTAGCATACCACGTCCCGTCACTGTGCTGAGGGTGGAGATAGGTGCGTGTGTGCAGGTGTGTTGCTTCTCTTGGACGCTGGGTTTCCTGAGAGCAGAGGTGGCTTGCTGTCTTGTTGACCTTGTTTGTCTGCTGCAGACTTGGCACTGAGTCGGTTCTTGGTAGGCACTTTTCAGGCATTCAGTAGCAGCCCTTGTTTCTTTGCTACAGAGCCCTTCTCCAGCTCTTACAGACCATTAATTCCCACATGAGGGCACTTGGCTCTTGTTGGGCACAATTCTCAGGAGGCTTGAGCTGCTCAGAGCCTGACCCCAGCTCTGACCTCTGTCTATGATCCCTGGCAGCGCCCTGTGGACTGTGGCCTAAGGGAAGCTAGCATTTTACAGAGCACTTAGGGAAACACACTCTGCAAAAGGCAGCCTTCCCAGAGGTGCATGTCTACCTACTCCACTGTATTGTACATTGTCTTTACATAGCGTTGCTTATTTATTCATTAATCCATCAGCTCATTCTCTCCACTCTAGTTTCTACCTCTTGTATGCCAAATGCAATACTAGGGCTTAGACTCACAGCAGTGGCTGGGAGGGACACAGTCGCTTCCCTTATTGAACGTCTTCCAGTTTTGAAACCAATTCACAGTCTTAAAAAAACAAAACAATTGCAAATTTTGAGACATTTCATACAGAAAAAGAAACAAATATAGCTGAGATAGGAAATAATGGCACTTAGTGGCTCTGCAGAGAAACTGGGCATGAGCACTTTGCTTGAGTTGGGACTTGAAAAGTCCAAGACAACATTTCCAGCTCAAAGTGAAAGAAGCGTAAGGCACTGATCAAGAGGAGTGGAAGGAAGACTGCTCCTGGAGCAAAAGCAACGTGAGCAGGGGTCGCAGAGCCTGGCAAAGGGCTGGCCAAGTTCAAATAAGGGAGGAAACCAGTGTACCCAGAACAGAGGCGATGAACAACGAGGTGATTCTAGAGAAATAGCATGGACACAGCCAACAGAGTCGTGCAGCAGAAAACGTTCTCCACTGAAAAACTCTTAATTTTTTGTTGATCCTTTGAATTCTAGAGTATGAATCATTCATTCCATCTTCATTGTGCTTGCAGGGTATTCTACAACTGCTAACACCTCAGTTGCTATTGCATAGTAAATATAATTATTCATTTTTCATTTTAAAAATAACTCAGACTATTTTTACTGTTTATTCTGCTCTCATTAGCATCCCTGGGCTTTTTTTTTTTTTTCATAGAGAAGGAGAGAGAGAGAGAGAGAGAAGGAAAAAGAGAGAGATCTCCCATCTGCTGGTTCACTCCCCAACTGGCCTCAATGGCAAGAGCTGGGGCAGGCTGAAGCAAGGAGCAAGGAGCCTTTTCAGGGTCCCCAACATGGGTGCAGGGGCCCTAGTATGTGAGCCATCTTCTGCTGCTTTTCCCAGGTGCGTCAGTGGGGACCTGGATTGGAATTGGGGCAGTCAGGACTCGAGCTGGTGTCTTTATGGGATGCCAGCACTACAGGTGGAGGCTTAACCTTCTACACCACAGTGCTGGGGCCCCTCCCTGGGCTTTTAATACTTTGCAACCATACGTATTTTTTCCTACAGATCTTAGAATTTTCTCCTCTGTTCTGCAACTTTCCCAAAGCATGTGTTTTTGCTTTCCTACAGACTTTCGTTTTCTCCATTTTCCACTCATGCCTACTGTAGCCTCCTATGCCATTATAGTAGGTATTTTTCCAGTGTACTTTAGAGTTTGAAAAATCCAACTCTTTATTTCTGCCTCTGATTTTCCTGATGTGGTCTTTTGCTGCTACTTAATGAAATATAGAGCTGAATGGACCTTGGAGATGCGTTATCTCATTTTCATTCCACTGGTGAACTCTTTTTAATCTATGACCACCTTTAAGCAATATTTAACATTCTAATATGTAATGCTTCCATTTGTTAATATCTTGTCCTCTAAAATGCCCTTTTTCATAATGCTTTTAAGAGCGCAGCTAGTATTAGTAATATCCATGTAGACTTTCTTAACAAAACTCAAAAATGAAGCATCAATTAAATCAAAACCCTCAAAAACCACAAGCTGGAGGCTAACCATCTCTACACTCCCAAACAAATATGTACTACAGATCTTTAACACCAAATTTACATTCGAGTCCATAAAGTAATAAAAAGTTGATTGACGATATGAACTGCTCAGCTGGAAGTAAGCAGTGTGAATAAATGAGAAGATGTGTATTTACATTGATTAATGACATTAGATCCTCTTGGTACTCTCAGCTGCTCTAAGGAAAGCAGAGAGACCTCCCCTGTGTCCAGGAGGGGACCCCTGTCAAGTCTGCTCCCATCCCACGCGATCTTCTCTTGTGTCTTCCTCTTGTGTTCCTGTTCTGTGCCAAGGCTGCCCTGTCTGACGTCCTTGAATGGCCCAGTAGCGCCTTTCAATTTAAATACTTCCTGTGATGCTAAGTCATCTCATCCGTTAGTAACAGAAAATAATGCCCAAGTAGAAAAGTTCAGAGAGAGGACATTTCTCAGGTATTGAAAAGCAGAACGCGGAGCTGCAGGTTGCTCTTTGGCTTTGATTTGCTTACTGTTGCATTCCTTCCGGTAGGGGAAGAACAGGCCAGTTATCTGAGAAAGCAGGCTTCATCTCGGCCAGATAATCCTTTATCCCTGAAACTATCTCTATAAGTGGATTGTGAGTGTGTCTGCCCCAAGTGATGCCATGAGCTGTTGACAAAAGCAAAATGCTGCTGTTATGACCCGAATTCCTTTTTTTTTTTTTTTTTTAATGATCTTGGGAAAGAAGAAGCTCTCCATTCAAGAGAAAACTCTTCAAAAAGACAAAGATCCCATTTCTTAGTGTCTTATCAGTAATACCCTGTATTCGATAAGAAAAGGCCATCACTGAAGCTTGTTGTGGTCACTTTTCCTGAGGATGAGAATGTAATGCCAGGCCTTTTTTTTTTTTTTTCCTGCATCTGACACACCACTGCCTTTCCATATGGGATTTCTGTTTTCTTGAAACATGGCAGCAAGCAAATAAATGTGTGTATAAGAAACACTAAGGATGGCTGCCACAGTCGTAGGAAAATGTAGAAAATAGTGCCTCTGTCCACTGCAGCCATCGTTTGCCTTCAACATACAGCTCACATGAGCATAGAATGGAAGAGGCATACTGACTAAATACATGGTAAATTAATTTTGCCATCTTTTAAAATAATGATAGATGAATAGGGTGAAAAATAAATAAAACCGCAGCGATGGCTACAGAGGGAAAAGGCCCCAGTTCCATGTTCCCTCCTTGCTGAGCCCTCTCAGCTCGGCTGAGATCATTGTCCAGAACTTTAGAGTTGTTTTGGTGGTGACCTTCACAGGTAGATTTACGGTGCAGCTGAAGACGCTTTTAGCTTCCCAGCCCTCCAGGATTGGATCTCAGTAATGGGAAGGCCTGGAATTTATACACTTAGGAGCACATGCCTTTTAAGGGAATGTAATCAGAAAGACAGGTGCAGAGTCGCCAAGTGCTCCTCCCAGGACCTTGCAAAGGGCGTGTGTAAGAAACACCCTGAAGCTGAAGTTTTCACAGCTGCCCGATGGGCTGGTTTCTGGTAGCCCTTTCTTGACTCACTGCCAACTGCTGTTGGTTCCTTCCCAGAAGGCAGAGGCATTTCCCAGACTCTCTGTACCTCCAACGCCCCTTGCCCTGTCTCCTGATTATGTTGTGCTGTTTTATCTGTAGTTAAGATTATACTCACTGAAGCTATATTTTTTACACTTTGTAGATTTACTCTAAAAACCAGTCAACGACATTTGTGCCTCTTCTTTGTAGGCAATTAACAGCTACTAAATGTTGCTGCTAAATAGGGAGGGGAGCCAGGGATGAGTTGGTAGCCTTGATTTGTGACACTTTTAATTTTTCTCTAGGTTTTTGGGGTTTCTTTCCAATTCTGAATGAGACATAATGGGCCTTAATTCTTGTATAGTCTATTTCCCTTTTTGTAATTCTGCAGATATTTGCTGGATTAACTCCTCAGCTTCTTTGTTATGTAGTTTTTTTTTTTTTATTTGACAGGTAGAGTTATAGACAGTGAGAGAGAGAGAGAGACAGAGAGGAAGGTCTTCTTTCCGTTGGTTCACCCCCCAAATGGCCGCTAAAGCTGGCGCTGCGCCAATCTGAAGCCAGGAGCCAGGTGCTTATCCTGGTCTCCCATGGGGTGCAGGGCCCAAGCACTTGGGCCATCCTCCACTGCCCTCCCGGGCCACAGCAGAGAGCTAGACTGGAAGAGGAGCAACCAGGACAGAATCTGGTGCCATATGGTATGCCAGTGCCACAGGTGGAGGATTAATCAAGTGAGACATGGTGCCGGCCCCCTGTTACGTAGTTTTGTAGGCTAGGTTCATGACTTTGTAGACAAATGCTAGCTTTAGGAAATGCTCTTTATGCAATAAAAATACAAAGTTTTGATTTACTAAATTATGCCTTGTGTGCTTTCCAGTAATAATAGGTCTTTAAGAGAAGTTTCAAGGTAAATTATAGGAATGAAGGAAAGCATGATAGGCCTGCTGAGGCAGTGTTTTTTTTATTTTTTCATTTTTTATTTTTTGGACAGGCAGAGTGGACAGTGAGAGAGAGAGACAGAGAGAAAGGTCTTCCTTTGCCGTTGGTTCACCCTCCAATGGCCGCCACGGCCAGCGCACCGCGCTGATCCGATGGCAGGAGCCAGGTGCTTCTCCTGGTCTCCCATGGGGTGCAGGACCCAAGCACTTGGGCCATCCTCCACTGCACTCCCTGGCCACAGCAGAGAGCTGGCCTGGAAGAGGGGCAACCGGGACAGAATCCAGTGCTCCGACCGGGACTAGAACCCCGTGTGCCGGCGCCGCAAGGCGGAGGATTAGCCTAGTGAGCCGCGGCGCCGGCTTCATATCTCGCAAATAATAAACAAACCCTCTTGATTCATGTCTCAGAATGATTTCAGCAAACACACAGTCCTTCAATGCTCCAATCTACTAAAAGTAACCACCCTTTCCTATTGAGCGTTCTGAGAGTGTTTATACCCTGTAAGCTGAGGAAAACAGGCACTGCTCCCAAGATTTTTAACAGCTCTTCAAAATACTACATTTTGGTATCTATTAAGAAATTACAGTTTTTCTTATTGTCAATCTCCTTAATACTTTCTATAATCACTAATGCTGGTGAAAGAGCATCATACAAATCTGTGTCACTTTTTATACTGTGCAAATAAAAAGTGTTTTTGATTTATTCAGTGAGCCCACCACTTTTTCCTATATGGGTGAGGGTGAGCTTGGATAAATGCAAATTGGCATGACCACAGTTCATATAGCTGTCCACTGCAGAGCTATGTGTGGGTCATAGCCATGGTCATTTATAGTTAAAGGACACAATAGTGGGCAGCTCTGGAATCCTGCTGTGGTGCTCCCCAGTGTACAGATTCGTTTCTGCTCCTCCTTACCCACCACCCCATCCCTTACCATTTGATCCCGCTCAACACGTTTTTTAGCGTCTGTGCATCAGTTTAGTACATGGCCTGTGGTAGGTCATGGGAAGGAATAACGTAAATGCCCCAGGAGTGTATCCTTGAGCTAGGAGACAAAACTGTCCCTGGAATGAGAGAACTTTGATGCTGAGTTGTATGGTATACACTGGGAACACAGCACATAGATGGAGAAAGAAATGGCTGCCTTGGGTTTTGATTCTGAATTGTATAGGGTTCTCTGATTGCTGGCAACAGGAACGGACTTTGTGTAAAACAAAGAACAAAAGAAGTTACTGGAAGGAGATCATAACTCCCTTATAAAGCCTACAGGAGCCTATGCCAGATATGCACAAAATAAATACAGGTATTTGTATTATTATTGAATACACAAATGCACCTAAATAAGCATAAGTGGTGAGGTAGATAAAACCCCAACTTTCTGCTCTGTCCACACTGGCTAAAAAAATAATTCTTAATCCAGCACACCTTCTTCAAGCTTTACTATGGGAGAAAAAGTTTAAATTATTTTAAACATAAAAAATGCTGGCGCCGCGGCTCACTAGGCTAATCCTCTGCCTGCGGCGCCAGCACACCGGGTTCTAGTCCCGGTCAGGGTGCCGGATTCTGTCCCGGTTGCCCCTCTTCCAGGCCAGCTCTCTGCTGTGGCCAGGGAGTGCAGTGGAAGATGGCCCGAGTGCTTGGGCCCTGCACCCCATGGGAGACCAGGAGAAGCACCTGGCTCCTGCCATCGGATCAGCGCGGTGCGCCGGCCACAGTGGCCATTGGAGGGTGAACCAACGGCAAAGGAAGACCTTTCTCTCTGTCTCTCTCTCACTGTCCACTCTGCCTGTCAAAAAAAAAAAAAAAACATAAAAAACAAAGACAAATATTAGCATTTTCTAAATAATGAATGGGAAGATTTCTTTTAACACAGCCTTATTTTATGGGAAATGCTTACCGACCTATTTTTTTGTTTCATTTTGCTTATATTTTAGAATGATTGATGAATTGAGGTGAAATTTACAAAAGTGTCACCTGTCCCTGCTGCTGATTGTACTGTTTGAGATCGTGAGCAGTGTTCTATTGACCATATTCGGTACTATCTTCTGAGAATCTTATACATAGCCCTAGAATAGAATAGCAGGTAAAGGTAGACAATTTATTCTGGTAGTGGTAATTTTAAAGGAGACTTCAAAAAGATCATAGAAAATTGAGTTGAAAAACAGATTTTTTTTTAGTGCAAAAAATTTTTAAATCTGTGCACAGTTTTTTTTTTATCATACATGGAAACATTTATTTGGTAGTCAGGGAGACACACACACATACATACACATATACACAGTGCTCCCATCTATTGGTTCACTTTCCAAATCCCACAAACAGCTGGGGCTGTGCTGGGACCAGAGCTGAGAGTTGAACAGCCTATTCCATCAGTCCCACATGGCAGCAGGAGGCCAGACACTTAGCTGTCACTGCTCTCTCCCCAGGTCTGCATTAACAGGAAGCTGGAGGCAAGCGCCAGAGCCATGAGTTGAACCCAAGCATTTCAGTGTGGACTGTGAATGTCTTACACAGCATCTTAGCTGATAAACGGAACACCCACACTTCTACTTCTGAAACTGGCAAATCAGATTAATATATCTAGAATATCTGAAAAATCCAACACTATCATTTTATCTATCATTATGTCATTATGTCTATCATTATGTGCCTCTAATAGTGTTTTTTTCTTCATACTGTTTGTTGTACTCTTTATTTAGCATGGGGTTAATCTTACGAGTATAAAGTAAACTCAGAATAGATCATTGTAATAATTAAGAATGGGAGTAGAGGCCGGCACCGTGGCTCACTAGGCTAATCCTCCACCTTGCGGCGCCGGCACACCGGGTTCTAGTCCTGGTTGGGGCGCCGGATTCTGTCCCGGTTGCCCCTCTTCCAGGCCAGCTCTCTGCTGTGGCCAGGGAGTGCAGTGGAGGATGGCCCAGGTGCTTGGGCCCTGCACCCCATGGGAGACCAGGAAAAGCACCTGGCTCCTGGCTCCTGCCATCGGATCAGCGCGGTGCGCCGGCCGCAGCGCGCCGGCCGCGGCGGCCATTGGAGGGTGAATCAACAACAAAGGAAGACCTTTCTCTCTGTCTCTCTCTCTCACTGTCCACTCTGCCTGTCAAAAAAAAAAAAGAAAAAAAAAAGAAAAGAAAAAAAGAATGGGAATAGGAGAGAGAGGAATAAGGAAGGTGGCAGCATGGGCAAAAAGTATCATATGTTCCTAAAACTGTATATGAAATACATGAAATTTGCATGCCTTAAATAAAATTAAAAAAAAAAAAACAGAATCCCATTAAATTGAATGTCTTGTAGAATTTTCTGCATTATAAGTTGAATCATTTCTTCAGATTTCACTTGAGTAGCCACCATTTGGTTAAAATATAAGTATCATTACTAAAAATTTGCTTTACGAAATGTGTGCCACTAGATACTCCGGGAGTGGTTCTTGGCTCTTCTCCTGTGGTACTTACTGCTGTCTGACGCCCCACTCGAGAGCTCCACTTTCTCTTCTGCTGAGGCGAGGGGAAGCCCCTTCCTGTTCCCTCTTTGGAGGCAAGAGTGACGTGTGCATTGGATCTAAGGTGAAGATGCGCCTCTGCATCAAGATGCGTTTGGTTATTGATGTCACGGGTGTTTCTGTAATGACTGAAGGCATTGTAGACATCAAGAAGCTTAAAACTACTTACGGAAATGAGCAATGTCTCAGGTGAAGAATATACCCATTCCACAGATCGGATCACTAGATATTATATGCATCAGTTGAAATGTCACACTGTACCCCATAAATATGTGTACTTTTGGAGGTGTCAACTAAAATATATTACAAGAATGTATGAAGGGCAAACAAATACTAAGATAAGAAAAATAGATGTAAAAATTCAGGTGTCCCTCTGAACAGGTGATGGACACCAGGAGTCTTCCTGTGAAGCACACAGTCCCTCTGTGGGACTGACACGTAAGTGGTGGCACTGTATGTTCCCGGCTGTATCACGGGGTTGTAACAGTGCCTGGCTAATCATATAGACAACTGTATTGACTCCATGTAATTATGACTAAAGCTACATAAGCCACATATTTGTAAAAATAAATTATTTGGGCCAGCGCCGCGGCTCACTAGGCTAATCCTCCGCCTTGTGGCACCGGCACACCGGGTTCTAGTCCCAGTCGGGGCACCGGATTCTGTCCTGGTTGCCCCTCTTCCAGGCCAGCTCTCTGCTGTGGCTAGGGAAGGCAGTGGAGGATAGCCCAAGTGCTTGGGCCCTGCACCCCATGGGAGACCAGGAGAAGTACCTGGCTCCTGCCTTCGGATCAGTGCAGTGCACCAGCCGCAGTGCACCAGCCACGGCAGCCATTGGAGGGTGAACCAACGGCAAAGGAAGACCTTTTTCTCTGTCTCTCTCTCTCACTGTCTACTCTGCCTGTCAAAAATAAAAAATAAAAAAAAAATAAATTATTTGTGCATTGTTGGTATAGTCCTGGGAGTTTGATATGAATATGGATAGCATCTACCAATAAGTGCAGAAGGTTTCAAAGGTGTAGACTCAAGAGTAAGACAAGAGAGAAAATGAAACACCATCCTGGCAGCTGGAAATAACAGTATTATTTTACTCCCATGAAAGAAAATAGAATATTTATAAGGGGCTTGCCATGGTACAAGAATAATGAGCAACTTCAAAGTGAAGGAGTGAGTTGACATTTTCCTTTTGTTACTAGAAAAGCATGTCGAGTGATAAACAAAGAGCAATGGGGTCTCCTCCATGGAGATTCTACTTACAGAAGTAATTTGGAGCAAAAGGTCAACCCATAAGAAGTGACTGGGACACTTCAGATTAGAGCTATGAATTTTTCTGAATGATACCTGTAGTTATTGTTATAGAAAATAAACAACCTAAAGGTCATTTAAAAGTAACATAAGGTAGAAGATAGAATACTTTTATTGTTTTCAATTTTTAAAATTTATTTTACTTACTTGAATGTCAAAGAGAGGAAAGAGGGAGGGTGCTCTCCCATCTGCTGGTTTACTCCCCACATGCCCACTTTAGTCAGGACTGAGCTAGACCTCAGCTGGGAGCTGGAAGCTCAATCCAGGCTTCCCATTTGGCTGTCAGGGACCTAATTACTTGAGTCATTGCCTGTTACCTCCCAGACTGCACATTAGCAGGCAGGTGGACGTAGAGTGGAGCTGGGACTCAGACCTAGCCACTTTAATATGGAATGTGGGCCGGCACCGCGGCTCACTAGGCTAATCCTCCGCCTTGAGGCGCCGGCACACCGGGTTCTAGTCCTGGTCGGGGCACAGGATTCTGTCCCGGTTGCCCCTCTTCCAGGCCGGCTCTCTGCTGTGGCCAGGGAAGTGCAGTGGAGGATGGCCCAAGTGCTTGGGCCCTGCACCCGCATGGGAGACCAGGAGAAGCACCTGGCTCCTGCCTTCAGATCAGCGTGGTGCGCCGGCCGCAGCGTGCCAGCCACGGCGGCCATTGGAGGGTGAACCAACGGCAAAGGAAGACCTTTCTCTCTGTCTCTCTCTCTCACCGTCCACTCTGCCTGTCAAAAAAAAAAAAAATATATATATATATGGAATGTGGGTGTCCTTAAGCGACAGTGTATCTGCTATGCCAAATGCCTGCTCCAAGACAGACCGTTTTTGAAATTCAAAAAGTACTTAAAATACCATAAATATTTCAGAAGAGTTGCTGTTTAATTTCTTATAAAAAACTTTGAGAAGAAAGAGAGAGTACTCCCATTTCCTCATGCATTCCCCAGATGGTTGCAGCACTGGGCCTGGGCCAGACCAAAGCAAGGATCCAGGAGCTGCATCCACATCTCCCATGTAGGTGCAGAGACCCATCTACTTAAGCCATCACCTACTACCTCCTCGGATCTGCATTAGCAGGAAGCTGGAATTGGGAGGTGGTGCTGGGACTGAACCCAAGTACTTCAGTGTGGCATGTGGGCATCTTCAGCTTGGGACTAAATGCCTTCCTCAGTATTTGTTGTTGTTGTTGAAGTTTCTTTATACAATTTTACCTCTTTGAATGACAGTGACAGAGAGAGAAAAAGACACAGAGACATTTTCCATCTACTGGTTCACTCCCCAAATGTCCACAGTGGATAGAGCTGGGCCAGGATGAAACCATTATCCCAAACTCAAACCAGGTGGCAGGGACTCAAGTACTTGAGCCATCATCTACTGCTTCCCATACGTACTAGCAGGAAGCTAGGTCCGAGGTAGAGGCAAGACTCCATCCCAGGCATTCTGATGTGGGATGTGGGCATCCGCAGTTGTGACCTAACCCACTGTGCCATCTGGTTTTTAATTTTAAGAAATAGTAAAATTGACCCTTAGTTTTGTTTCTTGTTAGAACTGGTAAAATCCAGAAGGATTAAGTAAAATTGACTTCTCAGCAAATGCTTCAGGTAATAAAATTAACTTGAAAGTACTTTTAAACGTAAGTTGCTATATAAATATAAAACAAAATTTTTCAGGGGCCAGTATTGTGGCTCAGCAGATTAAACCCCTGCCTGGGACACTGGCATCCGATACTGGAGCCCTGGTCCGAGTCCCGGCTGCTCCACCTCCAGTCCAGCTCCCTGATGATGGGCCTGGGAAAGCAGCAGATGATTGCCCAAGTGCTTGGGGCTCTGCCACCCTGTTGGAGACCTGGGTGGGGTTCCATGCTCCTCATTTCAGCTGGCTCCAGCCCTGGCCGTTTCTGCCATTTGGGGAGTGAACCAGTGGGTGGAAAAAATCTCTCTGACTCTCCGCCTCTCTCTCAGGCACTTTGCCTTTAAATATATACAATAAATCTTTAAAAATTAAAATTACTGCTCAGCTTTTACTCTGTGCTTGACATTGTCAGGTAGTGGGAAAAGGCAGAAATAAGCCAACACACCAGCCAGCTCCAGCATTTGGCTCTCTCTAGAGAGCTGCAGGCAGTAAGCCCCCGTGTGACGGGCTGCTGTTCCTGGATTCACTGTTGGGTCAGAGGCGGGAGTTATTTATATTCGTGCCTGCTCAAGCATACCAACTGAATGTGTAAGTTAAGCGCCGGTATTTTTTTCACCAGAGTCTGCATATACAGTGGATTGCTTAAATGAGGAAAAGTAAAACCCTGTAAAATCGAATGAGAGGGCTTCTGTCATACACAAAGCTTCCTGTCTAAGAATTAACCCAAGTGAAACCCACTGAGTGGACTGGATTTGTGAAGGGACATTTTGAGCAGTAGAGCAGTAATTCTAGGTTTCTATGTATGATTGGGGCGGGTTATGCATTTAAATCAAAATACCTTAATTGATTTAATCCACGCCTGTGTTCATTCACCAAAACTTCATGGCTTACTGAGCCAAACACTGTGCTACTCACACAACAGAGGTGAGTAAGTCACCTTCCTTTCCCTCAATACTCAGGAGTCTTGCAGAGGAAGTAAAAGTAAATGTAGCAGGAAGAGGTCTGTCCAGGCAACTTTAAGTAAACAAATGAAAGGCAAATAGGAGGGTGGGAGGGCTGTGAACAAAGAACATTTCATAGGCTGAGTGATGGCCAGCTTGTGTGGATGATGGCAAACTGAGAGGGTGTTGAAAGAGGAGGAAAACTACTTTCTTCATTGCAGAAGTTCATTAGGTTCCATTTGGCTCTGAAGAAGGGTGGTTGTGGGGAATAGTGGGTGTGGAGGACGTGGTAGAAAGTCTGAAGCTGGGAGTATTGGTCCCATCAGGCAGATGTAACATTTAATTATTCTTACTGGTGGATTTTTAAGTAAAGGAAATAATTAGATTTAAGTACTAGGAAGAGGATTCGGGCAGTCTGGATAGTAGGATCGACAACAGGCAATGAGTTTGAGGCTATTGTAGGAAACCTGTTCCAAACTTGGAAGTTTAAAGATAAAGGCACAGCTCCCCTAAGGACTAGGAGCACATGAATAAAAGGCCCAGGCGCAAGGAAGGAAGGGCATGAATGAAGAGGAAAAGCTGAAACAATTGTCTTAGTCAGGAGGTGGCTATGTTTAGGCCTGTCTGATAGGGTCAGGTAGACACAGCCTTGGGATCTGATGTCTTGTCAACAGAAAAAGAACAGTGGCAGCTGGTACCACAATGAGAAATGCAGTGAAAGAGTTACTGATTTGCACACTCTTGCTAAAAATATCTTGTAGTGACTTCTGAGTCATACTTTCAAAAAGCTATTAATAAACTTAATTATTAGAGAAAAACATTGTCATTTTTCCTCAATGAAAATGCATTCTCACCATAGCTGCTATTATCTTATCAACATCTGCCCATGACTTACGGAAAAGTTTGTTTTCCAAATAATGAAACTAGAATAATAAGCCTGACATTTAATATTCTTAATATATGATCTGTCTCATGATGAGCCAATGAGTCTATTTTCAATATGAAATCTGGATGAAGATCTCTGAGTTGTAGGAGGAAATTACAAGGGCAAATATATTTTTAAATACAGTTCTATAAATGGGAATGTCAGAAATTTGCCAATAGGATTAGATTACTAGCTTATCTAGAACCATCTGATAGCATTCTTTATTAGAACTATGACTTTATTTTAAAAATTGAAGGTGATTTGATTATGCTTGAATTTTCCATTGAATGATTTATACAAAAGTCATTGACAATGATGGTTGCATGATGTGGATGTACTTAATATCAAACTGCATACTTAAAAATTATTAAATTGCTATTTGTATTTCATCACAATAAAACTTTCTATACCATTTAGTGCTCTTTAATCTGGATAATTTTTATGTGAAAATAAAATATACATAATGAGTACATGCTTTGATTTTACAGGAAAGGACATTTTAGTGCTAGGTAGCATGTGAACTCATGTGAGAAAGACCAGGAAGAACACACATTCCCACCTACTTCTATTATGCCCCATTAGTATGCATTAAGAAAATTATTCCTTTTGATCCTGCCCCACGCCCCTGTAGTTGATAATGACTCACTTTAATGTGATCAGTTCATGAATTTTTCAGTTGAGATGGAAACAAAGGGCAAGAGTTAACCTGGAAGCTCACTGGATCCCCTCCTGGTGAGTTTTCTTTGGTTATCCCAGGAGGTAGTAGGGTTGGTCAGAACACGTCATGGATACCTTGGCAGTTGCTTTTGTGGATACACTTGGCATATGCTTTTCTATGAGATGATGGAAGAATTGATATTAGTAGTATTAACCCATCAATTGTTAACCTCTGGTAAAATTGTTGAGTATTTTCTCATCTCCCAAAGAAGCTGCAGGCCTGTTAGCAGTCACTCCACAAAACTGACATTCTTCAGAGTTACATGGGGGATTTTTTTTTAATGCTTATAGTATCTCTTTTCACCCTAAACTAACTGAATCAGAATCTTTGCAAGTGGGACCTCAGTACTAGACGTTAAGAACTATCAGGCATTAATTCATTGCAGCTTATCTGCGAACTTGCACTTAAGAAATACTGTCATTATGTTTCTATGAGCCAAATACATTCCTTCGAATTCACTTTGGTGGACCTAATAGCATGCAGTTTGTTTATTTCTTCGCAAACTTTTGTTATATGCCTTTTATGTTCCTGGCATGGGAGAAAAGCAGTGAGCAAACTCAAATCCCTGGTTTCATAAAGCTGGCATTCTAGTGCGGCAATAACAAGTTAACAAATAAGCAGCGAAAAAGAGAGCAAAGCGGGCAGGGCTTGCGAGTGAGGCCCGTGCCGCCACGGGCTGCGGTCAGGTGACATCTGTCTGTGAAGTGGTATTTAAGCAGAAAGCCAAGAGAAGAGAGAAACTGAGTCAGAAGTGTCTACGAGGAAAACTCTGCCGTATGCCGGAAGAGCAGAGACCTCCTGAGAAGGGTGTACGTGAAGAACTGCAGGAGAGCAAGGAGTCCCCTCTACTGGTACAGGTGAGCAGCTGGCTGGAGGCATCAGGGCACACCCGACTCTCTGGATGGGATAAGTCCTTGGACACATAGGTGTGGAGAGAGTAGTTCATTCCACTTCAGGGTGCTTTGGGGAGAACAGACTGAAAGATGGGTCACAGAATGGTACCCGTCTGTGGGCAGATAGTAACATGTGCTCTTAGGCATGCTGGAGGGACACCCACGAACCTTTCCAGGGCTGACGGGCTGTTACTCTTACAATGGTGGATAGGATGTCATTAGTCTTTCTTATGTTACCCGTGCATTCACGATGCAAAAGTAAGGTGGGTGGTGCTGCTGGCCTCTCCGTGTGAGTCAAGACCAACCAGAGCAACCAGCACTAACTGGAAGAGGATCATTACGTTCTTCACAACAGGAAACAAACAAGGGCAGATATTTTTAGTGGATAAGACACCCATGTCCCATGTTGTAGTGCCTGGGCTCGAGTTCTGCGTCCCTCTAACTCCAGCTTCCTGCTAATGCCTGCTCTTGGAGGCAGCAGCTAATGGTTCAAGTATTTAGGTCTCTGCCACCCACATGGAAGACCAGAATTGGTTTCCTGGATCTCAGCTTCAGGTCTGGCCAGTTTTGGGCCATCTTGGGCATTTGAGGGGTGGACCAGCAGATGGGAGCTCTCTCTCTCTTTGATTCTGAAATTAATTTATTTCAAAAAATTTAAAATAAATAAAAAACAACTTGCAGCAAAAGTAAAAAAGTATGTTTCAGTAAGTGTAACATTGGTGAAGTAGTAAAAATTATTTTTAAATTATCCATTTATTTGAGAGGCAGACAGACACATAGAGAGACAGAGAGCTCCCCTCACTGGTTTACTTCCCAAATGTCACAATGGCCAGGGCTGTGTGGGGTCCAGAGTCAGGAGTGCAATCCAGATCTCCTACATGGGTGGCAGGAATCCAGTCACTTGAGCCATCAACTTGATGGTCTGCTGTGGTGGGAAGCTGGAATCCGGAGCCAGGACTTGGAATGGATCTACACATTCCTATGATCAGTGCTAGGTTAAATGCCTGCTCCCAGTAATAGTTATTAATGTTATTAATCTTCAGACCTGTGAACATCTTGCTAATACTCTGTGCAATGAAATGGAAGGTACACATAACTCTACTGCTCACTAAAGCACAATGGTTGTCTGGAACGGAAGCACTTGTGTGAATTACAAATTGAACTAGCCTGGGGCTGGTGCCATGGCACAATAGGTTCATCCTCCACCTGTGGCGCTGGCATCCCATATGGATATCAGTTCTAGTCCCAGCTGCGCCTCTTCCAATCCAGCTCTCTACTGTGGCCTGGGAAAGCAGTAGAAGATGGCCTAAGTCCTTGGGCCCCTGCACCCACGTGGGAGACCAGGAAGAAGCACCTGGCTCCTGGCTTTGGATCAGCGCAGCTCCAGCCGTTGCAGCTGGGGAGTGAATCAGTGGAAGGAAGATCTTTCTCTCTCTCACTCTCATTGTAACTCTACCTCTCAAATAAATAAATAAAAAACCTTAAAAAAAATAAGCAAGTTGAACTAGCCACTTTTTTCTCATAGAACACCATCAAAAGAATGGCATGTCAGTGCCAATCCTGATCCTAAGACACAGTCCTGAACTCTGCAATAAAAATGTAGAAGTTGGGATGATAGAAATGATCTCACAGCTTAGGAGGGCCCAAAGGTTGTCTTTAGGCACTAATGTGGTGACAGAGGTTGTGTGGCTTCATCTGGCTCTAGGTTCACTTAGCAGACCTGGTACTGCAATTCAAATCTGAGGTCTGGATTTAATTCCCTCTCTCTCCCCTAAGCAGGCATCTCTCTTGTGAAGGTGACTAAGTGCACGGTTAGGGCTTCAAATTGGTGTCTCAGTGGGGAATGGATTGCTGGAGCATCTTGCTCAGCTGCCATCTTGTTTTGGCCCTGTCTGTGTTACTTGGGATATGCTTTTATTGCATTATGATCAATGACAATGTATTTCCTTCACTTTTATAGAGGTTATGCATTCCATGTGCACTAGGGAGAATAAAATTGAAAAAAAATTTTCTGATCAAATAGTAAGTCAATGATGGAAATATAGGTGTTCATGTATTTTTTCATTGATTTTTCAAGACTAAATTTCACTGATCATAGTATATGCCCAATAAGTTCATCTTGAAAAATAAATCTTGTAAGAGCAGACATTGTGGCACATCGGGTTCAGCCACCACTTGGAGTGTCCATGTCATATCAGAGTACCAGTTCAAGTGCCAGCTGCTCAGCTTCTGATCCATCTTCCTGCTAATGTGCCTGGGTAGGCATTGTATAATGATCCAAGTAGTTAGGTCCTTGACACCCATATGGGAGACGAGGATAGATTTCTGGACCCTGGCTTTGGCCTGGCCCAGCCCCAACTATGGCAGCCATTGGGGAGTGAACCATTAGATAGAAAACTAACTCTCTCTCTCTCTCATTCTGCCTTTCAAATAAATAAATAAATTTTAAAAACAAAGATCAAAAGAAAGAAAAGCCCTGTAAAGTGCTAATAATCCCAAGGTAAGGTGCAATTTTTGTTTGCAAATAACTCATGATTGCTCAGTAGGAAATGCAAGTAAATCAATACAGTGCATGGTTACCATTGATAGAATGGCCTAGAGCAGAGAGAGACAGGACAGTCATTGAAAGTCACCTAGGAAAGGTGCTGTTTGGTGTTTGCCCAGTGGATCATGAAGTGTGGTTGTGGGGAGAAAACACCAGGAGAGAGAACCATGTGAGGGTGTTACAGGAATTCGGAATATTGGTTCTTTATTTCACAGTGATGAAGAATTACGACCTGGACAACAAAAGGGGTGAGCAAAGCAAGTGAACATAGATGTTACTGAGAAACACAGACTCCTGCTTGCCCGGAGGAGTCCTCAAAGGAGGGGCTACATTAAGGTGTGGGTATTGGGAACTTATATAGGGCTTGCATATCCACTAATCATTTCTTCTACATGGTTTCAAGATGTCAGGAGTCTGCTATTTTTCTATGTCTCTTGTATAGTAGTCATGGTTCCTAGAGAGTTAACAAACATTACCATATCGACCACTTGGGAGATGTGACAGTTGAGAAATATTGTTAACCTGATGAATGGAATATTGTTAACCTGATGAATTATGCCTACCTGATCAGTTGCTAAGCACTGAGATATGTGCTTTATGGTATATTCTGGTATGGGTTCCAGAGCCTAGTTTCTCATAGGGTTGCCTACTTGTATGGAACCCATTGTGTTCCCTATCAATCTTTTCACTTTCTAGTGGCAATGTCTTTTTGCCTACTCAGCAGATGGCAGGTTTCATACAAACACCATATTCCTTATTCCTACAGGGTCCTTTCCTAACCATCTACTAGCTCATAAACTCACATTCTCCCCTCAGAAAAAGTGGGCCCTAACTGTTTTTGGGCATTGTGGAGTGACAACTGTCCTGGGTGATTCTTGCTGATAAGTAGAGTACCAATGGATCGGCAGCAGACCACTTCTCCAAGTGTTGGACTAAAGATCCCTGGTAGAATGAGAATTCCATCTGTGTTCCATGCACATCCATGGGTTGGCAGCCTCTAAACGAACAGAGACAAATTTTACAGAGTCTTAAGGCCAGGTTTTTAGAAGTGACACTTACAGAGGTTGTGAAATAATAAATAAAACAACAATAGTATAAAGCATACCTAGCATTTCAGCCATGCAGGCAACTATGCATAAGAACTCTTCCTCACAACTTTTTACCTATATTTAATTTTGTTGAGGGTTGTCACCAGTGACTGCATCTTGATTTTTGCTCTCTCCTTGTGATCAGAATCCTTTTTTTGAGCACATTGCTGATCAGTCATCTGATAGCTAACTTTCATTTGTCTCCCACAGTCAGGTCAGATTTGACCTCGTTGTTGAGCCAGTCCCACATAAGGAGCGAGCTCAGTGACCAAGAGTCAATGTCAAAAACCCTTCAAGCCACATTTCAGCAGCAAAGATTTTTCAGAAGGAATGATTCCTATCAACTGTAGCTGGTGTCCATTGTTAAACTTAGTTTTACCCATTCTGTGTGCATGACTCATTCTGTGCATTGACAGAGGATCACATTTACTTTTATGTCAGCATACCTTTGGCATTAATGCTTACTTTTTTGAAAGCCCTGTAAATGATACTTTAAAAATTATATTGAATTTTATTACACTTACATTTTTTCTTTCAAGATTTACTTTTCTCAAACTTTTTGTGACTTATTTCCAACTGTTGCAACTTACTTAAGCCTTTAGTTACATTTAAGTAGTCTTGAATTATTTGTTATATATGGAAAATTTATGAGACTATACTTGTTAATAAATTCAAATAGTCCTTTTTCTATAGAATTTAAGATGCTGAGTATTTAATTTTTTATCTAGAGTCATTTATCTCATTTACCTTTACCCAATTTATATTTAGCAATTACATGTATAGACAACTTAAGAGAATGAGATATTAGACAAGCATAGTTATCACTTTAAATCATTCTCCTTTTAAAGAAAACTAAGTAGGTCTTCATAGTTAATACACAAAACACAATGAACATCATACATTTAACTGAGTTTTTATTATTTTATGATTTTAAGTAACTGACTAAAGTAAGCTTAGTGTTTCTTGCCCAGCAAACACAGGCACAAATGTATGTTAATCATTAAAATATATCTTTATCGCTGTTTAAGAAAAACAGATTTAAAGCAGGTTACCAAAGATTTACTTAAATCAACAGGCATTTGAATCAGTACTTTTTTTTAACCACTCTGTATTGTCTCACTCTGGTGTAACTGCATAAATGTTTGTATTTATAGAACTTATTCTCCTTTTTCCTCATAAATTAACCCCAAGCTGGAAAACAGTGACATAAACAATTTGGCCTCAAGAGTACTGAGGCCAAGCATTGTTATAGTAAAACACCATCATTTTCTTTCGTAAGTTTAAATTAAGGATTTTGATTTCACAAAATACAACCTATAGGTCATAAAAACAGGGTTTGGTTCACCCATTGTTATTTTGACTGGATCTATTTAACCAAACTACAAAACAACTTTGGCAAGTTGCAAAACAATCTCTTGAAGCAGAGACTTTTTTTAGCTCCAAGTGGGAGAAATCCTTTTAACCCCAATGTAACCAAATAGCACTAGATGTGTTACCCTGGCTTTATCATGCATGAGATTGTTGTAAACCAGCCTCTGCCATGGTTTCCATCGAGGAGTTGGGGGTGAGCTGGGTTTAATTCTGTAGGCCCTTAGACAAGCACAACAGAAGTTTGGTTCCACAACCTGATAATGGACTTTTCAGTTGTCTTGTGGGGAATGATCTGAAATGACAACAAATTGCATCAGAAAGTAGAGATAGAGGCTGAGTGAAATATCTAGTTTCCTCAGGAAGCCTCTAACTTATAACCAGACTATACGGTGGTGCAGAAAAAGACAAGATTTTGTTTCTTTTAAGCTCCGGGGGTATTCCGTTTAATGCTCTTTGGGGTCCTGTGTACCACAAGGTCTCCGAAGAAGGAGGAAGTAGCTGGTGGGAGTAGGTGAACAAACCTGGGCTCGCTGTTTCCTGCTGGATGTCTTTAAGCCTGTTGGACAGTATCCATACTCAGGAGCTTGCCTAGTGCTCTGTGGGGTCCTAGGCACTGAGGTTCACAAAGAGGGAAGAAGCCGCTCTACCCTGCAGGAATCTGACAGTGCACTCCAGCAGGTGGGGACAGGACCAGATGCCTGCACCTTGCCTATGTTGCCACCCAGTACCCACGTTGTGAGTGAAGACAGTGGCTTGCTTCCCCTAGCTTTGAGTCAAGTCTTCTATGCCTGAATTAGGAAGTGAGCTTTTATAAAAACAGCCTCAACTAATACTCTCAGGGCCAAAGTTTGAAGGGAGTGTGCTGGTTCTTGCCACCAAGACTGTTGAATAAGCAGAGGAAGGGGTAAAAGATCACAGTAGGAGGATAGGAATTTTCCCCAGTGAATGTAATGTCAATCACTTCTAACGGCTGACAGGGTCCCAGTGATTTTAAACAAAAATAACCATGATGGAAAGTAAGGTTTTCTGAAAAGCAGAGACAGAAGCAATCCACTTGCTCTCCCTTCTGCTGATCTAAGTCACTTTATCCGAGTCACAGCACCAAAGATTTGTTACAGGAATTCAGAATTTGTTCTTTGTCTAACAACAAGGAAGAATTATGGTCCAGACAATAAAGGGTTGGGGGTAAGCAAAGCAAGTGAAAGTAGATTTTATTGAGAAACACAGACTCCTGTTTGCTAGGAGGAGTCCTCAAAGAAGGGGCACATCCATGCCTGTGTATTGGGAGCTTATGTAGGGACTGTGTAGATCAATTCTTCTACATAATTTCGATATGTCTGGGTTTTCCTTTTTTTTTTCCCTGTGTCTCTTTTGTAGTGGCATGGTTCCTGGCAAGTTAACAAACATTACCATGTCAACCACTTGGGAGATGTGACAGTTGAGAAATATTGTTGACCTGACAAATGAAGTCAGGTTATACCAAAGCACTGGAGACATGTGCTTTGTGGTGTGTTCTGGTCGGGTGCCAGACACTAGTCTCTCTCATGGGGTTATCTATGGGTATGAGACTCATCGTGCTCTCTAACTATCGATCTCTTCACTTTTTTGGGGCAATATCTTTTGTCTAATCAGCTGATGGCAGGATTCACCATCAGTAAGGAATACCTGGTTCCTTGTTCCCACCGGGGCCCTTGCTAACTGCCTGTTAATGCTTCTAACTATTCAAAGGAAAGTCATGGAGGTGCAAAGAAGTGTCATGTGTTTCTGGAGATGCTGAAGGTGATACTGGATTGCAAAAGGAGTTGAAGGCAGCGTGTGGCAAGAGCTGAGCTGTAATTAAACTCCAGGGGGCACTGCATGTGCACACATGGGTGAGTTAGCGCAGAGAGCAAAAGTCCGCATCTTCTTTATTCCCTTCTAAATTTACTCAAGGTGTATTTCCGGGAATAGTTTAAGCAAGATTTTCAAAAAAAATTTTTACAAGTCATTGAGGAAGTTCTTTAAAATTACTTCAAAGCAATCAACTACCTACTTGAGCAGATGCCTGGGTGCGGCAGGGAAATTTTGAAACTCTGGTTTTATTTCATCTCTGTGACTCCCAGTGCTTTTTCTAGCAGTTACATGATGCACATTTGTGTGAATCAGCTTCATTCTTAGGAAATTTTGCTTATCCACAGGAGAAATGCGTACAGTTGGACCAGTTCCAACAAGTACTTTCTTCCTCAGATTTTGAACAACAGAACAAATGTTATTAAATTGCTGAGGTACTTAGAATTTTTAAAAATATCAGTGAAAGGAGCCATTTAGAGCTGAATATTTGGAAGTATTTAGAAATTCTTGACACAGTGAGACTAGCAACGATGGTGGTAATTATGGGGCCCTAATATAATTTTTGAAAATTTTTTGGTTGTATTTACATTTAATAAGGCACTAATCTTAGTAGCAAACAAAAGGAAACAACAGCAGAAGGAAGCAACTAAACTGAAAGGAAGATAAAATTCTGTCTTCTGACTACATGTGAACAAGAGGTTGTGGCAGCCTCACTGAGGTTTGGCAAGTTCAGCTGAATGTACGTAGCATGTTTCAGTCCCGCGTGTGAAAGGTTGTGAAGAAGGAAGAGACTCGGAAAAGGAAAAGACAAGCTGATAGGACACTACTTTATACCCATTGGGAAGCTCTCCTTAGATCTTGTGTGAATCTCTTGGTGGTACATTGACGTAAATGTTGCAGCATTAGGATTTCTTCTTGTGGATTAAACAATCCCCTGAGAACACAGAATATCTAACCAAATGGAATCTGAAATAGTGGTTTAAAGACAGGTATACTGGGAACATTAAAATGAATGTGGATGTTGATTAATTCATCCATTAATTTATTCTTTTTTTCCCTAAAGATGTATTTATGTATTTGAAAAGCAGAGTTACAGAGAGAGAAGAAAAAAGAGAGAGATCTTCCATCCCCTGGTTCATTTCTCAAATGGCCACAATGGTCACGGCTAGGCCAGGAGCCTGAAACTCCACTGGGTCTCCCCCAGGGGTGGGAGCATCAACTACTACCTTCCCAGGTACATTAGCAGAGTGCTGTATCAGAAGTGGAGGAGCCGGGACCCAGACAGGCGCTCTGATGTGGGATGCCATTGCTGTAGGTGGGGGCTGCACCTGCTGCATCTCAGCACTGCACCCCCATTATTAATTCTTATCTCTGCTTTAAGGTATCTATCAGTTCTTACCATATGACAGTTTTTGGCTTGAGCAATTTGATATATTTTATGCTATTTAAATTTGTATCATCTCTAACATTTCGTTTTATAAAACAGTGTGCGGGAGCATAAATACAAAATATCTATGAATAAAACTAACAAAATATGTATATGGCTTTTGAAAGAAAATTATAAAACAATTGGAAACACAACTCCAAGTACATAGAGATACACACCATGGATATACTTCTGTGTGAAGATTCAGTGTATGGGGGCTGGTGCGGTGGTATAGTGAATAAAGCTGCTGTCTGCAGTGCCGGCATCCCATATGGGTACTG
This sequence comes from Oryctolagus cuniculus, assembly GCF_051225735.1. Taxonomy (NCBI): domain Eukaryota; kingdom Metazoa; phylum Chordata; class Mammalia; order Lagomorpha; family Leporidae; genus Oryctolagus; species Oryctolagus cuniculus. The sequence continues at coordinate 131,931,046 of NC_142875.1, forward strand.
GTTCAATACCTGACTGCTCCACTTCCAATCCAGCTCTCGGCCATCGCCTGGGGAAGCAGTAGAAGATGGTCCAAGTGCTTAGGCTACAACATCTGCATGGGAGACCTGGAAGAAATTCCTGGCTCCTGGCTTCAGATTAGTACAGCTCCAGCCGTAGCAGCCATTTGGGGAGTGAACCAAAAGATGGAAGACCTCTTTTCCTCTCTGCCTAAGCCTCTCTGTAACTTTGCCTTTCACATAAATAAATAAATCTTAAAAAAAGATTCAATATAATAAGAACATCAACTTCCTCCAACTGCTCTACACATATTCCGTGCATTTCCTGCCAAAACTCAACAGATTTTCTTACAGAAAATGAGGTGATTCTAAATATATCAATGGACAAAGACTTAGATAAGATGTTCTTGAAGAATATTGACGTTTGGAAATAATTCTTATTAACCGTAAAAACCATATATCTATAATAATTAAACTATGAAATATTCACTCAAGGTTGAACAACCTGGCCAATGAGACAGAATCAAGAGTCCAAAATCAGAGCCACATCTAAGTGGGAACTTTGTTTACTACAGAGCTGATCTTGCAGATAACTTAAAACAGAGGTTTTTAAATAGTGATGGGATAACCAATTATGCAAATGGAAAATTCTGAAGTTGGAATGCTATCTTATACATATGTTATCTCTTGTGCCAGAAATCACCCCCAAACTTGGAGCTTCTAGCTGTGGTAGGCAGTTGTTTCACAGAGTCTCCATGGGATAGGAACACAGGAGAACCTCTGGAGGTTCTCTTTCTGATGGTGTCTTGAGCGTAAGCAGGTGCTGCTGATGCCCAAGAGCTCGGCTGAGACCCCAGGAAGCACTTCCAGGTGGCTTGTCTCTGTGCCTCTCTCGGCTCTGGACTCGGGTGCCAGTTGCCCACCACCTGGACTGTTCCACAGTGCTTAGCACCCAGCAACTGGCCGGTGACACAAGAGGGAGAGCAAGGTGAAAATTGAACTGCCTCTTCTTACCCATTACCAGCATCTTGGTGCATCCTATCTGTTACACAGGTGAGCTTTACCCAGTGAGTCAAGATGCTACTCATGGGTGTGGATACCAGAGGCAAGGATTATTGGGGTTTCCTTGGCTAACACATACACAAAAATTAGTTATAGGCAGATTAGAGAATTCTGTAATTCTTTTATAAGACAATCCATGAGGATAACTTTATGATCTCAGAGCGGATTTCTCAAATGAGAAACAAAATCCCAAATCGCAAAGCAAAAGAATGATAAATTAAATTACATTAAAAATGAGACCATCTATCAAAAGATGGCATACTCAGAAAGATCACAAATATAAGAAGGTATTTGATTTAGAAAAAGTGATCTTGTTCTGGTGGTTTGGAGCACTGGAAACCCTCCCACCTAATTGGCAGCAGTGTGAAGACTCCCACCAATCGTACTTTGGCATGACTGAGTGTGGGTAACCATGGTGCACTCAATGCCGTGGAGATTCCTCTTCTAGAGAAATCCCAGTCTGTGCCCCAGAAAACATGCAGGGGTCCATGTGCAGCAACACTATCAGCAAACACAGCCTGGAAACAACTCAGATGACCAGCAGTAGAATGGAGAAGTCACAGGACATGCACATAGTGGCTTATTTGTGTGTACACAGGGAGAGCCAGTTGGGAGGAGGGTGTTGAAGCCGTGGCAGGTAGAAAAATGGACAGTGTGATGGCCTTGAAAGGCACATGAGAAAGGACATGCAGGGAGGTGGCAGGGGTATTTCTCCACTACACTTTAGGGAACAGGAGAGGAAGAGGGGTGTCTGTTCAGTAAATACTTCCTGCAGGCCCACTCCACTGGGTGCTAGGAATTTGATGGGATGGCTGTGTAACCGTTTTCATTTTCCTTGTGAAGCGGGAGGTCAAATCATCTCCCAGGAGTGAGGAGAGAGCTTCGGGCTTGCGGCCTTAAAACTGAGCAAAAACTGCACAGCCAACTACCCAGGGAACCAAGCAGTAGGTGGGGCTGGGCCATGTTAAGAGCCCAGACACGTGAACGCGTTTGTGGCCAGACTTCCGAGGAGTTCAGTTTTCTCTGGTAATGCTCCATGCAAACTCTAACGTAAAGGTATCAAGCCAGCGGCAGTCAGGACACTGGCAAGGGGTTGTTTGAAATGGAAGGCGATGAGAGTGAGAATGAGAGCTGATGATAAATTCATAAGGGGCGTGTGCTACTTGAGTGAATCGAGGCATGTTAGTGCATATGTGGCCGACGAAAAACATGACATTGAAACCTGCGTGTAAGCTGCATGTGCCGTTGGAAGGAAGCTGACCGGTGGGGGACAGGAGACGGAGTGGGCCCTGTTTTGCTTCCTTGCTCCCCTGACTATTTGGAGAGGCAAATGCATGCACCAGGCCTGATTACTGTGCTTTTGACTTCATTCTTGCTTCGCTGGGACTCCACTTCCTGAGGAAATACTAGCCGGGGGCTGCTGTGTTTCGTGGAGCAACTGGAGGAACACAAAGTGGATTTCTTTACTGAATTTGGACTTCTTGGTGTGGTGAGAGGCCATTCAGGGAGGGGAGGCAGGGAAGAGGAGAGACAGACGTGGGTAGATGGTTAAGGAGGCCGAGGAAGCTGGAGCCTGCAGCGAGGGAGCAGCAGCTGGGACTGCTAGAGGATTGTTAGTAACAGGCTGCCTGTTACTCAGTTTGAGATGGTCTTGTTGTCTCAAACCTTGTCAATCCTTTCTTCTCTCTGAATTTAGTACCTTATATTACACACAATATAGGACTTACTGGATTTTTTTCTTTCGTGGAACTCCAATAAATGACTGAGTTTCACACTTGGGTTAACATGGCATGGAAGAGAAAATGTGGGGTTGTGTGTGTGTGTAAATACTATCCAAGTGGTAAACTAATTCAAAGGGCAAAAAGTTAGAAGACAAAAGAATCAAAAAACGTAAGGCCTAGGTAGTTTTCAGAAAACTTGAGAAGAATTTTATACAGACAGAAGGCATGGAGTGGGATGATGGAGGAAGACTTACCCAGACATTAGGGGTCTGGAGCTCCCCCAAGAATCGGAGCTTGGTGTGAAATAAGATCTTGGTAAAGCAGCATTCCCTATCAGAGGCTACTTCTGCAATTATGTTGATTTTTCAGCTGTTCCATGGGAGACCAGGAGGAAGCACCTGGCTCCTGGCTTCCGATCGGTGCAGCGTGCCGGCCATAGCGGCCATTTGGGGGGTGAACCAACGGAAGGAAGACCTTTCTCTCTGTCTGTCTGTCTCTCTCTCTCTAACTCTGCCTGTCAAAAAAAAAAAAAAAAAAAAAAAAAAAACCAAACCAAAAACAAACCCTGATAATGGATAGGATTTCTAATGTTTCCAACACAGAGATGGTGAATGTCTCAGGTGAAGGATATGCCTGCTACCATGACCTGTTCATGGTACATTATATATGTTCTTTAACTGCCACTCTGTCTGCATACATGCTTACCATTGCTGTGTCAATTTTAAAAAGAGAGAAGACCAAGCTACTTGAAATAAGGTTGCTAGAAGTATCTAATGTGGAAAGACACCACATCACTTTGTGGAGGTCAGATGGTTATTGCTCTAGACTCCTATTTGTTAGGAGAAAAGCTGAGTGAAAGTCACAGGAAATGTTACTCTTGCAGAGAAGCTGAACAAAATGAACTGATACATGAATTAATGTTGATCTACATCTCCCCCCAAAAGAATACACCCCAGATGTTTTCATTACTTGTAGAGCGGGTGCGTCCGGAAATGAAGCACAGATGTAAACATTCTAGGTTACAACTAGCATAACAGCTACTGAATTTCCGCCTGTAAAACACTTCCAACTCTTTCAATCAAGAAATTAAGAGAAAACTGTCTCCAAAATGCACTTGCATTCTTCCTTTGGTCTCTGATCTTGGGTTCCCTTTTGGGAAGTGCTAGTGGCCCTTGCCATCAAGGAATGCAAGCATAGAGGTTAGGTGCAAGAACCAGATCACAGAATGCAACAGAATAGGGGGCCTTGAGGGACAGTTATGCATTCATTATGCACTTGCCACCGAAGAGGCCCACAAGAGGGCGCTGGTTCGCTGCGCTTCCTTAATACTTTAAGGCTAAATCAGACTTCAAGGGGAGTTTGTGAGCGCCGGCACTCTCTCTCTCTAAATATAGAGGCCCTTCTCATTTTCTATAGCACAGTAGGATATCCGTGGTTGAGAAGAATTAATCGAATGTTTAAAAACTGATAATGCAGAGAATTTCTGATGTTTCCAACACAGAAATGGTGAAGGTCTCTCTCTCTCATATATGTAAGTATATATATAAGTATATATATGTGTATATATACTTAGTTTCTCTTAGTTCTTTCAATTTTATCACCAAGTCGGTTTCTTCCTTTGCAATCTTCCTCTGTGTTACTTTTTTTTAATTTGTGATAAAATATACTTAACATAAAATAGACTATTTTAACCATTTTTAAGTGCACAGTTTAGTATCATTAAATATATTCACATTATTACCACTGTCACGAGCATCTGTCCACCTGCAGAATTTTTCGTCTTCAGAACTGGAATTCTTTACTGATTAACTCCTCGTTCCCCCAACCCTGTGCCCATGATGTCAGGTTTATTTCAGGGGTCATAATTCTTCAAAGTTTATGCATGATGTTCCAGATAATTATTATTATTTTTTTTTTTTTGACAGGCAGAGTGGACAGTGAGAGAGAGAGACAGAGAGAAAGGTCTTCCTTTGCCGTTGGTTCACCCTCCAATGGCCGCTGCGGCCGGCGCACCGCGCTGATCCGATGGCAGGAGCCAGGAGCCAGGTGCTTTTCCTGGTCTCCCATGGGGTGCAGGGCCCAAGCACCTGGGCCATCCTCCACTGCACTCCCTGGCCACAGCAGAGGGCTGGCCTGGAAGAGGGGCAACCGGGACAGAATCCGGCGCCCCGACCGGGACTAGAACCCGGTGTGCCGGCGCCGCTAGGCGGAGGATTAGCCTAGTGAGCCGCGGCGCCGGCCCAGATAATTCTTAAACTATCTTTTCTGTAACTTTTCAAAAAGAATTGAAAGTTTTAGAGAAATGAGGTTAGATGACACTGGTATTACTGGCCCCTCTTTGTTGATTCCAGTTCTTCGATTTGTTTTTATCCATTTATCCGCATTCCTCAACTTTTGACTCACCATTATCTGTGAACCAAATTCCACCAAACACCTTCTACACAAAAGTCATCACCAAAATTCCTGTCTTTCTTACCGGTGCCTTCAATTCCCATTTGTAAGATGATTCATCTCGCTGTTGCAGGTGAATACAGGAGGAACTTTGGTACAAAGTCCTAAATTTCACCAAAAAGCGTTATCTATTGTGTATAAAATACCTCCCATTCCAGTCCCGAGCAGGTCAGACGGTGAAGGAGACTAGCAGTGCTGCCTGGCTCATCTGCTTTGAGGATTCTGTCACCGAAAAGTACATTACCCAAGGCAACAAAACATCTAAGTGTCCTCGCACAGGCAGGAGAAGAAAGAGTCGACAGAGACTGTGTCAGCCAACTTCATAAACCTTACGCGTGATATGGTCTTCATTTTCACCGTTTTCCTTTTCTACCTTGCTGGTTGGTGTTTTAGAAAACAGACAAGCACATAGTCAAAAAAAAAAAAAGACCTTCCATGTCTTTCAGGGCCCACTGCTCCCCCAAGAAAATGAGAGGTGCGTAGAGCTCATCACAGCGCAACTGGGCTGGCCTGGGAGTTAGAGCAGCGACTCCATAGGAAAGCTCTGGCCAGGTGCTCCGATTGCTTGACTGAGCCACTTCTGAGGGTCTCTGCTTTTTATGTTCCTGGCAAAATGACATTTGGAATTCATTTGAGAAAGTTCAGGAAATATTGGGAGGATAGCAAAACAGCACCTCGACATCTGTTGAAAATATATGCGTGTTTTTCAATTTGTCTCCCTAATAAGGAGTCTCTTTTATTAGGCAAAGAAAAGTCCCATGTAGAAAAGAGTGTCTTAAAGACACACGCCACCAATGATAATGGCCAGGCCAGCAAGCAATGCTCAAAATGACTTTTTAAAAAGCAGTCTACTAAAAAAGATAGCTACATAAGCCCCAGACACAGCCACGTTTCTGTTTGTTGACCTGGGGAAAGTAAAAGCAAACCGTGCCTGGGTTTTTGTTTTGCTTTGTTTTGTTTTGAAAATCTGCCTTGATTCACAATTTCTTTTTTTTTTTCTTTTCTTTTTTTTTTTTGACAGGCAGAGTGGACAGTGAGAGAGAGACAGAGAGAAAGGTCTTCCTTTGCTGTTGGTTCACCCTCCAATGGCAGCCGCGGCTAGAGTGCTGCGGCCGGTGCACCGTGCTGATCCGAAGGCAGGAGCCAGGTGCTTCTCCTGGTCTCCCATGGGGTGCAGGGCCCAAGCACTTGGGCCATCCTCCACTGCCCTCCCTGGCCACAGCAGAGAGCTGGCCTGGAAGAGGGGCAACCGGGACAGAATCCGGCGCCCCAACCGGGACTAGAACCTGGTGTGCCGGCGCCGCAAGGCGGAGGATTAACCTAGTCAGCCGCAGCACCGGCCTGAGTTACTTCTTTATACTTCATAAATTCTTGTTTTGTTTCATTTCCATTTCTTTTGCTCCTAAAAAGTTAGAATCTAGTTTTAAAGGCTCTGATGAGTTTTAAATAGAAATAAACCTCTCATATCTTAACTTTTTCTTGTGTGTGGTTACTGTTTTGAACGAGCCAAGTTTATTGAGAACTTATGAAAGTCAGTCAAATCCAGAGACTCTATGGTTGGTATTCTGGACACGACCACAGAATGTGAGTTTATTCAACTTTCTGATACCATTGAATGTAGGATGTCCCATTCTTTTGAAAATAGAGAAATTAGTTGGACTTGACAGGTTTATATTTTCTAGGCAATAATAATTATTAAACCATGTATTTAATTTTTACAAGGTGCAATTATAAGAATTCTATGTGGTATTTCTCGTGTCCTCTTTATTTTTTTTAAGTTTATTTATTTGGAATGCAGAATGACAAATAGAGAGATAAAAATCTTCCATCCATTGGTTCACCGGGCTGGTTCATTGGGCTGGGTCAGCCCAAAAGGCAGGAGCCTGGAATTCCATCCAAGTCTTCCTCTCTGGATGGCAGGGACCAGAATATTTAAGCCATCAGCTGCCTCCCAGCTTATGTGCTGGTGGGAAACTGGATAGGAAGCAGAGGTGGGACTTGATCCCAGGCTATTATGGGATGCAGGCAGGCCAAGTGGTGGGTTAACCTGCTGTGCCACAACAACTACCCCTTGAATGCCTTGAGAAAGCTGAAATCCCTGAAGGCGGACATGATCATTTATAACTGGAGATTAGACTGCAAAGTGAGACAGGCGCACTCAGGGTCTGTTCTCTTAGACACAGCTTCGTGCTGATCTGAACAGTGAAGGTCTAGATTACACTGTTCCTCTAGTGTTTTTCCTTCCTCTTGGCAAAGGAGCGTCCTCCCGCTGAGGTACAGCGTGTTCCCATCAAGGGCAGACAGGATGGCTCTGCTTCACCTGTAACTGACAGTCGGCTTAGCAGGTAGACAAGGTCCGTTTCACTGTTCAAGCCAGGAAGGAGCAGGTGGCTGCTGATTTTCCAGGTTCTGGGCAAAGCTCTTATCCAACTCAAATAGATAATTTTGGAGAGCAGCGGCACCGGCTCGCCCTGGGCAGATGGTGTTCAGATGCTAATCACCGCCTCCTCGGTGAGTTCTTCAGTTTTTGTTTTTCACTTGGGCCTGGTGAACATAAAAAAAGAGATTAAAAAAAATTACCTGAGTCAGCAACCTGGAATCTCATCTCCTCTCTGATTAAAGACTGTTGCTGGCTGGCTGAAAATTCTCCAGTAGTCACTGGGAGGTTGAAAGGTGGGATGAAGGTGCGTGATCATCTGGTTGCTAAGCAACAACTTTGCAGTTCCCTAAATCGGGTTGGCAGCAGGTGCTGTGGAAGGGGCAGGGGCAGATATTTCCATGTGACAAGCCCGGAGTCTGACAGCTCGAGTCCTTGGAGTGTGTGTAGATAAGAAATGCCACTGGTTGCAAAGGCCTACTGGGGCTGATATGATGGCACACAGTGGGCCGAAGCTCTCCAGAAATGGCTTTACCTGCGAGGGAGGGAGACGCACGTACTGGCCTTTGAACTGGGACTTGCTCTAACAACATGAAGGATGGATGGGGGGGGGCTCAGAGTAATATATGCTTTATCCTTATTTAATAAGCCTTGCTTAATTCGATGCTTACTGCACTTTTAAGTAGGTGCACGGCTCTTATTATGTAAATGGGAAAGCATAGCCTCGTGAGGTCTTCAGTGCCTTGCTCTAGACCCTGTTATAGGTGGGAGTGAATTTGCAGAATGAGCAGAAAGCATTTCCGGTGTGTCCAGTGTACTGCTCATTACATGGAGAGGTGATCATTAGCCCTCGCGTTTCTTTCGTATGATTAGTTTTCTCTTTTATGAATTCTACCAGGAGGGACTCTTCTGTTGTGACTCTTTTTTAGCCATCAAGGATTTGTCTCTGACCCTTCCTGGTGAGATTACTACATTTCAGCAAAGGCTCCATGCAACACTGATTGCACGTGTTGCATTTATGGCATCTCTCATGTTCTCAGAGTATCGCAGTAACTTAAACGGGGAAATTACTCATAGTCTAAGAAATAAAATAATTGCAAGCTACTCAGAGTAGCCCTTATAACTTAACCAGGCCACTCTGACTCAGGGATCAAATGATCACATGGTCCTCTGGGGAAGCTTCTAGGTGTATTGGTAGCCTGGCCAGAGGGATGGATCAGGACAAAATTATTTTACAGTGTTACGTTATCCCAAGATAAATGTGATACTGAGGATAGAGAGTTCCCTAATCTGGTGTCACTGCAGTGAAGAGGAGGAGCACCAGTGCCTTGGGTGACCTCTGCCGGTGGCTTCCACTCCACCAGGCTCAGGTCGTCTCCCCTTTATCAGCGAGGTCAGCAGAGCAGTTCTTCACCCCTTTTTGTAGAGACTGGAAACCCTCAAGGGAAATGAAGCTGAGGGATGTTTAGTGAGTTGCCTCAGGTCCCGTCAGTGCAAGAGGGACAGCCAGCATCCACCTGACGCCTGGCTGAAAGTGCACGGGTGTTTTCTTGTCTCTGCTCTTAGAACCACAGTGGCCCTGCTTCCCACCTTTGTTCTCCCCACTTCTCCACTTCTCCTTACCTCTTTCAGGTTCTCTTTGCAGCTCTGTAGTCCTGAATCTGAGCCAATGAAGCTAATTTTGTAATGACCGGAAATTAGCTTAGGAAGGTTGCACATTTTAAATGAATGATGTGCAAATAAACATGGGCTTCTGTGTCAGCTTCAACTGACTTTCAGAACCACCATGGGTGAGAATTCTAATGTGGGACTTAAACAAAAAAAAAAAAAAAAAAAAAAAAAGGAAATGATTTAATCATTGTCTGATTCAGTTCACCAAAGCACATACTAGGTGCCCCTGGGAGAGAAAGCAAGTTGCTCCTGGCCTGCAGGGGCTGATCAGTGTGGAAAAAAGACACCCACTCCTAACTTTCTGTTCTCTACTCCTTCCCTTGTAAGATTACAAATTCAAGGAATTCACAATGATAAACCTTATTCAAACAGAGTCCTCAAGACCTCTGGCCTTCCAAAGCCACCTACCTGCCTCCTTCCTCTTTTAAATAACTGCGCTTAATATTGCAAAGTCACCAAGCTGTGTTGGGCTCTGGGAAACTGAGCTCTGAGTGCACCCCTGGTGGTTATGAGAATTCTCAAGGGACTCTGAAATGAGTTAATGGCTGCCTGGCAGCTCCCTTCCTGACTCTTTTCTTTCTTTCTTTTTTTTTTTTTTTTTTTAAGATTTATGTATTGATTTGAAAGGCAAATTTACAGAGAGGCAGAGGCAGAAAGAGAGGGAAAAAGAAAGGGAGAGTGAGAGAGCGAGAGTGAGAGAGAGAGAGAGAGAGAGAGGTCTTCCGTCTGCTGGTTCACTCCCCAAATGGCCGCAATGGCCAGAGCCTAGCCAATCTGAAGCCAGGAGCTTCTTCCAGGTCTCCCACTTGGGTGCAGGTGCCCAAGGCCTTGGGCCATCTTCATCTGCTTTCCCAGGCCCTAGCAGAGAGCTGGATGGGAAGTGGCGCAGCCGGGACTTAAACCGGCACCTGCATGGGATCCTGGGCTCTGGATCTACAGCACAGCACCAGCTGCACCCCTTCCTAACTCTTGCTCAGGATTCCGTCCTCATCTACTTCTGACATTCTCACTGTGACATCCTGTACAGGTGGTCCCAGATCCCCCTCTCTGGCTTTGTTGTAAAACCATGCCACAGGGTGCGGATGCATTGTCTGTGACAGGTACCTGTCCCTGCACTGCAGGTGTGTAACAAGTCACCTTCATCCCTTGATGGCACACGGCAGTACATGCCCGTGTTTTCTGCTCACATGTCTTGGGCAGTCAGCTCCTTGGAGGTGTTGGCCTCGTTGGGCCTGCTGTGGTTCCAAGGTGTCCCCTGGCTGTCATGTGGTGTAGCAGGACAAAGCTTGCTGGAGCTTCCTCATCTGCCACGGTGCAGCTGGCTGATATGTGGGGCTCTGTGGCCGGGGGTGGGCTGAGGGTAGGCGTGTGCACTCACACAAGTGGTTCCCAGGCCTGGCCTGGGATGACCCTGTGTAATCTCCCACTGTCCAAGTGGGTCATCTGGTACACTGACCTCATACTGAAGAGGGGGCTGTTTGCCTTTGTTTTCTCTTACTTTTTTCTTTTTGTTTCTATTATTGTTATTTTTGTAAAGACTAGGTGAGAATTAGATTTGGGAAAGAATGTAAATTATATTATATTATGCTAATTAAACTTTTTAATAAAATAGTGAAATTGCAGATCTGATACTTGTGGAAAAATTCAGATGATGTGGTTTACAATACTGTTAGATTAGGAAATGCCCAAATAAACACAATTAAGGTACATTTACAGAAAAATGTTTTATAAAGATGACTTATTTTTTTGAAAGCCAGAGTTACAGAGAAACAAGGAGAGATCTTCCATGTGCTGGTTCAATCCCTAAATGGCGGAGGCTCAGCTAGACCAAAGTTAGGAAACTGGAGCTCTATCCTGTTTTCCTACGTGGGTGGCAGGGACCCAAGAACGTGGGTTTATCTTCCGCTGCTTTTCCAGGCATACCAGCAGGGAGCTGGGTCGGAAGGGGAGCAGCTGGGACCTGAACCAGCTCTCATATGGGATGCCAGCATCTCTTGTAGGAACTTTACTCACTACACCACAACACTGGCCCCCAGAAAAAACTTTTTAAATATCTGAAGCTCTACTTCTCTCTCAATAAAAAAAAAAAAAAAAAAAAGGTAGTTTTTTTTTTTTTTTTATGGTTTCAAAAAGATTTTTAAAAATAGGTTTGGTTTCTAAAAAAAAAAAAAACCTAAATGAAAGATCTCCGTGAGTGAGATCCCAGTGGAAAGAACGGGTCATCAAAGAAGGAGGTACCTTTCTCTGAAGGGAGGAGAGAACTTCCACTTTGACCATGGCCTTGTCTAAATATGATCAGAGTCAGTGAACTCGGGGGGCTTCCATAGCCTTGGCAGCTCATGACAAGAGCCCAGGGTGATTACTGAGGCCATAAACAAGAGTGTCAATTTGTTAAGTCAACAACAGGAGTCACTGTGCACTTACTCCTCATGTAGGATCTCTGTCCTTAGTGTGCTGTACATTGAGATTTAATGCTATAACTAGTACTCAAACAGTATTTTTCACTTTGTGTTTCTGTGTGGGAGCAAACTGTTGAAATCTTTACTTAATATATGCTCAACTGATCTTCTGTATATAAAGAGAAACGAAAATGAATCTTGATGTGAATGGAAGGGGAGAGGGAGTGGATAAGGGGAGGGTTGCGGGTGGGAGGGACGTTATGGGGGGGAAGCCATTGTAATCCATATTCTGTACTTTGGAAATTTATATTCATTAAATAAAAGTTAAAAAATAGGTTTCTATTATTATTTGTATATAAAAAACATGTATTACTGCACCTATTTTCATTTATTTTTTATTTTTAAATATCTATTGTCCAATAAGTAGATGTTATAATAGTGAAATTTATAGTGGAATTTAGAATATTTTCTATTCTTTTTTGTTGCAATGAATTCCATTTTGAAAAGAAATTTTAAAAGAGATTATAGAATAACGCTGTTTTCAATGTAACTTACTGTTTGTTCAAAACTTTGTAATATGATAAAATCAGAAATGAGACAAGAAAATTATTTCCTCAAACAGGAGAAGCCACCGCATGCAATGCTGGTATCCCACGTCAAAGCACCGGTTCAAGGCCTGGCTGCTCTGCTTCTGATCCAGCTTCCTGCTGCTGCTCCTTGTGGGCAGCTGGTGGTGGCCCAAGTGCCTGGGACCCTGACACCCAGGTGAGAGACCTGCATGGAGTTCCTGGCTCCTAGCTTTGGCCTGATCCAGCCTGGCTGTGGTGGGCATTTAGAGAATGAACCAGCAAACAGAAGATCTCTCTCTCTCTCTCTCTCTTACTCTCTCTCTCTTTTTTTTTTTTTTTTTTTTTTTTGACAGGCAGAGTGGATAGTGAGAGAGAGAGAGAGACAGAGAGAAAGGTCTTCCTTTGCCGTTGGTTCACCCTCCAATGGCCGCTGCGGCCGGCGCACCTTGCTGATCCGATGGCAGGAGCCAGGTACTTCTCCTGGTCTCCCATGGGGTGCAGGGCCCAAGCACTTGGGCCATCCTCCACTGCACTCCCTGGCCACAGCAGAGAGCTGGCCTGGAAGAGGGGCAACCAGGACAAAATCTGGCGCCCCGACCGGGACTAGAACCCGGTGTGCCGGCACCGCAAGGCGGAGGATTAGCCTAGTGAGCCGCGGCGCCGGCCTCTCTCTTACTCTCATATTGTTCTTCAAATAAATCTTAAAAAACAGAGAAGCCAAGATAAAATAGTGGTGTCCCTGTGGCCTTGGTAGTTTTCTTGAAGATAAGTGGTTATCAGTGTTTCCCAAATATTATTAAGGGAAATTTGATTTCTAATGCTATTTAGATATTTGTTGTAAAATATGGACCCAAGCAGTTGGATGTAAAGTGCTCAGTGACATACATTACTGATGATTTCTGGTTTTTAGATTTTAATAGATCAATTTTATTTTTGCACAGAATCTAGAAAATAACAGCAAGAAGAAAAGCATCACCTGGAATCCTCTGTCAGGGAGCAGGAATATTTCTTCCCACCATTTCTGTGTGTGTGTTCACCATTCATTCCAATTCACTTTTGCAGAAATGACAATCATTTGCTGTCCTGCACCCTTCATTTTTCAATATATGTGAATATTTTCTATGTTATTATACTTTTCCAACTTATCCTTTAAAATATTTATTTGTTTGAAAGGCAGAGTGCCAGAGAGAGAAGAAATATAGATAGATAGATTAGATAGACAGACAGATAGAACTCCTGCAAAGCTGGGGCTGGGTCAAGGTGAAACCAGGAGCCTGAACTCCATCCTGGTCTTCCACATGGGTGTCAGAGGCCCCCACACATCAGCCATCGCCTGCTTCCTCCCAGGATCATTAGCAGGAAACTGAATGGGAAGCAGAGTACCTAGGACACAAGCCAGATACTCTGATACGGCATGCCGGCAGCCTATGCGGTGGGTTAGGCTGCTCTGCCACAATGCCCACACCAGCTGTATAATTGTAATTACAGCCTCGTTTCCAGTTCATGAACATACCACAATTTTTTAAACAATGTATTAATAGGCATCTCAATTGTTTGTCTTTTCTCCTGTCATGAGCAAATCTGTGATAAATATTTTTCTTGCTAAGTGAAATTACTGAGAATTTTGAGGTCCGCTTCTTTCTTGTTGCCCTTTAACATCTGTGTTTTTTCTTTTTGTTTGTGATTGTTCTATTTTGTTTTTGTTGTTTTGTTTTCCTTTGGTTTGCTGGTGTAGGTACAAGTGCATTTTACTGTACTCTACCCAGAAAACAGTGATGTCATTGTCCTGCATTCTCAGTTCTCTGTTAGCCTCAGGATTTTCTCTAGTTGTATATTTAATTATTACTGCTGTTCCATTGGTTCTGATCTTTTTTTTTTAATTTATATTTACTTTATTTGGAAAGCAGAGGAAAAAAACAGAGATTGTTTATCTGCTGTTTCACTCCCCAAATGCCCATGATATTTTGTACCAAAAGGCTACCAGAAACCTTAATATTAAACTATAAACTGAAATATTAGTATCTTTTCATTCATCAAAATATGTAGTACTTTCTGTAAAAATAAATACAACTTTATGCTCACCCAGATTTACTTTAGGGATATGGTTTTCTCTCTCTGTACAGCTTGTGTACATTAACTTGTGATGAACTGATCGCAACACCAGGTTCTCAGCTGGTTCTGGCTTGTGATGTTCATGTGTTTTATGGAGAAGTTAGGAAGTGTCTAATTGTTCTTTGTGGAGTTATAACATAACTAGATAAATAAAACTTGGGAAAATTGGCCAGAATATTAACAGCTAAGGTTTCTTTAAGGAAACGAATACTTTTCCCTTTAAGATTAGGAAGATAACAGTGTTGGGTTTGTGATACAAGTCAAATTATGGAAATCCTTATAGACAGAACCATTCTTCTTCAAAAATTTTTACATTTTTATTTGTAAGGGAGAGACAGAGACAGAGAGAACTCTGTTCACTGATTCACTGTCATATTCACTGCCCTATTGCCTGCAACAGCTGGGGCTGGGCCAGGCTAATGCCAGGAGCTGAAGAACTCAAACTAGGTCTCTCATGTGAGTGGCAGGGACCCAGCTACTTGAGTTATCACGGCTGCCTCTTAGAATTCACATTAGAAGAAAGCTGGAACAGGAAATGAGGCTGGGACTTGAAACCAGGCGCTCTGACGTGGGGGGGGGGAATGTCCCAAGTGGTGTCCTAGACATCACGAAAAACACCTGCCCTTAACTCTTCTCTTCAAAAGATCATGCTTTTAAAAAAATAGTTATCTCCGGCCGGAGCCGCGGCTCAATAGGCTAATCCTCCGCCTTGCGGCGCCAGCACACCGGGTTCTAGTCCCAGTTGGGGTGCCGGATTCTGTCCCAGTTGCCCCTCTTCCAGTCCAGCTCTCTGCTGTGGCCCGGGAGTGCAGTGGAGGATGGCCCAAGTGCTTGGGCCCTGCACCCGCATGGGAGACCAGGAGAAGCACCTGGCTCCTGGCTTCGGATCAGCACGGTGCGCCAACCGCGGCAGCCATTGGAGGGTGAACCAACGGCAAAGGAAGACTTTTCTCTCTGTCTCTCTCTCTCACTGTCCACTCTGCCTGTCAAAAAAAAAAAAAAAAAAATAGTTATCTCCTTTTTGTAAAGAAGGAGATGTTTTTGTTTCCAGAGGATTTTTTTTAATAAAAAGTACTCTGTATGGAAGGAAGAAGGATATAAACCAATAATTAAAACATTTTAAAGGGTCTCCATTTCATGTCATGTCACAGCTCTTACATGTTGATTATTTCGCACTAATGGGCCCGTAGTCTGAACCGATGATATAATTAAAGGAACTTACCAAAAGAGAAAGAGCAGTGACAGGGCACAGGAGCTAGAATAAAGGAGATTTTTTTCTTACTCTTTTCCCTCCTTAGAATTAATTCAAATGAGCATGACAGATTGCTCCAAATTAGAGCTGTGAACCACTAGAACTAATATAATTAGTCACATTCTCACAACTGAACATATCAGTCATCTTTCACTTGAAAAATTGACTATCAGTAATCATTCATTTGGATAATTACTTTAGTTACAATCAATTTTGTTGCATTCATTGAAATGTTCATAATCTGTTCTCAAACACGACGTGAAGAATCTTCTAACATACAAAGTCTGTTTAGGGCATCCCCCTGAGCTAGAGACAGATCACACTGACAGCAAAACTCTGAAAGTTGATCTTTGCCGTCTGTGGCCACGGGGGCTGCTGCCGATTCGCCTTCCTCCTGAGCCAGGGGCCTGCCTCTCAGACCCGCTGCCGCCACATCTCATCCGGGCCTTTGAGGTTTCTACTCTCTGTCTCCCTCTTTCAAGTTTTTGAAAAATAGCAGTGTACCACCAACAATAAGAGAAGGAAAACTGAAGTCAGTAGATAACTTTTAAGCTAAAAATGATGTGTTTGCATTATTGTCTCAGTAAAATGAAATGTATTAAATCCTGATCAAGCAGTGACCTCTATCCTAAGATGACACATGGAAAAGCAGATTTGAAATCCATTCTGGGGCCTCCTCCCCATCCCAGACTCTTTCCTACTCTCCAGATCTCTTCAGAATTCTCTTTTTAACAAGATAAAAAATATAGATTTTTTAAAGTTAATTTTTTTCATTTATTAAAGGGCAGAAAACAAATACTAATAACTCATCTTCCCAAGTCGATGCTGTCTCATTTCCCAGAGGCATCTGCTCTCAACAATCTGTTCTCATCTTTTTGAGTATTTGATTGTAACTATTTATGGTAAATATTTTCTTAAACTTGTCCATGTGGTTACCTGCTGTGAGAATTTAGTTCACTTGCACTTCCACTTTATAGATGATTATTTATAGCCTCAATATTAGTTCTGCTTTAAGTGAAATGTTTTTTGAAAAAAGATTTTTTTTTTATTTGAAAGGCAAAGTTACTGTGAGAGAGAGGAGAAAGAGAGAGATTAGTTTTCCAAATGCTGGTTCACTCCCCAAATGGCCACAGGTGCCAGGGCTGAGCCAGGCTGAAGCCAGAAGCCTGGAACTTCATCCAGGTCTCCCACGTGGTTGGCAGGAACCTAAGCACTTGGACCAACTTTCAGTGCTTTCCCAGATGCTAAAAGCAGTGAGCTGGGTTGGAAGTGGAGCAGCCGCAACTTGAACCTGCACTTACATGAGATGCTGGCACTGCAGGAGGCTGTTAACCTGCTGTGTCACAACACCGGCCTCCACAAAGTGAAATACTTGGTCTCCCTGTTTGTATTGATTTATGCAGTACCGACCACCTTCCACCATGAAAAATGAAGGACTTAATGTATTTGCCTTACTTGATCTCTTCCTTGTTTTTCAGTTACACAAGTATTTAATGTTGTCAATAATTACAATGATTACACTTTTACTGTTGGTGTAACTATTGAAGGTGCTTCAAAATTCCATGGAAATGAAATTAAACATAACTTTATTTTGATGCCAAATGTTTTCAAATACATGTATACAAAGGGTATTAAAACGTTCTTGCAAAATGTGTATTGTGGGCCAGCGCCGCTAATCTTCAGCCTGCGGCGCCAGCACCCTGGGTTTTAGTCCTGGTTGGGGCACCAGATTCTGTCCCGGCTGCTCCTCTTCCCGTCCAGCTCTCTGCTGTGGCCCGGGAGGGCAGTGGAGGATGGCCCAAGTGCTTGGGCCCTGCACCCGCTTAGGAGACCAGGAGGAAGCACCTGGCTCCTGGCTTCGGATCAGCGCAGTGCGCCAGCTGCAGCAGCCATTGTGGGGTGAACCAACAGGAAAGGAAGACCTTTCTCTCTGTCTCTCTCTACTGTCCACTCTGCCTGTAAAAAACAAACAAAAAAATGTGTATTGTGAAAATCTTATGTGTGACTTTCAAAGTTTTTTGCACACAAATAAACATTCTTTAATTCCATTTCCTCACAAACCTGTTAAAAGTATCCTTGAAACAGACACTGAGATTAGGAGTTTATAGTGTTATAGTTACTTGGTGCCTGTCTCTAAACTCAGTTTATATACAAAGCATGGAAGGATTAATTCATCATAGGATTCACAGTGTAGGGTGACTGCAGTCAAAGTAAAGAAGGAATACAGCTGAGAGTCCCCTGTCTGAAATGATAGGGACCAGAAATGTTTTAGATTTCAGATTTTTTTTAATTTTGAAATATTTGTATACACATAATGAAACATCTTAGGGATCAGACCCAAGTCTTAACATGAAATTCGTCCACAGCCTTGAAGGTAACTTTATGCAGTATTTTGAGTGCACTTGCATTTCAGCTTCGTCCTATATACACTGAGGTCAGGTGTGGACCTTTCTAATTCTAGCGCTACGTTGGCAATCCTACAGTTTTTGGATTTTGTTTTATCCCTGATTCCAAATGTTCAGATTAGTGATGTTCAACCTGTACCATTCTGCATCTTGCAAGTTTTGCCTTTTTAATTTAAAAAAATTTTTTTTTTTGACAGGCAGAGTGGACAGTGAGAGAGAGAGAGAGACAAAGAGAAAGGTCTTCCTTTGCTGTTGGTTCACCCTCCAATGGCCGCCGCGGCCAGCGTGATGCAGTCAGCACACCGCGCTGATCTGATGGCAGGAGCCAGGTGCTTCTCCTGGTCTCCCATGGGGTGCAGGGCCCAAGCACTTGGGCCATCCTCCACTGCACTCCCGGGCCACAGCAGAGAGCTGGCCTGGAAGAGGGGCAACCGGGACAGAATCCGGCGCCCCAACCGGGACTAGAACCCGGTGTACCGGCGCCACTAGGCAGAGGATTAGCCTAGGGAGCCGCGGCACTGGCAAGTTTTGCCTTTTTAAAAGAGTTATTTGTATTGGAAAATTAGAATGACACAGACAGAGGAAGACACACACATGCACAGGGAGAGAGAGAGAGAGAGAGGGAGAGAGAGAGAGGGAGAGAAGGAGAGAGAGAGAAAGAGCGAGCGCTTTCCGACTGCTGGTTCATTCCCCAAATGGCAGCAATGGTGGGGGCTGGCCAGGCCAAAGCCAGGAGCCAGGAGCCTCCTCCAGATCCTCCATGTGGATGCAGAGGTCCAAGCACTTGGGCTATCTTCCACTGCAGCCCATGTAGGCTACACTGGCCCCTAAATTTTGCCTTTTGAAGGAAAATTTCCCAAGTGTCTGAATATAACTGGTATTCTTTCATTATCTTTCTGGATTCTTTCACTTCTTTGAAGTCATGCTTAGATGCTGGCATACTCTTCTTTGGCACCACTTTGTTATTTTATGGGCATATTTTATCTTTTGTAGTTTGGTGTAGATTACTTATATTTATGGTTTATGGATGTTTTACTCTCTCTCTTTTTTTTTTTTGACAGGCAGAGTGGACAGTGAGAGAGAGAGACAGAGAGAAAGGTCTTCCTTTGCCGTTGGTTCACCCTCCAATGGCTGCTGTGGCCGGCGCACTGCGGCCGGCACACCATGCTGATCCGATGGCAGGAGCCAGGTGCTTCTCCTGGTCTCCCATGGGGTGCAGGGCCCAAGTACCTGGGCCATCCTCCACTGCCCTCCCAGGCCACAGCAGAGAGCTGGCCTGGAAGAGGGGCAACCAGGACAAAATCTGGTGCCCCGACCGGGACTAGAACCCGGTGTGCCGGCGCCGCTAGGCGGAGGATTAGCCTATTGAGCCACGGCGCCGGCCTCTTGGTTCTTACATGTTAAAAAAAAAAATCACTGGATTATGTATCTGACAGTCTGGATGAGCAGACAGCTCCAGGTTTAAATCATTTTCTTTCTTTTTTTTTAATTTTTATTTATTTATTTTTATTTTTTTTTTGACAGGCAGAGTGGACAGTGAGAGAGAGAGACAGAGAGAAAGGTCTTCCTTTGCCGTTGGTTCACCCTCCAATGGCCGCCGCAGCTGGCGTGCTGCGGCCGGTGCACCGCGCTGATCCGGTGGCAGGAGCCAGGAGCCAGGTGCTTCTCCTGGTCTCCCATGGGGTGCAGGGCCCAAGCACCTGGGCCATCCTCCACTGTACTCCCTGGCCACAGCAGAGAGCTGGCCTGGAAGAGGGGCAACCGGGACAGAATCCGGCGCCCCGACCGGGACTAGAACCCGGTGTACCGGCGCCGCTAGGCGGAGGATTAGCCTAGTGAGCCGCGGCGCCGGCCTAGATCATTTTCTCAGAGCCTGTCTCATGCTTATGAGAAGTCTGCCTTTCAGTTTTTTTACTTCTCCTTCAACAATCTTGGCTCCACCTTATGCCAACTGCGTGCTCTTACGGTGTTATCTTAGACATCGCATGACCAACTCTCCACGATCATGATCTCAGATTACCACTCCCCTAACCACACTATTCTTCCAGGTAAAAATCTCCTCTGAAAACCCCTCGACCCCAATGCACCTCCATTCATTGACCCCACATCTTCTTACTGTCTGTTATTTCCCTCCTGTCCTCTTTAGTTTTTCATAATATAGGCTTATACTTTTATTTGACATATAGTAGTCATGCATATTTATGGGCCACATGGTGTCACTTCAAATCCTGTATACAATGTGTAGTGATCAGAGTAGGGTAATTAGCACATCTGTCTCCTCAAACATTGATCATTAACATTCAAAGTTCTCTCGATTAGCTGTTTTGACATATTCATTTTTTAGTTTTTTTTTATTTGAAAGACAAAGTTACAGAGAGGCAGAGGCAGAGAGAGAGAGAGAGAGAGAGAGAGAAAGGTTTTCCATCCACTGGTTCACTCCCCAAATGGCCACAATGGCTGGAGCTGAGCCAATCTGATGCCAACAGCCAGGAGCTTCTTCCAAGTCTCCCATGTGGGTGCAGGGGCCCAAGGACTTGGGCCATCTTCTACCGTTTTCCCAGGCCATAGCAGAGAGCTGGATCAGAAGTGGAGCAGCTGGGACTCAAACTGGCGCCCATATGGGATGCTGGCACTGCAGGCGGTGGCTTTACCCGCTATGCCACAGCACCGGCCTCTGGAATATTCATTTAATTGCCATCGACCATAGTCTGTTTTCACTTTTTAAAAAATTTACCTGAGAAGCAGAGATGGAGATAGAGAGAGTGCTCCCATTTGCTGGTTCACTCCCCAAATTCCTGACATGATTGGGCCTGAACAAGGCTGAGACCAGGAGTCTAGAAGTCAGTCCAGGCCTCCCACCTGGGTGGCATGGACCCAAGTACTTGATCTATGACCTGCTGCCTCCCAGCTTCTGCATTAGCAAGAAGTTGAAATCAGGAGCCAGAGCTGGGTATGAAACTCAGGCACTCAGATATGGGACTCAGGTGTCTCAATCAACATCTTATCTTCTAGGCTGGACACTTTACTTGTTCTCACTTTTCATTAATCATGTTAGATTCCATGATCTGTCTTTATCGTCTCTCCCTTGCATCACTGTCTATATTCTTGCTTTGATTTCTCCAAAATTACTTTTTTTTAAAACTACTTTCTCATAAAAATTATCTGGCTTATATATCCATCAATTTTAGGGCAAAAAGTTCAACATTTTTGTAAAACTCTTTATTTTAGTATATTAATATGATGGGAAATGGTAGATGTAGGAATGTTAAATGAAACAAAGAAACATAGATGCTTAATTTATTCATCAAATGCTTGCTGAATGCTGATCTAGTGACAGGTATAATGCAAACTCTGAGATAAATGAACAAGAACAACAAAATCTCAATCTGGACGCTTAACCCCAGTCTCGTGCATTGTTCCATTAGTGTGCAACCACTGTTGTGTTGATGGTGCCAAGGAAAGGGTGCATACTGTATGATGAATAGCAGTAAAAATATGAGAACCATTTTTCAGGATATACGGGGTTTTTACGTAAGTCTGTTGAGAGAGTGTAGGGGAATATTTGAGAACAAGATAAATTACTTATAATAGTACTTCAGAAACTTTGTGGAAAAATAGAATTAAAAGATAAGTGTATTTTGGTGCAAAACTTTTAAAATTCATTTTGCATGAACTTTCTGCAAACTCCTCAAATACATGGATTTCATCTTTTTTTTTTTGCACCAATGGTAACTTATATCATAATTCCTTTTTACATGACTGTTTTGAAGTTCCTTTATATTATGAGGTTTTTAGGTTTATGTTAAGCTTCCTTTATAGTAAGTAAGGGATGCAGCAAGTCATATTTCATGGTTTAAGTACATGTCTACACATTTTGATACTCTCTCTTCAAATGTTGGAGCCCAAGTTTTTCCCCTTGAATCTGAGCCAGAATCAGTGGCGGGCTGCTCACAGTTAGAATGTGGTCAAAGTGGTGGATCTGGGTCATAAGTGATCTTGCTGGCTCTACGTTGCTCCCTGTTGCGTTGTGTGCTCTGGGGAAAGTCTGCCACTTGCTGTGTCACATGGGTCTTCAAGTGGCCTGGGGAGAAGCTCACGCGGGGAGCAACCCAGCCAAGCCCAGCAGAGCCTTAGCAGCCATATGAGCAAGCTCCCTCACAAGTGGACCCCACCCTGTGCAGCCTTCAGATGATGGGGGCCCTGTTGTCTCCTTCTTTTTTTGTAAAAAAATTGTTTTACAATGCATTTATTTGTGTGTGTGTGTGTGTGTGTGAGAGAGAGAGAGAGAAAGAGAGAGAGAGAGAGAGAGAGAGAGAGAGAGAGAGAGATCCCATGTCCTGCAAGTGCCAGGGCTGGGCTAGGGCTGAAGGTGGGAGCCAATAACTCAATCACTTCTTCTAGATCAATGGCTGAGAACTGGCGAATCACTTGAGCCATCAGCTATGGCATCCCAGGGTCAGCATTAGCAGGAAGCTGGAGTCAGGAGCCTGACTTGGGCACTGGACCTAAGAGCGCCAGTGTAGACACCAGCATCTCAACCGCTAAACTGAACATCAGGCGTGCTTTCTTTGCCTGCAGCCTCATGAGCAACTCCAGGGCAAACTGCCTTGCAAATCTGCTCCCGACTTACTGACCCTTAGAAACTATGACGGTAATAAACTCTTCCTCTGTTGAGGCACTAAGTTAGGGGTAATTTGTTACACTGCAATAAATAAATGTCTATAAATTGAGTTTTATTGTCAGGAGTTGAAAGGGAGAAATAAAAATCAAATTCCGGTACCCAGACAGTAAACTCTGAAAGCTTATTGTACAAGTTATTTTTTTATACCATAAAATAATTCTGTCATTTTTTTTTCTGGGAAAAGGTGGGTATGGAAAAACCCAACTCAACTCTTAGTAAAAGAGAAATACAGTTTTCTTTAAAAAAGGAAGTAGCTTTGCTGTAGGTCTCAGATAGAACCAGATTGTATAATTTCCTCTGACAATCCCCCAGAATCTTTTTCTTGAGTTTTTGTTAATTTCTCTTCCTGCTAGGTGATTAAAGTGCTAACTGAATGGCATTCAGAAAGCAGTTTCCCTTCAAGAGTCTTGACAACTGAATGATTGACAAGCTTATGTGTTGTTTGCCCAATGCACCTGCTATGAAGGAGGTTTATTGGAAAGATTTGGATTTAAGTTCTCTTGAGGTAACTGTAGTGGTTTGAGAATTAGGCTTTTCCTAGTTTACCTCCTCCCAGGTTAAGAAGAGACATGTGGGAACTCACCGGGCCGAGTCAGAACATGGGCAAGAACCAGAACTTGTTCCCCAAAGGAGTTGGCTGTTGACCAGCTTGTTTCGTAATAAAGCACATAGAATGTTTTTTAGAGGGACATTTGAAGAATAAAGTAGTTTGAAGAAGTTCTTTGCTCTTAGGAGCAGCACATACATATGTAGATTGTCATATGTTAAAGTTTTGATAGATGACTGGGCAGCTACACATTTTCAATTGGGATTTCCACAAATAAAGAGTTTTCTGATGAAGTTTTAAGTACATTATAAAAAATCCACTGTAAGAGAAATATGAAATAAAAAGAACCACTGACTGAAATACCTGCCTTGAAAAAACTCCAGGAGACAGTGTTGCTTAATATTGGCAAAATTTTTATTGAATCATTACTCCTTTATGTAGTAATTTAATGTGAATCTGCATACGTAGGTATCATGGAGAAACAGGAAAGGCAAGTCGGATATGAAAAACACTAGTTGTCTGAGAAAGAACGGTACCTTGAAGCAACAATAAGGAAGGCTGTTTGACGCAGGTGAGGGCAGCCCAGGCATCATGGAGATGTGCTGGGGCTCAGAGGGCGACAGGCGAGATGGAATAGATAACCAGACCCAAATGCAGCAGCCTGAAGCCCGGTGCCCAGAAAATCGGCCCATGGCTATCTGTGTCCGGATCCAAAGGCATGACTGTGTCTGCAAAGTCAGGCTTGTGCAGTGGCCCTGCCTGGCCTCTGCAGCCACAGTGTCACATTTGGATGCAGCCGTGACCGCTATGGGGTCTCGGTGCCGCTCTTTCCTGGCTTGGAAGATGGGTGTAATAAAGAAAGAGCTCTGAGGGTTGATGAAAAGATTGAGGTGCACTGTGTAGAGACCTTAGACCAGTGTCCAAGCACACGGTAAATGATGGATTCTCTTACATGAGCTGCTATCCTAATTACCACCAGTAATGTCTACAACACTTGTAATAATAATCACAATAGTAATAAAAGAGCAAGATCACAAGGGCTCAGATCCATGAGCCTGTGCGGAGTCGTCCTCAGCCTGTGGGCCTGAGAGGCTGAATGTCGTGTGAAGTGCATTCTGGGGAGTAGGGCTGCCAGGTCATTCTAGTGGCGGTAGCCCGGTGCCAGCGCCCCAGCCAGCCTCCTGTGCTGAAGCTGTGCTGAAAAGAGAACTAGGAAGGAAAGAATATTGAACTTTAATTTCTTTAGGCTTAGATTCACAGACTGATGAAGACTTCATTTCTTTCTGGAAATTTAATAATGGGAATGAGAGGTTCATTCTCAAACTTGGAGCTGAGGATGTGGTTTTAGCTCATAACCCATCTTTGGTGCATATTTTCAGACTGATTTCTGAGCATATACTGAAGTAGGGAGTAGAAAAGAAACTTAATTTGCCCCAAGGGGTACCGTGTTTATAGAGCAAACAGTTTCATTCTGACCAAGTTCAGAGAGCACTGGGCCTGCTACTGAGCTCCCTGGCTCCCTGGCCCGGGGGGACACACAGGAACAGAAGTCTCTCGAGAAGCAGGCTCAGGGAGGTGGCACAGGCTGCCCTGATGCTCAGCTGGGTTTTCCCACAGGGAACCGTCAGCTTAGGCAATGGGAAAAAAGGACACAAAATACTGGAGAGTGAGAACTTCCATTTGTCTCTTGCATTTCTGCTCCTTCTGAGAGCTCAGATAAAATTTCTGCAAAAGAGATTCAAAGCAAATGAACTCTTGCAGATTTCCTCTCCAACCAATTTCTTTTTTCAAATAAAATTTATTTGTTTATTTAAAGGCAGAATTACAGAGAGGCAGAGAGAAAGAGAGAGAGAGAGAGAGAGAGAGATCGTCCATGTGCTGCTGGTTCACTCCCCAGATGCAATGGTCAGAGCTGTGCCAATCCGAAGCCAGGAGCCAGGAGCTTCTTCCAGGTCTCCCAGATAGGTGCACAGGCCCAAGGGCTTGGGCCATTTTATACTGCTTTCCCAGGCCATAGCAGAGAGCTGGAGCGAAGAGGAGCAGCCAGGACTTGAACTGGCGCCCATATAGGATGCCTGTGTTGCAGGTGGCAGCTTTACCTGAAACACGACAGTGCGGCCCCTCCTAACCCATTTCTTTTATTTTTTTTAAGATTTATTTATTTATTTGAAAGGCAGAGTTACAGAGAGAGGTAGAAACAGAGAGAGAGGTCTTCCATCTGCTGTTTCATTCCCCAAATGGCTGCCATGGCTGGAGCTGTGCCGATCCAAAGCCAGGAGCCAGAAGCCAGGAACCAAGGAGCTTCTTCCGGGTCTCCCACATGGGTGCAGGGGCCCAAGGACTTGGGCCATTTTCCACTGCTCTCCCAGGCCATAGCAGAGAGCTGGATGGGAAGTGGAGTAGCTGGGACTTGAACCGGCACCCATATGGGATACCAGCACTTAAAGCAGGGGCTTTAACCCCCTGCACCACAGCGCTGGCCCCTCCAACCCATTTCTTAATCCTCCCTGTAATAGTGTCTTTATGCCCTAACAGACTACTACAAGCTGGGTGCCTTGAAACAACAGACAGTTTTGACTGCACACTTCTGGGGCTGGAATTCTGCCGTCAAGGTCATGGCGGCAGGGCCATGCCTCCTCTGAAGCCTCTCCCCAGCTTCTGCAGGGCCTTGGCTTGTGGCTTCATCATGCTGATCTCGACTCCAGTCTTTACATGACCTATGCCCTCTGTGTGTCTCTGTCCAACTTTCCCTCTTACAAGGACACAAGGGGTTGCACTGGGGACCACCCTAATGTGCGTGAATTCTTCTTACGTTAGTTACTGCTGCAGAGACTATTTCCAAAGATCAAATTCACAGGTACTGGGGTTTAGGTCTCGCACATTTCTTTTGGGAGACAAATCCCATCTCTATGAATCCCTAATTGAGAAGATGGCAATTCTAGCCACTTAGAACTTGACATTCATTGATGCACATTTAATACTGGTCAGGTTCTTTGCACCTGTGGTTGGAACTTGAACCTATACCTTATCATTTCTCTTCTGCATCCAGGCACAGGTGGCTCTGCTGTGCTTGGTCTGACCAAGTGGTATCTGGTAACAGGTAGGCCTAGCCACATAGGAGAGAGCCAGGTTCTCTGATTCAGGGACGCTTTTCCTGCCATGGGTGAGCAGGTCAGGCTGGGTCTACCCTGAGGAATTAGCTGCCATGGAGGTCTCATTCCAGCTTCAGATCTGTCCTGCATTCTCCAGCAGTTTACCGGAAGCACCAGAGTTAGGGGGCTTGAAACCTGCTGGTGGAGTTTAATTAAGTAGTACTTCTTGATTTTCTTTTTAGGTTGTAAACCTGTGTATGTTCCAGAACTCTACTATCTATAGCTTTCTGGCTGAGAGGGAGGACTCATGAGGGAAGTGACAGTTGAGCCAAAGTCTAATGCTAGTGCCTTGCCAGCCATAGTAAGATCTCAAGGGAGGACCTCCCAGAGAGGGAACCAGGGGACATGGCTTGCTGTGGGAGTGCTGATGACCTCTGTGAAGGTCAGAGTTATCAAGCCAGGTGAACGAGGGTTAAAAAAGAGGCCAGAGGGGGTGGAGCTCAAGAACTGAGGCATAAGATCTTGTCAGACTTGACCAGGTCTTTGCATTTCATTCTCAGTGAGACCGGAAGCTCCTGGCAGATTTTGAACAAAGGAGTGGGTGACTTTTGGAGGCACACCCTGGTGTGGTGTGGAGGACAGAACATAGGGAGACCAGGCTGCAGGCAGGCAGTCAGGAAACCTCTGCAGGAGTCCGGAAGGAGAGATGGCGGTGAGAAGGCAGGTCCTGAAGACGTGATATTTAAACACAGCAGCAGCCTTGCCAGTGATTGGATGGGGCCTGGGAGACGGAGACATCATGGTGGATGCCAGGTGCTGGACACACCATTAAGAAGAAATCCGTGCTACTTGTATGGGTTTGGATAGTGTCTCCCCGAAATGCATGCCAGTTTGGAACTTCAAAATGGAGCCTTGTTTGGAAATCGGGTTTTGTAGATGCAAAAAAGGGGTGATAAAATCATGCTGGATTAGGATATGCCCTAACCAGTGACTGGTGTCACTATAAGGGGAGGGGAATTTAGACACAGACACAGACACATACAGAGAGAGAGAGAGAGAAGAGGGAGGGAGAGGGAGAGGGACACTTCATTGAAAATGCGGGCAGAGACTGGAGTTCTGCCGACAGTTGAGAAACCTCCAGGGCAGCCCGCAACCCCAGAAGCAGGCTCCTCCCCACAGTCTTCAGAGGGGGCTGGCCCTGTGGACGTCTGGGGCTCCGGTCTGGGGCCTGCAGAACGGAGTCAGGATACATTTCTGTTGTTGGAAGCCATGCAGTTGGTGGGAATTTGGTAGAGCAGTCCTAGGAAACCTAAGCACCAGTTAAGGTAAATATTGGCATTTTTCTTTAATTGGCTTCCTTTGAGTGCTAACAACACATCCCTGCCTGTCTCCCGAGCAGTGAGCAGTGGCTCCTCTTCATAGTTTTCTGTTCACGCCCTGTGGCTTCTTTAAATGGTGACTGTACTTCCTCACTGGTTTGTCTGAAGTCTTTCACACCAGCGGTTTAACTTAGGGTTCTTCCAGGGCACTACCAGAAGGTCTTGGAAAAATGGAATTAAAAAAAATTTCTTTTGGTCCAAAACGAACAAACAAAAAGAAATCTATGCATGATTTTTTTCATAATGCACATTCCTTATGAAGCTTTGAAGACCTGTTGTATTTCCTACAGCATAGTAAGGTAGATTTTCCACGGCAGTCTCTGATCAACTTTTCTGATTTTCTGTTCTTTGTTTAAGATTCATAAATTTTCAAAAGAAAAGGCACGGATCCTTTTGACAGGGAAGTAGAGAAAGCAGTTTAACCACTTGGGGGAAGTTCTACCATCTCAAGACCCACAGGAGGAGGTTTGGTTCCCCTTGCTCGGAAGACACACAGACCTTCCTGGATCAGGCTCAGCAGATTAGGGGGCCGAGGCTCACCTAGACTGACTGACAGCTCATCATATGCTCAGTCATACATCAGGATGCTGAAATGACGCACCTGCCAGCTGCCAGGTCACTCCTTACAGATCGTGTGAGCCGTGAAAAGGACAGCCAGATTCCAGCAGCAACTTCCACTACTTGCCAGAAAAACTGTGACTCAGCCTCCCCTGTCATTAAACAGGCAGATATGGCATGAGCACAGTTCAGAGACAGGGCCATTCCACTGCAGACAGGCCCTGCTCTGTGTGTGCAGTGTGTGTCAGGCTTGCTCAATAAAACGTTGGCTAATGACATTCTGCGTTCTTTCATGTACTCCTGAATTCCTTCTTGAAGTCAAGGACCTGGGTACTGGGCAGCACTCGCTGGAGTGCATAATTCCAAAGGTATTGCTTTCGGCAAAGGTAAAAAAGAAAAAAAAAGATTAGGTGGAATACGTATTCTATCCACAAAGCTTTTCATGGCACTTTATGTTAGTAATAGAAAAATCCAGATTGTTTTGCTGCTTGTGTTCTATGTGTATAGAGGCAGAAAAAGGCGACTTCAAAATTACTGACAGTATAAGGGACTAAATTTAAATTAAAATAATGTGTGCAATAAGCTCTGAGTTTAATAAACAGTTTAAGATGTGTAGTATATGGTATGAATTTCAAAGTTGTGTAGTTTCTTTAAAAAGTTGAGGTTTTGTATTTGAGGTATAAAGGTGATATTTGTAATTTTTTGGTTACCTGCACTGATTCCGACTAGCAATTCATACATAAAATTCTACTTTTAAAAACATGTTTGTTTATATATCCTAGGAACTTTGCTGTGTGTCTATATACAGATTTCCCAAATTGACTTTCCATTCAAATATAAGGATACTTTAGACAATTTGTATAAAAATAGAATTAAAAGATATGTTTATGTTGGTGGAAAAAATGAAATTCATGCATTTTCCATGAGCTTCTGAAGACAAGTCCACTGTAACCCAAAGTCATGGTCATAAGGACCTATACCTTTTGCATAGAAAATACTGTTTTTAGATGGATAGTGTTAAAGGGGTTATTTGCAAGTAGCTTGAAAATTTACAACAAATTCTCTACAACTCAAAGGCAGAAGCATCAGAGTGTCGTTTGACAGTCACCTGTACCCTCAGCTAACTAACCTTCCTCAAGACAGTCAGAGCTTGCAACCTTGCTTTTGCTTGCTCTTTCCTGTTAACTGGATCCAGACTGCAAAGTTACATGTTATTTGTCAAAGACTGGCAAAGTGCAAATCATTTTTGTCTAGTGGAGAAGCAATGATATCTCTCCAGTAGGGGACACATCCCCAAAGATGATAATCTTGTGGACTAGCAGACTTGAAGCAGTGTTTAAAATCCTACCCTAGCAATCTTTAGCCAATGTTCTCTCTCCTCTGGACTGAAATGCGTTAGTCTCCCCTTTCCTCCTTTGAAAACCTTTGCTCTCTTCTGACCTGCTCCTTAGGCAGTTCAGTGTCTTTGGTATATGCTCACTATAGATTTGCAGGAAAGTCTTATTGTGAAATGTTGGGAATTCATGCTTTGATGAAACAGAGAACCTAGTATTAAATAAAGACCACAGGAAGCCATTACTTTGGACAAAGCCCCTACACTGGACCACAACACACAAGGCTAAAAATCAAAACAGAGTGACTCACACTTCCGCCCTAGTGACCAAGCTGAAACCAGCTGCTGATCTGACCTTGGAGACCTCAGGATTATTGAGATAACAGCACATTTCTCCAACAGGCCAGTTTTGATTGGCTTCATGATGAAGTGCCCTTGGCCTTAATCTTCACACGAAAAGGTAACCTGAAGTAACCTATTAACCAACCAGTTATGTTCCTGGCTGCCTGTTCCTGCCATACAAGAAAAGTAACTTAGAAATGGCTAATTCTCTTTCACGTTTAACAATATTTCTGTTTTCTTCAGCCTTTTCCTGTAAAACCAAGTTTATCTGCTCTGCTCATTGGAACGCTTGTTATGTTAAGCCAGTTAAGATCTTTAAATTGTTGTCAATTTGTCCTTTGACACAAATAATACATGCTATGGTTAAGTCCCAACCATACCCCAACATAAATTTAGTTCATCATTCACCTGATATAATATACAATGATTAAAAATTAGATGGTGGCAGAGACCGGCACCCCAGGTTCTAGTCCCGGTTGGGGCGCTGGTTCTGTCCCAGTTGCTCTCTTCCAGTCCAGCTCTCTGCTGTGGCACAGGAAGGCAGTGGAGGATGGCCCAAGTGCTTGGGCCCTGCACCTGCATGGGAGACCAGGAGGAAGCACCTGGCTCCTGGCTTCAGATCGGCTCAGCGCGAGGGCCGTAGCAGCCATTTGGGGGGGTAAACCAATGGAAGGAAGACCTTTCTTTTTTTTTGTTTGTTTTGTTTTGTTTTTTGTTTGTTTGTTTTTTGACAGGCAGAGTTAGACAGTGAGAGAGAGAGAGACAGAGAGAAAGGTCTTCCTTTACCGTTGGTTTACCCTCCATTGGCCGCTGCGGCCAGTACACTGCACTAATCCGAAAGGAAAACCTTTCTCTCTGTCTCTCTCTCTCTCACTGTCTAACTCTGCCTGTCAAAAAAAAAAAAAAAAAAAAAGATGGTGGCAGAGATGGCAATTCTTAATCCCATTGAATTTTATCTGAATGGACATTTTCATGGCAAGTAGGTTTGATCCTGCCAGGTGTGGGAACCGTCATGCCTGGGGGCTGTGTCAGACTTGTGAAATCTTTTGGTCTGGCACTGTCAAGGCAACTATAGGACTCTAAGCAGGGACTCCGAATTTAAGCTCTCTATAGCAGGCTCATGTTTAAGTTGATGATTTTGTGTGGTCTGTGAGCAATGTTGCAAATACCCAAAAGCCCTTGGTAGAAGGAAGTTTCCCTCCTCCTGTGAGGATGGGAAGGAAGTGGGCAGTGTAGACACTCGTGACTAGGGACCTGAGAGGACACTTCCCGTGTGTGCAGCGCTCGTAGATGCTGGATATTCGGGTCCTTGGTTGTTGTCCATTTTCTGTGGGGGACTGCCCTCCCACAGCCACTCTCACAGTTTCCAGCCACAGGCAGTGTCACGGGGCCCAAGTACTTACTCAACATTGTGAGGTTTGCCTGCTTTACCAATGAAGAAACTGAGTTACCAGCACTTCAGTAACTCACAGCTATCGAACAAGCAACTGAGAAGGAGAAATATGAACTGCCGCCCAGGCTGAGGCCGGCCTCTACCTACGACGTCCCCATAAGCAGGGCGGACTCTCAGTGCTGGCCGTGCACAGCTATCCTCGGCTATCCTCAGCTATCATTGGTTGCCAGAAGGGGCAGTCGAGGGCTGGAGCCATCAAGCTCCTTGTTCACAGTTCCCTGCTTGCCAGCTGTGACTGTTTTTCAGTTCATAAGAAAGAGCAGAAGCAAGAGAGAAAGAAGCATGAGGGGGTGTGTGTGTGTGTCTGTGTGTATGTGGCAGTTGGGTGAAAGCTGAATGAGAGAACGTCCAGGGGATGCGCCACTCTGGACCAAGGTTCATTTGCGTTTTGAAAAGTGGCCTTAGGCAGAATTGACTGGAACAGGCACCAGTGAAGGTAGAAGAAAGTTTCAGTGCAGAGATAAGGCTGAAAAGAAGTTTGAAAATTTGAAGATATGGCTGGCGCCGCGGCTCACTTGGCTAATCCTCCGCCTGCAGTACTGGCACCCCGGGTTCCAGTCCCGGTTGGGGCGCGGGTACTAGTCCTGGTTGCTCCTCTTCCAGGCCAGCTCTCTGCTGCGGCCCTGGAGTGCAGTGGAGGATGGCCCAAGTGCTTGGGCCCTGCACCCCATGGGAGACCAGGAGAAGCACCTGGCTCCTGGCTTCAGATCAGCACAGCATTGCACCAGCTGCTCTGATAAGACAGTTCTTAGTGGAGGTGAGTACTGCAAGGTCACCCTCACCCAGCACAGCTGGGGCCCAGAGCTACTGCAGAGCAGAGCAGAGGGGCAGTTGGTCACATGTGAGGAAATCTGGCAAACTGGGCCACAGTTCTTGAATGAGTCTGCACAGTCATTTGTGCCCCAAGTGACCCAAATACATTGCTATTAGAGCACATGTTCTCAGAATTTCTAAACCGCTCACTGCACCAGTGCTTTCACTGTGTCAGCCTTCCCTAGGTGTCTATTAGAGAGTTCATGGTCCCCAAGTCCATAATTATACATGATAAAGTGCACAGATTCCCAGCTCAGGAAAATGAACTGAGCGTGTGACGTTCCTGATGCATGTGCTAAACCCATGAGCTCAGTGGCTGTCGCTGTGTTTAGGAAAGCCACGATGAAGTATGTAGGAGGGAATTGTGAGGTTTTCAACTCATTCATAAACATCTCATCCACAATACATTAAAATACATAATCTATATCTGTATCTACATATATAGAGAAAGAAAGAGAGTCCAAAATATTATCAATTGTTGAGTGTAAGTAAGGGGTATACAGGTATTCTTTATACTACTCTTCAACTTTTCTATAAAATTGAATTTAATGAAAATGTATTTATTTACTTCAGAGGCAGAGAGTGAGAGAGGGTGAGAGGCAAAGCTCCCATCTACTGATTCATTCCCAAAATGTCTCCCACAGCCACGCTGGGGCTGAAACTGGGAGCCAAGAACTCAGTCTGGGTCTGCTTCTTGGGCGACCATGGCTTCCCAGGGTCTGCATTAGCAGGAAGATGGAGTGAGGAGCAAAGCCAGCTACTCCAACATGGGACATTGGCGTCCTGACTGCTGTGCTAAATGCTGGCACCAAAGCTTGGTTTTTAAATATGAAGAGAAAACAAAGCAGTATAATGAATTAATAAGACTACTTTAGATTGTGAATTACACTTTATGTCCAGAATCTTAGTCTTGAGTGTCATTTTTAAATCAATATTTATCTCATAATTTTGTCTATTTAAATGCTCATATTTTGTGATTATTGTTATAATTTTGGTAATGGCTATTGTTTATGTCACATCTCACTTATTGGGAATCTTACATATATTACCAGTTATCCTCACAACAATGCTAAAAGGTAAATCATATTGTCTGCATTTTTCAGATAAGGAAAGAGACTTATACATATTAGTCTGTCCTTGGCCCTGTGCAGCTGTAATGTTGGTGCTGTGGTTTGTCCCCAAGGGTGCTGAGATCCGAACTCTTAGTTCCTTTCATTGTATCTGCTGTTTTCCTTGCTAAGAAATTTGCGTGAGCAGGTACTCCTTTTGAGGAGAGCCCTTTTGTGCCAAGTAAAACCTATCAAAACCTATACTCTCAGGCCAAATGAGCCAAGCAAAAACTAGTTTGGCTGCTTTTTATCCGTATCTCAAAGTCATAAAAACAAAGTTAGCAAAAAATGCCTCTCCAAAAACCTTCTAATGCCTTTACATCTCCTTATTTAATGGGCTTATCTAGGCAAGAAGTAACATATCAACTGTATTTGTCCACCGTTTCTTCAAGTTCCTGACATTTTTCACTTTCATACACCCATAGTCTTATCACTGAGTGGCACTTTCTTCCCGTACAGCAAGGCTTCACTCATTCATTTAACAAATATTTATTGAGCAATTTGTAAGTATTTAGCACACCCCATGTTCATTTTATTGAAAGTCCTATTGCAATCTTAGTCACAGTTTACTCTTGCTTAAAAGAAGACCATTCCCGGATTTTGCTGGATCTCCGAGACTCTTCTTACTGTTGGCAAAAATTGCGCAGCCTCAGACAAAAGCTGCTGTCACTTCATCTTTTCCCAGAGTTAGTGCTTGCCTTTCTTTTCGTGATTTTGAAGTTTTCTGATGCTGTCAAAACTTTTTTGTATTGGTTTGTGGGGGGCTGCTTGAAATATAACCTACTTGCAAACCCTGAAGTAAAGAAGCAGGGATATTTATGTGTGTGGATCAAGAACATTCACATTCAAAATTCCTCAAAATTATTACTTTTTAAACATTTATTTGAAAGGCAGAGTGACAGAGAAAGAGAGACAGGAACAGAAAGACCTTCTTATCTATTGGTTCACTCCCCAGATGACCACAGCAGCCACATCTGGGACAGATGTGGGAGCCTGCAACTCCATTCCAGTCTTCCACATGGGTGGCAGAGACCCAAGGACTTGAACTCTCATCTGCTGCCTTCCCAGGTGTATTAGCAGGGAGCTGGATTGGAATCCAAGCAGCCTGCACTCTACGATTTCTAATGAGGAATGCAGCTGCCCCAAGCAAGGACTCAACTGCTGTGCCAAATGCCCACAAGCATCCAGTTGAGGAAAAGAACAGCTTTTGCCTCCAAGGCTGTTTTGGCTTTGCCAACAGTCAGAGGAGACTCAGAAACCCAGCCTAACCGGGAAGTGGGCTTCCCCTCCAGGTGCGTTCTCCCCGCCTTTCCAGGCTGCTGCCCACAGCCGGTCTTTCCCAACAGCCTAGTGGCCTCATGCTCGGAACGTTTGTTTGAGAGCATTTTCAGCTGAGAACCCAAATGACAGTAAGCAGGTAAGTTGTTTTATTCATAGATATTTGTGGTTTTTTTTTGTTTTTTTTTTTTTTTTCAAGAGTAGATGCATGGGCAAGGCAAAGGAACATGACTGGGGAGTTTTAAGAAGCAAAAGCCGGCCAGCACCACAGCTCAATAGGCTACTCCTCCACCTGCGGCGCCGGCACACCGGGTTCTAGTCCTGGTCAGGGCACCGGATTCTGTCCCGGTTGCTCCTCTTCCAGGCCAGCTCTCTGCTGTGGCCCGGGAGTGCAGTGGAGGATGGCCCAGGTCCTTGGGCCCTGCACCCCATGGGAGACCAGGAGAAGCACCTGGCTCCTGCCTTCGGATCAGCCGTGGTGCGCCCGCTGCAGCAGCCATTAGGGGGTGAAGGAAGACCATTCTCTCTCTCTCTCTCTCTCACTGTCCAATCTGCCTATCAAAAAAAAAAAAAAAAAAAAAAAAAAAAGAAGAAATATTGAAGTTGCCTTTGTCTTTTTGTTTAATACTGAGTTAATATGCATAGACAAAAAAACTGGGTAGGATAGTTAATAGCCTTTTTATATGCTGTAGCTTTTCCTCTGAGACTTAGAATTAATATATTCCTATAAGCTATATCAACCCATTTGTGCTGCTATCTAAAAGCCACAGACAATGTAACTTATAAACTTAGAAATTTATTTCTCACCATTCTTGAGGATTGGAAGTCCAAGGCTAGGGTGTTGAAGGGGCTGGTGTCTGGTGTGGGTTATTCTCTGCTTTCAAGGTGGTGCCTTCTTGACCCATCTCCTGGCAGGAAGGAGTGCTGGGTCCTCACATGGCCAAGGGGTTGGAAGGCAAGGGGTGGACTTACTGTGTCAGGCACTCTCTCAAGGGCAGCTGTAGCTGCTCCATTCATGAGCACAGAACCTCCTCAAGGCCATGCCCCTTAGTGCTGTTCATGGGCAATGGGGATTCAACATGAACCCTGGAGGGAACAGGAGCATTCCACCACAGCATAGTCTAAACCTTCTACTTGTGTCTTTCCACAGTACTTCTAAATACTTCTAAATCCAGATTGGGAGGACCACTTAGTTTGGATAATATATTCAGTTATACTCTACATATGTTTTTTGAGCATTTGTTAAGGAAAGACATGGTGATATTGGAATATGGGGTGCCATGTGATATCACTGTATACTTATAAATAATAAATACTAAAACTAATAAATAATAAATAAACTCCCAATATTAACAAGCCTGTGTGGGTTCTTGGCTAATATTCAGAGAATTCTGAATACCAGCATACCGAGCCAGCATAGTAAGTTTTTAAGCTTTTTATTCAGTGAGAGAAATGCATAGCAGAGTGAGGGCCCTGTTAAAAGACAGAGAAATCTGGATTCATATTGAGTACCAGGAGCCAGCCACATGGAGGAGCATTCAGGCCAGGAAGCATGGGGCGGGTGGCTCCCCTAGAGGTGCAGGGCAGCACAGGCCCACGCTGGCAAAAGACCAAAAAATGGAAAGCGTGGGCCCACTGTGTCCCAGGCCTTTAATCCACTTTCAGATTGGAGTAGTTAATTAACCTGATTGGCTGGTGGGCACACAGATGTGGCCATGTAGGGTCATGTGGTCACACAGGGGTGTGGTGAAGGCGTGGTCTTCCAGCTCACAAACCTGATCAATTTTATCCTGTATGCCGGCCTACATCAGTGGTAGATGCTATTTGCCAGATTTCATGTTTTGTATTTAAAACATTCAACGTTCTTTGAGTTATTTATTTAGAAGGAAAGGGGCGAGGGAGAGAGAGAGAAGTGAGCGAGCATGAGTGCTCCACCCTCTGCTGCTTCAGTTCCCAGGTACACACAGCGACTTGTCCTGAAGCTGGGGGTTGAGAAAATGCATTTATCCCACGTTGGCGGCAGGGACCCAACTACTTGAGCCATCATTTGTGCCTTAAAGTGTCTGCATTAGCAGGGGTTGGCATTGGGAGCTGGAGACAGGACTCAAACCCAGATACTCTGATACAGCACGTGGGCATCTTAATGCATGTTAGCCTGCTCCAAGGTACATTTCATTTTTTATTCCTTCTTTGATTGCCAGCTGAGCAGTAAATCAAACTGTTGTTGAAATCCAATCTGAAATAGGATGGTAAACACAGTTTTTTCTTAGGTGTTTATGAGTTGCAAAAGCCTATTTTAAAGTCATATGATATTCATCCTTTATATACATTAACTTTTCCCCAAAAGATTTTTTCTTTCCAAAGATCAATCTATCTATCTATCAGATCAATCTATCTATCTATCATCTATCTATTTATTTATTTGTAAGTCAGAGAGACAAAGATTGAGAGAGAGAGAGAGAGAGATCTTCCATCTGTTGG
Organism: Oryctolagus cuniculus; assembly: GCF_051225735.1. Taxonomy (NCBI): domain Eukaryota; kingdom Metazoa; phylum Chordata; class Mammalia; order Lagomorpha; family Leporidae; genus Oryctolagus; species Oryctolagus cuniculus. The sequence continues at coordinate 131,968,128 of NC_142875.1, forward strand.
TTCACTCCTAAATGGTCAAAATGACTGCGGCTGATCCAGGCCAAAGCCATGCGCTTGGAACTTTTTCTGGGTCTCTCACCTGGGTTGCAGGGGCTCAGGCAGTTGGGCCATCATCTGCTGCTTTCCTAAGGTGCATAATAGCAAGGAGCTGAATTGGAAGTGGAACAGATGGGACTTGAACTAGTGTTCTGATGTGGGATGCTGGTATTGCAGGCAGCTGATTAATCTGTTGTGCCACAACACCAGCCCCTACAGTACCCCTACTTTCAAAGGTAGGTTGATCATCCAGAAAGATAATTAATAAGACAATGCTGGATTTGAACCACAGTTTATACTGAATGGACCTAAGAGACACATGAGAACATTGCACTCAACAGCTGTAGAATTCACATGCTACAGTGAACATACACAGTGAACAGGGGGAGCTCTCTCATTTAAGAAGACTGAAATTGTACCAAGTATCTTTTCCAATCAGGATGGTATAGAACTAAAAATCAACAACGGGAGGAAAACTGTAAAAATCTAAATAACACATTCCTCAAAAACCACTGGATCAAAGAAGAAATGAAATGAGAAATTAAAAAGTATCTCAACAAACAAAAATGGGAACAGAATGTATAAAACTTATGGCATGAAACCAAAGCAGTTCTAAACAGAAAGTTTATAGTGATAAATGTCTACATGAAGAAAAAGATCTCAAATATAGCACCAAAGTTTATGCCTCAAAGAACAAGCAAATGAACTAAGCCCAAAGTTAGTAAAAAAACAGAAATAACAGAGATCAGAGCTGAGATAAGTGAAATAAAAATGAGAAAAAAGCGGTAGAAAAGACCAATGACTTAAGAGCTGGTCTTTTTGGGAAGATAAAATTGACACATCTTTAGCTAGACTAATAGTGAAAAGAAGACTCAAATCAATAAAATCAGGAAAGAAAGAGGAGGCATTATAACACCAAAGAAATATACAGGATCCTAAGATACTGCTATAAATATACGAACAAATTGAATAACCTAGAAGATACTATCCTAGAAATACACAACTTACCAAGACTCTGTCATGAAACAAACAGAAAATCTGAATATATTAATAAATAAGGAGACTGAATCAGCTATCAAAGATGTGCTCAAGTTATCCAAAGAAAAGTCCAAAGAAGACTTTACTGGTGAATTGTACAAAACATGTTAAGAAGAACTAATGAGAATATTTCCAAAAAACTGAAGAAAAGGAAATTCTTACAAGCTGTTTTTTCAGGGCCAACATTCTCCTGATATCAAAGCCAGACAAGGATACTACAATGGAGAATATTGTAAGCCAACATCCCTGATAGACGTAGACGCAGAGATCTTCAACAAAACACCTGTGTGCTGAACTCAGCGCACGTTAAGTCAAGTGGGATTTATCCCTGTCATGCAAAGGTGATACAACACGATCAGTGAGTGTGGTGCATCACAGAAACAGAGTGAAGGGCAGTCCTTGTGTCATCATTTCACTGAAGGCAGAAACAGCACTTCAGAGGAATGTTGTATACCCAGTACAGGCCGTCCACACAGGTCCGCAGCCAACAGCACACTCAGCGGAGAAAAGTTGAAGGCACAGAAACAAGACAAGGACATTATTTGTGTTGTCTTTGGGTCAGCCTAAGATTTACTCAAATTTCCAAGTACACTAATGTCAGGAGTCACAACACAAAATTGAATCATCTTCAGCTTACTTTTCTTAGCTAAGATTGTAAGTTCCTCTATGCCTCATATTTATGCTATTTTAAAGAAATTTAAAATAATCCTTTTACTTAAAATAGTATGTTATTAAAACTCTCAGGACACATGACAGGCCCAAATATATCAATAACCAGAATTTATAATTTCCAGAATCTTACCACATGTACTTCATCCATGTGTCTTTCTTTTTCTTTCTTGTTGCTGAAATATTTTAAAGCAAATAGCCTCATTATTCCACCCAGACATGGATTTCTAATATTATAGATACTTCCCTATGTAACCACATATGTTCTTAGCATTTTGAAAAGATAAAATGGTTTTAGAAAAGACTTCTTCTAAGCTCCTGACACTTCCGACTTGGGAGGGCAGCAGTTCGACCACGAATGCTCCAGAAGCTGTTACAGCTTCCAGACTTATTCATTGAACTTTATATCGTGCCTGCTTTCCTGTGAATCAGCAGCTGAGAAGGCCTCTCTCAGAATTCTGACCCTGCCCAGCACCTGTCCAGTCGTCCCTTTTCTTATTTACCTTCAAGTCACCAGAAGAAGACAGGATTATTGGAACCAGCCATCGTTTGTGGACTGGTTGCTTTTCTTCTGAATGACTAACATGAGAGGAAAGCGTTTTAAATGGCCTGTGGCTCACCACAGGAACTGTAGGGCATGAAATTAATTGCGTAAAATATTAAAAACATTTGAAAAAAGGAAACAAAAAAAGCCCCCAAAGCCCAACAAACTCCTTAACTTCAATGCATATCTTAAGTTGTATGTTTTATATTTGCCTACTGGAAGTTTAGTTTTGGACATTTTCTTAATTTTACTAATGTGTTTCAGTGTATTTTTTGCTACTGTGTTATTTCCTTTCATTGTAAAAACAGATGCCTGTGTCACTGAGGAGGTTGAGTAAACAAAACACAGTGAAGTGATAAACAAAATCACCAACACACAGAAGTGGGCAATCAATGTCAATGTCACATTGATAGATATAAGCCACACTGTTTTTATGCTTTAAAATCACAGTAGGTAGTGTTTTACATATACAATCCATGCTGGTGCTTTTATCATGCTATTGGCTAACCATCTTCAAAGTTTTTGGATACTAGTGGGTTTTTTTTTTTTTGCTATGTTTTTTGCTCACAGTATCATACATATATTTTTTTTTTTAATTTTTTTAATTTTTTTTTTGACAGGCAGAGTGGACAGTGAGAGAGAGAGACAGAGAGAAAGGTCTTCCTTTGCCGTTGGTTCACCCTCCAATGGCCGCAGCGTGCCGACCACTGCGGCCAGTGCACCGCGCTGATCCGATGGCAGGAGCCAGGTACTTCTTTGGTCTCCCATGGGGTGCAGGGCCCAAGCACTTGGGCCATCCTCCACTGCACTCCCTGGCCACAGCAGAGAGCTGGCCTGGAAGAGGGGCAACCAGGACAGAATCCAGCGCCCCTACCGGGACTAGAACCCGGTGTGCCAGCGCCGCAAGGTGGAGGATTAGCCTAGTGAGCCGCGGTGCCGGTCATGTATATAGTTTTTAAAAAATATCTTTATTGAGGTCTAATTCACACTACAGAATATACCCATGTAAGCATGCAATGGTTTTTTAAACCGTATTCACAACTGTGTGCAAGCATCACCATGGTCTATATTAGAACACTATCATGACCTCAGAAGGACACCCTGAGCCTTTAGTTACCATCCCCCAACCAGCTGTCTTATTCTCTTCCTGCCATTCAGCCCCAAGCCACGCTTCCCCACTTGGTCTCTTGGGTCTGGGCCCCCACAGTCAGCACCACGTTTTCCAGGAGCAGCCTGAGCGTAACACAGATGGGAGCTTTATTCTTCTTGACCAATAACATCCCATCACGTGGATACACGACCTTGTGTTTGCCCATTCACCAGTGACACTCCTGTGTGTGTGCAGCTTTGCATTTCCATTATTGCTATTATTTGGTGTTAGAGTTCTAGAAGTGACATCACTTTAACAAAGTGTGTGAGTTCTTTCAAGGCTTTTAACACAAATGATCAAGTCTTCTTAATTTTATAGAGGAGAAGTGGTACAGCCATTGCGAGTTCAGTCTGTATTTCTCTGATTTGGAAGGATATGCACTTGTTCATGATTTTTCATTAAGTCTGCGAATCTTGCCTAATTTTATTTTGTGATGCCATTTCTTTTTCTTGTTTTCCAAAGCTCTCTAAAGAATGAGGCATCACCTTTGAACACCTGCTGTTTGGTCTCTGCTCATTTCCTAGCTCCTAGCTTAACCTTGCTGCCCCCTCCCCCCCAGCTTCCTCTGTCCTGGTTAGGGTCCCCTGCTGTGCGTTATCTCAGGCTGTTACACAGTCATTGGTTCATCCACTTTCTTGCCTCTTGGTCTGTGACCTGGAAAAGTGGAGAGTCCCCACACTGAGCCACACACGTTTCTTGCCAGGGGAACCCTCAATCCAAATCCCACAGTCAGCAGCCAGTAGGAGGCGCCATTTTCTCCACCTCTGAAAGAGCCGCTGCAGATGGCAGTGGGTGCTGGGACCGAATCTGCACTGTTGGCCGTGGAGTCTTCTGCGCCTGCCTCAGTGTCAGCTCGAACTGCGTGTTTCCAGAAGAAAAGGCAGAAGGAATAAAGAAGAAATGTGTTGACATTTTACTCACCAATGTTTTGCAAGTATGCTGCCTGTTCATTGTTAAATACAGATTTCATGTAGGTTTATGTGCAGAATCAAACTTCATTATTTAGTTAAATATAATATTCTCTTTTCTGGTTGACTTTTAAAAATTGATGCTCACAAAGCTCTTCCGCTTTTTAATTTTTTTTTATTTATAGTCCTATAATCCATCTGGAATTTATTGGCACATTCATACTAATTTAGGAAATAAACCTGATACCCTCCTCCAATATTTGGTGAGTTTCTTCTAGTCTATCTATGTCTTCCCATTGATTCATGATATTTCCCTGATCACTATCACCATCTCTTTTTTTTAAACTTTTATTTAATAAATATAAATTTCAAAAGTCAACTTTTGGATTATAGCGGTTTTCCCCCGCATAACCACCCTCCCACCCACAAACCATCCCATCTCCTACTCCCTCTCCTATCCCATTCTTCATTAAGATTCATCTTTAATTATCTTTATATTCAGAAGATCAACTTAGAATATACTAAGTAAAGATTTCAACAGATTGCACCCACACAGATACACAAAGTATAAAGTACTGCTTGAATACTAGTTTTACCATTAATTCACATAGTACAGCACATTAAGGACATGGAGAGTAAGTGCACAGTGACTCCTGTTGCTGATTTAAAAATTGACACTCTTGTTTATGATGTCAGTGATCACCCTAGGCTCTTGTCATGAGCTGCCAAGGCTATGGAAGCCTCTTGAGTTCACAGACTCCAACCTTACTTAGGCAAGTCCATAATCAAAGTGGAAGTTCTCGCCTCCCTTCAACTATCACGATCTCTTATACATTACCTTACACTCTCTTTTAGACCTGTCAGTTCTGTTTCATTGTCTAACAGATTTCTAACAATGTTACTTTTGCCTTATGGTGTGTGTTAATGTATACAGGACACAGCTCTCATAAATTTTTTTCCAAAGTTTCCTCCACTTTTCGCACAAGCTAACTCTTCTAAATGAACTTTTAGATAAAGTCACCAGTATTTATAAAGATGTTAGTATTGTGATTAGAATGTTAAACTTGAAAGTAAATCTGGGATGAGTTAATATCATCAGTATTGTTTCACTCTTTCATTTAACCTTGTCATCCAGAAGCATGAAATATCCATCTATTGAAACAGCATCACACGTCTTAGTTTTTTGGGGAGTTTCATATGCATGTGGATAAGGATGTGTGTGCTTAATAGACTCCACACACATTTCTTGTTAGGAAAATCCCCAGGGTTTTTATAGTTTCGGTTTTTTCCTTTGCTGTTTAAATTTTGTTGCTGTATCTGTGAATTATTTTTAATATTGTGTTTAAAAACTTTACTGTTATATTTCAAGCAATTTTTTTAAACAGAGAGCCTATAGGCCACCACTTTACTTATATCTTACTATTTCTAATGTTTTTGTAATCACTCTTAGGTTCTCTAGACTCATGCAAACACAGTTATAGATAAGAAACCTCTTTCAAGGGCCACCAGTACTGTGGCACAGCAGGATAAAGGCCTGGCTTGAGACGCCAGCATCCCATATGGGTGATGGTTCTAGTCCCAGTTGCCCCTCTTCCGATCCAGCTTTTTTTTTTTTTTTTTTTTTTTTGACAGGTAGAGTGGGCAGTGAGAGAGAGAGACAGAGAGAAAGGTCTTCCTTTGCCGTTGGTTCACCCTCCAATGGCCGCTGCGGCCGGAGCACCACGCTGATCCGAAGCCAGGAGCCAGGTGCTTTTCCTGGTCTTCCATGGGGTGCAGGGCCCAAGCACTTGGGCCATCCTCCACTGCCTTCCCAGGCCACAGCAGAGAGCTGGCCTGGAAGAGGGGCAACCGGGACAGAATCCGGCGCCCCGACCGGGACTAGAACCCGGTGTACCGGCGCCGCAAGGCGGAGGATTAGCCTAGTGAGCCGCGGCGCCGGCCACCAATCCAGCTTTTTTTTTTTTTGACAGGCAGAGTGGACAGTGAGAGAGAGAGACAGAGAGAAAGGTCTTCCTTTGCCGTTGGTTCACCCTCTAATGGCCGCCGCGGCCGGCGCACCGCGCTGATCCGATGGCAGGAGCCAGGAGCCAGGTGCTTTTCCTGGTCTCCCATGGGGTGCAGGGCCCAAGCACTTGGGCCATCCTCCACTGTACTCCCTGGCCACAGCAGAGAGCTGGCCTGGAAGAGGGGCAACCGGGACAGAATCCGGCGCCCTGACCGGGACTAGAACCCGGTGTGCCGGCGCTGCTAGGCGGAGGATTAGCCTAGTGAGCCGCAGCGCCGGCCCACCAATCCAGCTTTATGCAATGGCCTGGGATAGCAGTGGAGGATGGCCCAAGTCCTTGGGCCCCTGCACCCACATGGGAGACCAGGACAAAGCTCCTGGCTCCTGGCTTCAGATCAGTGCAGCTCCGAGCATTGTGGCCATCTGGGGAGAGAACCAGCAGATCAAAGACCTCTTAATCTGTCTCTACCTCTCTCTGTAACTCTTTCAAATAAATAAATCTTTTTTTTAGAAAAGAAACTTCTTTCAAATTTTTAGAACAGAGTTTTTAAAATCTCTGTTTATGTTATGTACTACCCAGAATTTCCAAGAGTATGGAGAGCTGTTTGCCTCAGTTGATGGTGAAGTGTGCTCCCGATGGCATACCATAAAATTCTCAGTCCCTTTAGGGTAGGACCCACTTTTTTTTGTTTTTCCTTTTAATGCGCAAAATCTATCACAATATCTAAGAAAAGAGAGGTACAATATAAAGTGTATTTCACCAATAAGCATTTTAAGTGCATAAGAAGGTTTTAAGTTTTCCCCACTAATTATGATCCTTGTTAAAGATATATCTTTTTAAAGGGTTACACTTTTTTTTTTAAATAATGCTTACTAAAGGGCTTCCTATAACAAGATTAGGAATTACCATGAATGATATGTTAAATGTTTTCTATTATTTCCACTAAAATACAGCTAATCGATATGTTCTTTTTTAGGATAAACTTTACAGAAACCGATTATGTCAATAAAAGGTAATCTAGTAGGTGCCTATTCATACAAATGTGCTGTGTTTATTATGTGTTGTTTTCAAAAATAAAACCTATAATAAAATGGAAGTAAAAAATTCTGTGTCTCAGTCAAGTGATACAGGTATATAAACTTACTTATATCACAGTATGTTTTTGGTCTTACTTTCCTCAAAGGACTGATGAATCTGTTTTGAGACATGCAGGTATTTTTGTGAAGTCACTGCTAGATTCGATTGGGTCTAACTGCCCTCAGGAGAGTCATTCTCCCCCAGGAAAGGAATCATCTCCACATCTGTCTACTTAGACAGCCAAGGTAGCGAGGAGGATAAAGATGATCTCTCTGTTCCCTTCTTAGGTTTGGTTTAATCACATGCTTTGCGTCTTCACTTACCACACACATCAAGAGAAGGCCCCTTTTCAGAAAAAGCCAGATGCAAATAATGTTCTATTATAATTATTTCTGTACAGCATTTGCTCCTCTTACTTTTCTATAGACCTTTGACTTTGTCCAGGGTTTCAGAAGCCTAGAACATTGTCAGGATGAAAGGTCCCCCCGCCCCCTTTCTCACTGCTCCTGAAGATAGGGGGTCAGGGAGACAGACTTCCCTCCAGCTCTTGCTTCAAATGGCTCTTCCATTCGGAGCCTCACAGTGAGTGAGCGGGCATCGGTGCAGCAAAGCACCTCCTCCTGTCTCAGACAGCACTGCCACCTCATCCACAGTCACTCTTCTCTCCAATCCTGGCAGACGGCAGCGTGCGTGATGGTGCCTACTTCCCTGACATGACTGAAATCAAAGATTTGCCAAACTATGTAGCAACTCCAGCAAAGCTGTGAACATCCTGGCAAGGGAGAACCATGCATTCAAACACATAAAGTATCTTTGGCCATGCAAGCCTCCTGCCTACACTGCCTAGCCCTGTCCCAGAATAGCATGCTATATGGCAGTCGGTATGACACACCATGTAGTTTCCGCTATGTCGTGGGGCCCTGGTGCCAGCAGCCTTGGATGCTACAGAGCAGGGAAAACAGGATTTCTCAGCTCCGTAGGGGTCCATATCCTGAATTCCAAGTAGAATTCACACAGACAGAAAGTATTCAAACACAGCAAATGATTAGATAAACTGTAAAGCAAAATGAAAACAAAATATATATCACCTTATAAACTAGCTTCATTCTTTAGATAGTTATGAGATTTTTGTAAAGGTAGACTATCTCTTTTCAGTTTGCTTTGTGTCAATCAGGACCACAAAAAAAAGTTGAGATATATATTTTTTTAAGATTTATTTATTTATTATAAAGTCAGAGTTACACAGAGAGAGGATAGCCAGAGAGAGAGGGAGAGAGAGAAAAAGGTCTTCTGTCCACTGGTTTACTCCCCAAATGGCCGCAACGGCTGGAGCTGTGCCGATCCAAAGCCAGGAGCCAGGAGCTTCTTCTGGGTCTCCCAGGTGGGTGCAGGGGCCCAAGCACTTGGGCCATCTTCTGCTGCTTTCCCAGGCCACAGCAGAGAGCTGGATCAGAAGTGGAGCAGGCGGAACCAGTTCCCATATGGGATGCTGGCGCTTCAGGCCAGGGCTTTAACCCATTGTGCCACAGCGCTGAACCCGAGATATCTTTTTGAATCCATGGTTTGCTCTTGAATATTTCTAAGTTTTTTTTTTTCTTTTTGACTTAACTAAAGCTCTGTTGTATCCTGTGAATGTGGACCTAGCTGAATGACAATTGTTTGTTCATGCAGCAACCTTGAACAGGCAGAGCCTTCTTTAGATTTTGCAGTCATTGGAAATGAGACTTTGAGCTGCTAGTATGGCCACACTTGCCACATTTGAACTAGTGATTGCAAAGTTAATGTTTCAGTGTCTTTTTTTTTTCCAAACAGTAATAACAGAGCTGAGAGGAGATTTTGAAGAGTATGACCTTAGCAGAGTTTACTTTGGGAGGCTTTAATTTCTCCTTCCCTTGAACAAACCACTCTGGCGGTGCTGCGGCCCAATTGCCTGGGCAAGTGTCCTGCTGGGTAGGTTGGTGAAAGTCTCCTGCCTAGTCCAGGAAATCAGTTAGTCTGGTTAGTTTCTGAGTGCAGGCTCATGATCGGAGCCAAAATGTTAAAAATTAATCACAGAAGCCTAAACTGAAAGCAGAAGTAAATCTGCCCTTCTCTGTTTCACACAGAAGTGGACCTGCTGCAACCATGGGGATGTTTAATATTGCAACAAAGCTAGCAGGTTCCTTCCAGGTGTGCCAACAGGAGGGTGGAGCTCTGGGTGTGGTTCTGTGAGAAGCAGCCCAGATTCTGGAACCCCTGTGAGCGCAGGAGCAAAGGATGACGGGACTTCCTCAGGCAGGGAGCAGGACAGCGAGGCCCGTCATTCGCTTCCTGGACTTCCTATCAGCCTCCCGGTTTCCGTCTGACTCCAGGAAAGGATCCAGCCCCTAAATGACTGATTCCGAATTTCCTGCCATCCTGGTGGCAGAGTTAGGATTCAGGTGATGTAAAGAAAGTGGAGAGAGTGTTCATGTTTGTGCCATGGAGTGTGGTATTGGGGATTTGATGCTGATGGCTGGACATTTTTTTAATGTAAAAATTAAAAAAAAAATCCTTAGTGCTTCTTCAATGAGTGCTTTGCTTGAACAGATATTTATTGAAGGACGTCTAACTGCCAGGCATTTGGGATAAAATGGTGAAAGGGGAAGACAGGCCAGAGCCTGCAGGCTAGACACAGGGTTTTTAGTAACAGGGGCTTAGACGTGGTGGTCTGGCAATAATGGAAGGCTGAGAACAGAGTTGTCAGCTGCAATACAAATGGGAGATCCTTTAAAGAACAGAGATTTGGACTGGAAAGAGTGGAACCTTGCTGTGTGCTGTAGAACACTGGAGTGCATTCAAGGAGGCCAAGGCAAGGGGAAGTTTCTAAAGCAAAAAGGAGGAGGATTATGTAAGATGTTTTGAAAGAATCACCCTGGGCCACAGGATTAACAAGGGTGATGCCAGTCCCAGGCTGGACAGACAGCTGCTGGGCAGATGCCCTCCCGGAGCTGGTGGTGGAAGGTTGCAGTGGCCTTTGTGCAAGGTCCTGGGCCCTGGGTCCGGCAGAATCTGTTGTGACATTCACCATGAGGCCATCCTCTGGGAGAACCCTTCCTTTCCAACCTCTGGCTTCATTCTTTTGTTTTCTTGCCGTTGGGAAAGGGACTCCATTTTGAGTCTGTCCACTTCCCTATCTCTCCCTTTTGATCATGATCTTTCCCCTGTAGTTAGCTTTAAAAAAAAAAAAAAGATTTATTTGAGAATTGGAGTTGTAGATAGAGAGGAAGGAACAGAGACAGATCTTCCATATGCAGTTTCACTCCCTAAGTGGCCGCAACGGCCAGGGCTTAGCCAGGCTGAAGCCAGAAGCCAGGAGCTTCATCTGAGTCTCTGATGCGCACGTCAGGGGCCTAAGCACTTGCACTGCATTCCCAGGCATGTTAGCAGGGAGCTGGATCAGAAGTGGAGTGGTCAGGCTTCAAACTGGCACCCCTATGCGATACTGGCACCTCAGGCAGCTTAACCCACTATGCCATAACACCAATCTCTGCGTAATAGTTTTGAAGCAGGAAAATAAGGTTGAAAGTGAGAGGATGAATGATTGAAATGGCTCAAGGGAACTAGGTGGAGCTTGCTGCAGTTGTTGAGGGTTCTCTTTCTGCTTGTAATTGATTCTTAATATCCCCAGAAGGATTTATCTAGGCACAGCATGTAGTGTTAGCAACAGCATGTAGTGTTTTCTTACTTAGCCAATAAATCATCTCCAGTAGTGTTATCATTCTATATCTCCAGAGAGCCTTGAATTAAGGGAGTATTAGAGAGGAGCCACAGGTGTAGTTTGAGGGGAAAGCCCCAGGGATGAGGTTGGGAAAGATCCCCACTAGAGGACTGCTCAGGTCAGTTTCTGTCAAGTTTCCCACGGTAGCTGTTGCTGAAATCACACCATTGTTGTGTGAAGTGAAAAAGACAGGCACAGGCAAGGAACCCCTGGGCTGGGCGCGAGTCTCAGCGTGGGTTGGAGATTTGTTCTGACACCATTGCTCATCCCGGCACCGTCAGTGTCTCTGGCTGTGGCATCGGGCAGTGGGTACTCTTGGTGTGGTTCACATGCCAGTAGGACACTATTTACGCTTACTTGTCCAGCTTCAACTTCCAGGGCCCTAGGAAAGAGCAGCACTTGTTCTTTTCCATCCCAAAGAGAAAAATAGATCAGAGGAACCCAGAAGATCTCGGAATCTTAGAATTTATGTCTAGAACAGCTGATGTTTATTCATAGACCCGGTATGCATATTATCTTCTCCATAGAATTTAATCAGTCAAGAGGAAATGAGTTTTTATTTAACAGTTATGTTTCACTATTTTAACTTATTTAGAAACCACTCAGATGTTTTATGTATACTATTTAAATTTATCATAACTGTAAAGTTTCTTTTATTTATAAACGTTTTTCCCACTTACACTTTTTATTTTTATCAATTTTACCTAGGTAACTTATGAAAACTAAGACATCAGACAAACATGGCCGTCATTTCAAGGTATTTTCTTATGAAAAAAAAAAATCCCTGAAAAGTTAAGCTGCTGTTCTCGGTCCATAGGAAGCGACGGACGTGGCATTGCACTGTGATCTGCATGTTGGTTCTTGGGGCAAACTTACACTTTAATGACCTTGAACATCTAGCAGACATCTCTGGCCAACTGTGCCAGGCAAAAATGTATGCCTTCAATTCTGAAGACGTCTTTTTTTTGACGTGTCAACAAATTTAACACTTGCTTATTTACCAAAGGTTTATTGCAGGCCTGTGAACTAATAGGCACTTGGGTTAATTACCGTGATCTTAACCGTTCCCGTCTGTGTGAGCCCTGAGAATCCCTTAAGGCTGTCTAACGGGCGCTGCTTGTGTCAGCTCTCACAGAAGTCAGAAGTACATGAAGCCGGGAGGTTGTGAGGGCACAAATACATCCACCAAGCCAGAGGTTGTGAAGGAAGGATTCTCACAGTGATGGCCTGACAGTAACTACCACAGAAGATTCTGCCAGACCCACGACCCTCAGCCTTGCAAAAGGCCACTGTAGCCTCACACCAGCAGCACTTCTGCCTGCGACTGGCATCACTCTCGTTATTGATCCTTGTGGCCAAGGATGGTTGTTTCAACATCTTACATAATCCCCACTTTTGCTTTAGAAACTTCCCCTTGCCTCAACCTTCTTGAATGTGTGTATAGTTCACGAGGGCACTCCTGTGCCCATTGCTGTACTCTGCTAATCCAGGTAGTCCCTAGAGAACCAACTCTGATGGTTTCTTAGGTTGACCTATCAGGCCACTGAACTCACTGAACTTAGGAGTCAGCCGAGAAGGGACTGTGTGCTGAGTTGTGGAAGAGGAAAGAGAAGTTCAAGGTGGGGCATGAGCAGTGAGGGATGAGTCTGGAGAAGTCACCGGGGTCCTTGTCCCCGATGGCCTTGACCACGACACCGAGGGGCTAGGCCTTCAGGTGATTGCCTAAATGTTTGCATCCAGCCCCTATTTTCATCAGGTTTTTGAAGAGGTTTTCCTTCCTCCATTGTGTTTTGCATACACATTGGCTATAGTAATGGGTTCAGCAGGAGAAACATCTCTGGTTGCTAAATTTGCTGGCTCCTCTCCCTGTTTGTCTGAGATCTGTGCAATGCAGTAAGAGTGCAAGGGGTTTCACGGATCACAAATGTTCTTAGCTGGACACGAGCAGTTTCCAGGCTGGGCTCTACCTGAAAATGCCTCTTAGTTGCATAGGCCTCCCTTTGTTGTGCTTTGCCTACTTTGTTGCAGTGTCAGACATCCCCACAACTGCCGCTTAGCTCACTTCTGAGTGAAATAGGAAAGGGGACATTTGCTTCTACTTTCAATGTGGGTTTATATCATTAGCTTTAGTATTTGAGCTCTGAAAATGAGCCTGCCTTCAAAAACAAGACTGACAGATGTCCTGGGTGAAGCAGATTTAAAACCCACCCAGAACCTCACAAGCCAGACAACTTGGGGCTTAGCACTGTCAATAGGATCGCTCAAGGGCAAGAGAAATTAAACCCCCCAAAGTAAAAACCTGATCTGTTCAGGTTTTACAGATTTTCTCTGTACTGTGTTATCCACACCCGGGAAACTGAAGACACTTAAGCATCGAGTTCCTGGTCACAGTGTCCAATTCCAAGAGCCATCCTCACTCACTCAATATTTATTAAATATCTTCTTTAATAGAGGCAGCTAACTAACGCCCAGTGCCACAGGAGTGAATAAGATTCTGCTGCCATGGAGTTTGTGCTACACATCCTGGGGATCCAGACACGTGGAGAACAAGAGGGTTTGATGGTGACCGGAGGAGGTGTGACCACTCTGGAGAGTGACAGTTTGCCTGCTGTGCCTCCATGTGGGTCTCCAGTGTGGTGCAGTCAACAAAGTATGCGATTTCCTATGAAGTCAAGTGACCTGTGTAGTGATGATTATGCTGTCTGTGAGTCATGAGACAAAGAGACTTGAGTGTGAGGTTTCCATGGGCTCCTAGCTGAGACAAATCCCACCTGCCACTGGAGCTGACTTCTAGTCTCCAGGCCTGGCAGGCTTGGCTGTTTGTCTCGACAGAAGGATGACTTGGCATGGCCCAGTCCTCCTGGGGGGCATCCTCTCCAAGTCATCAGGTTGTGGATGGACACTCAGCTCCACTGCCTATGTGGACAATTTGTAATTTTTCTAGCACTATTTCCTGAAAAATGGGAGGAGTTGTTGCCTCATCGGGTTATTGGGCTTAAGCACTTCCAGGTAGCACCTCTGAACACGGAGGATACTTTCTGGCAAATGTACCAGTGTTGTGTGAATATCACAGAGTTACTTCCATAGGCTTAGAAGGGCACAGAGTCACTACATGGTGTGATCTCATGGGACGCTTGGATGGCCAAAGCACTATCATGTAGCACCTGGCTGTATATGTGTAAAATGTCCTTTATAAGTTAGGATTCATAGGTGTGCAATAAATTTTGTTTTGGGCCCAGTGTTGTGGCACAGTGGGTTACGTCTCTGCTTGTAACCCTCGTGTCTGATGTTGGAGTGCTGGTTCAAGTCTGAAGTGTTCTGATTCTTGTTGTTCTGGTAGAAATTTCTGCTTTTCCATTATTAGGTAATCAATACTTTTCAATAGTAAAGCTATATACTTTTAATATATAAAGAAAAATAAGATGTTCTATCATATCATAATTAAAAAGTTATTCATTTTAGTTAAGTACACAGATAGTTGTTTTTTTAAAAAGATTTATTAATTTATTTGAGAGGCAGAGTTATAGACAGAGAGAAGGAGAGATAAACAGAGAGGTCTTCTATCTGCTGGTTTGGCCTCAATAGCTGGAGCTGGGCTGATCCAAAGCCAGGAGCCAGGAGCTTCTTCCAGGTCTCCCACATTGGGGAAGGAGCCCAATCCCTTGGGCCATCTTCCACTGTTTTCCCAGGCCAGAAAGCTAGATTGGAAGTGGAGGAGCCCAGACTCGAACTGGTGTCCATATGGGCTGCTGGAACTGCAGCTGAGTGCTTAAAGTACCATGGCACAGCACTGGCCCATGGTTGGTGTTTCCTGAGTCAAAGTGACAGTTAATAACTGCCTTCTGTTTCTAGTGTGGCATCAAAACCCTCAGACAATAATGAATTCTGAGGCACAGTGGCACAGCAACCTACGCTGCCACTCGCAAACCAGCATTCCATATTGGGGTGCCGGTTTGAATCCTGGCTGCTCTACTCCTAATCTAGGTCCCTTGTAATGTACCTGGGAAGGCAGCAGAAGATGATACGAATGCCTGGGCCCCTGTCCCCCATGTGGGAGACCAGGATGTGGAGGTCCTGGCTCTTGCTTTCAGACTGGTTGAAATCTGGCTGTTGCAGCCATTTGGTGAGTGATCCAGTGAATGGAAGATCTCTGTCTCTGTCTCTTTGTCTATTACTCTCTCTGAGTCATTTTGCCTTTCAAATAAGTAAATAAGTCTTTAAAAGTGTTTTACTTTCTTTATAAGGTATTTTCAAAAAGGTCATGAAAAGTATGTAGTATTTAGAAAAATATGCGTAGGTTTCAATATTTTTTATGCCAATATAAACTCACCCTACCTTGTAATAACGTGTCTGAACAGGATCTAGTTTGAGATTCTTAGAAGGATAAGAAATCAGTTGGAAAAGAAGCCCTATCAGAACAACATGAGTTCTACTCACATTAGAGCAAGAACAAACGTTGAATTTATGCCGAGGCTTCACTGGAAGAATGGACAATGCCCCAAGGAAGTCGGCAGCTTACAAATGGATAACTCATTTTAAGAAAGGATACGATGATGTTGAAGATGACACCTGCAGCAGCCGATCTACATCCTCTTGAAGGGAAGAAATTACTCTTTCATGCTCTAAAGGAAAAGGACCAATGATTAACAGCAGAAACAGTAGCCAACATCACAGACAGACTTGGTTCACTTACACAATTCCTTTTTAAAGTATTTTATTTATGTATTTCAGACACAGAAAGATGTCTGCTGATTCATTCCCACAATGCTTGCAGCAACTGGGGCTGGGCAGGAGCCAGGTGTGCAACCTAGGGCTCCTTTATGGGTGGCAGGGTGCCTGGGTTGTCGCGACTGCTCTCAGGGGCTGCATTAGCAGGACGCTGGAGTCAGAAACCAGAGTTTAGAATTGAACCCTGACCCTCTGATGTGGGAAGCAGGCACCTTAGTTGCTAGGCTAAGTACCCATCTTTAGTTTGTGCAAATTTGATGGATTAAAGCTGAACGAACATTCTGCCTGATGGGCCCCAGAGGCTACAGCAGCAGCTTTACGGAATGCTCAAGGCATTTTGCTTCTTGACTTTCTGGAGCCCAGATAACTAGGATGTCTACTTATTTTGAAAGTGTGCTCAGGAAATTTTGACCAGAGAGTCCCTGTCCACCACAACCACCCTCCTGCTCATTCCTCATCGAACCAGGGAAGTTTGCATCAGAGTTTCAGCTGGAAACCACCAGGCATTCTCCTAACAGTCCTGCTTTGACTCTTGCTGGCTTCTTGTTTTTTAGTTTTAAAAAGTCTTTGAAATGTACCCATTTTTCTTCAGGTAATCTTGCAGAAAGAGCTGGCTAAGTTCCCAGGACTTCACATCTTCAGGGATGGGCTCAATGGCTAGTATCAGAGCTCACAGAAGTGTCTTGAACTGATAGAGCTGATGTTGACAGATAAAGCTTACATTAAAAATTTTTTTCTTACTTGCATTTTCCAACAGCTTCTTGAAGTCTGTTTGTATTTCCAGCGCGCCCCCAACTCCTCCCCGCCCCACCACCTCACTATTTCCGTTATCTAAACCGTGCCAAGAAACGCTTGCTGCTGTATGGGCTTGTGAGTAAGCACTGAGGGAAGTGACTCGACGCCTTTCCCAGAGTGTTTCTGCAACAGTTTGGAGCCAGAACAACAAAGTAGTGCTGCACACAAGAGCAGCAAGGGCATGGCTAGTTCTACACCTGCAAGCCCCGGTCTGTCTGTCCGTCTGTCTGTCTCTTTTCTTCTGCTTTTGCAAGGGCTCTGGGCAACTAGGTTTACCCCTCTGGGGAATTGTTTACAGATGGAATTTGTCATTGTTTGTGTGTGTGTGTATGTAGAATACATAACAATAAAAAAGATTTAGCTTTCCTATTAAGTAGAATTTCTGAGTTCTTTTGTCTTCTCTGTTTCTCTTTTCTTGCCAGAACTCCACGTGGAATACGGTAAAATGAGTATATATATTTTTTTACATTATATGCTCCTTTGTGACTTCTTTTAAGCCTACGATCTACAGGCCTTGTTACAATATTCCTGAAGATGCAGTAAATTCTAATGGTAGAATCCCACTCCAGATGTTTGTATTGCTTCACTATTTCAGTTTCTTTCCTTACCATTGAGATCTGCATTTGTCACTTACTCTCTTCTGTCCCTTCAAGTCAAACATTAAAGACAGCAATTCCTCGATGCATTGCTCAACTTTAAGGTATGTTTATTTATTTCTAAGAAGCATGATTTCCTTTGGAAAAGATTCTTTGGTGCCATCCTGTTGTTTGCTCTTGTAACTATGGCGCAGGCCTTTGGTTACTTTCTTTTGTCAGCTGTTCAGCGTTTGGATTGAGTCATGGGAGAAAAGTCAGCGACACAGCTGGCTGTTCTGTGCTGTTCTGTTGGGTTCTGTCCCGTTGGCCCCTCTTCCGCATCTCCTCCTGGTGGCACTCGTCTGTGGGAAGTACAGGGAGAAGATTGATCCCGTGTGCTCATCACAGATCACAGTGAGTGATCAAGAAACGCTTAGTAAACAGGAAACCAGGGGATGAATCGGTGCAGAGAGAAGATGCTGGCCATGACTGTCAGTACCTGAGTTTTACAATATTTTTTGAAACCAAAAATGTCCCTTTCTTATTATTGAGACGTGCCCTAAGCTGCTGTCTGTGTCTTCCTGGGGTACTTCTGTCTATTGGTGTGACTCTGGTTTCAGGCATGTCCTGTAATTGATAATGGCAAATCAGAGAATAAATGAAATCAAGACAGATGAAGCCTGGCTGGCCTTTCCCAGAGGGCAGGATGAAGCTGTACAGCCCCACTGCCCCTGGCCCAGAAAACCCACCCCCCACAGTCATCGCGTTCACCTGGAACCAAAAATCACCATCCCTGAGGGCATAAGACAAACCCATTAAAGTACCCATTTACAATAAAAAACAAAAACAAAACTTGGCTGTGGACCAGAATACACAATACCATCCAGTGTAGTTCTTTTTTTTTTTTCCTGTAATAATAGCTGCAAAAATTACATTGAGAAAACTACCAGGAAGTTAACCTCCAAACAGTGGTGAGCATGAAATCAGGGGAAAAAATGTCATCATTTAAGTATCAGGAGCAGTAGGCTATAGTTCACAGTCTTCTCATTCACCACAAATCCAAAGCTCCTTCCCAGTCTCCAACTCCAATGCCACCCCTTCTTCGCTACCGCGACTGACTGCACTCACCTCCAACTGTCTCATGGGAAACCCTGGCAGTTCCTGCTCCTCCACCTACAAACTTTGTCTGCCTACAGTGGTGCCCCTTCCTCTTCCCTTTTGTTTTCTACAAACCCTGCTGAGGTTAATTCCAACCCTGTAACATATTTTTAAGTTAAAATATTATTTATTTAAGTTGCACAGAGGCACGGAGGGACAGACAGAGAGATGGAGAAAGCTTACATTTGCTGATTTGTTCCCCAAATTCCCCAATTGTCTGGGCTGGGCTGGAACTGGAACCAAATGTTAACAGTGAAATCCAGGTTTTCCACATGCATGGTAGAAACATAATTACTTAAAGCCATCTCTTCTGCCTCCCAGAGCCTGCATTTGCAGGAAGTTGGAGTCAGGAGCTGGTGGCAGGGATTGAACCTATGCACTCCAGTGTTGTGATGTGGGTGTCTTAACAGCTAGCCAAACACCTGCCATACCCTGCTACTCATGCTCCACACCCTGTGCCCTTGGAGCCCTTCTTGAAGGTCTTTCCATGGACCATGTCCTCCTGGCTTTTCCTTCTGTGCCATAGACAACCTGAGATGACCGCCCGTGACAGTCTTCCTGACCATGGTTGCATGTTGAAGGCACAGCAAGACTTAGTCCACTGTGCTTCTGTAATAATATACCTGGGACTGTGTAATTTGTAAATAGACACTCATTTCTCTCAGTGCTAGAGGCTGTGTGGTGCAAGACTGAGGCACCCTGTTGCTCACCTGCCAAGTGTCATCACGTGTCACAAGGCAGACGGGCGAGAGGGCTCTCCCATTCCCTGAGCCCTTTTAGAGGGTCACTAATCCCACCCACGAGGCCAGTGTCCCCCTGATGCAGTTGCCTTCCTAAGGCCCCGCCTCTTGATGCCATGACCTTGGGTCTTGGCTGCTGAAAGATGGACTGTGAGGGGACACAAGCACTGAGACCAAAGATAGTCCCTGCGCTTCCTCTCCCTGAGTGCTGTGATCCGGCCGTGTTGCACTCCGTCTCCCTGTTGCCAGTGCCGAGAGAAGGCACACCTGCTCTTGGGCTCTGTGTCACCTGGTTCTCACTCTTTCTCTGTGGGTTTCCAGCCTGGTTCTTTGCTGCTCTTCCCGTATCGCCCTTAGTGACTCTCTCCTTTCCTGCCCTCATTCTGTCCCTTCCTTGAGTGTTGGCATTTTACTGTGGCCTGAACATTGGTAACCCCTTCACAAATTCATGTTCAAACTGAGTATCCAATATGATGGTGTTACGCAGCATGATCTTCTTGGAAGTAAGTGTCCTCGTCCCTTGTGTGCCTTCTGCCATGAAGGGACAGAGCATTTGTCCCTATTCAATGCAAAGATATAGCTAGAAAGTGCCATCTATGAGAAGCAGGGCTACACTGAATGCTAGATTTGCCAGTGCCTGGATCTTGAACTTCCAGCTTCCATAACTGAGCAATAAATTCTGTCATTGATTAATTATCCAATCCAAGGTATTTCTTAAAGTAGCCCAGACTAGGACGCTGTCTTTTAGATTCTATCCTACATGAGCTTTTCCTACTCCATAGCTTTCTCTTGGAGATTTCATTCTTTCTGCTGGATCATTTATTGTTTTGGAGTTAAAGGCAAACCTATCTGCAGTAACATTTTTCCTGTTAGCTGCTGACACGCAGTATGACAAACCTGTTACCATGGGGATGTGCCACAACACATAACATCCACAATTCTAAATCCGAGCTGCTTAAGGTCTACCTCTCCTTGGTGGCCCCCAGCCTTGGACCATCTCTGGTGGTCCTCGGCATGGTGAATGGCCTCACCATCAACCATTAAGGAAGCTTTCACAATCCTTCTCACACCCTCCCTTTAAAGCAATCAACACGCTTGTTTAATCCTTTCTGTGACCAAAATTTCTCTCAGATTTATCGATAGTTTTCCAATCCTATAGTCAGGGCACTATTTAGGCCTCCACAGTCACTGATTCTCATTCTCTCTGTCTCTCCTGGATTCCTTCAGTAGTCTCCGAACACTCCCCCTCCTCCAATCTCATGTTTTCAGTCTCCTTTCCCACTCTAAGTAAAGACCTCTGCCGTGGAGTCACCTGGATGCACAGGCCTTCTGTTACATCACTGTCCTAAGCAGCCTCCACAGCGGCCCCTCAGTTGTTTTTAGGGGAAGTCCAAAGCTCCTCTCATGACTTACAAGGCTCCTCAGGACATGCCTTGCAGTCACCTTCCTGCTTCAACCTCCCACCAGTCTTGCAATTCTGCAGGAATAACTGCTCATCACTGCCATGAGCCACAACACATGACATCCAGCATTCTTGTTAAAAAAAAAAAAGATTTATTTATTTGAAAAGCAGACTTATAGAGAGGCAGAGGCAGAGAGAGAGAGAGAGAGAGAGAGAGAGGTCTTCCATCCACTGGTTCATTCCCCAGATGGCCACAATGGTCAGAGCTGTGCTGCTCCAAAGCCAGAAGCCAGGAGCTTCTTCTGGGTCTCCCACATGAGTGCAGAGGCCCAAGGACTTGGGTCATCTTCCACTGCTTTCCCAGGCCATTGCAGAGAGCTGGAGTGGACGTGGAGGAGCTGGGACTCGAACTGGCTCCCATATGGGATGCCAACACTGCAGGCAGCAGCTTTACCCATTACGCCACAGCTCCAGCCCCAACATCCAGCATTCTAAAACTGAACTTCCTCCCTGTCTTTATCCCTGTGGCCATCGCCAGCCTTGTACTCTCTGCAGTGGCCATTGGCTTGGTGAATGGCATCACCTATCTTATAATAATGTAGCCAGCAGATCTGCCTTCTGGAATGAAGGTTTTATTCTGCCAGCTACTGGCACTACTGTTGACAGCCAACCCTCAGCTGTCATCTTCTTCCAAGATTGCTTTATCCAGTGAATGATCCTTGATTCAGCTCAGGACCACAGCGAAGGCTATCCCAGTTGTTGAGGGGTGGCTGAGTTCTCTTTGGGACCGCCTCACAGCCAGCTTTGCTCTCTGCTCAGTCTCATCTCCCTCCCTTCCCTTTCATATCCCCACAGGCTCCAGTAGTATACTTCTCTCTTTCTCAGAAGCTGCCCTGCCCTAGGGACTTGTAACCTCTGTCTGGGGTGCACCTCGGCTTGAGTTAGGCTGAATATTGCTGCATTTCTGCAATGCCTCTCTTGTGCCTCAGCTTCGGCACTGTGGCAGGAACATTTGTTAATAGAAAGCCTTCACTCTTCTTTTACACTGAAGGCTCGTGTCTTAATCCATTCTCATGGGGTCCTGGAGTCCCTTGCTACAAGACTTGGGCCTCAGCTCTGTCATATCCCTGTGTTGCAAACACTGTTTACACAACAGACTTCCAATAAACAGGCTGAATTCATTCATTCATTCATTTTCATTTTTTTAACTTTTATTTAATAAATATAAATTTCCAAAGTACAACTTTTGGGTTATAGCGGCTTTCCCCCCATAACCTCCCTCTCTCCTGCAACCATCCTATCTCCCACTCCCTCTCCCATTCCATTCACACCAAGATTCATTTTCAATTATCTTTATATACAGAAGATCAATTTAGTATATACTAAGTAAAGATTTCAACAGTTTGCACCCACACAGAAACACAAAGTATAAAGTACTGTTTGAGTACTAGTTATAGCATTAAATCACCATGTACAGTACATTAAGGACAGAGATCCTACACAGGGAGTAAGTGCACAGTGACTCCCGTTGTTGATTTAACAATTGACACTCTTATTTATGATGTCAGTAATCACCTGAGGCTCTTGTCATGAGCTGCCAAGGTTATGGAAGCCTCTTGAGTTCACAGACTCCAATCTTATTTAGACAAGGTCACAGTCAAAGTGGAAGTTCTCTCTTCCCCTCAGAGAAAGGTACCTCCTTCTTCGATGGCCCATATTTTCCACTGGGATCTCATTCACAGAGATCTTTGATTTAGGTCATTTTTTTTTTTTTTTTGCCACAGTGTCTTTGCTTTCCATGCCTACAATACTCTCCTGGGCTTTTTTAGCTGGATCCAAATGCCTTAAGGGCTGATTCTGAGCCCAGAGTGCTGTTTAGGACATCTGCCATTCTATGAGTTTGTTGTGTATCCCACTTCCCATGTTGGATTGTTCTCTCCTTTTTAATTCTATCAGTTAGTATTAGCAGAAACTGGTCTTGTTTATGTGATTCCTTTGACTCTTAATCCTATCATTATGATCAATTATCAGCTAAAATTGATCACTCTGAATAGTGAGATGGCATTGGTACATGCCACCTTGATGGGATTGAATTGGAATCCCCTGGCACATTTCTAACTCTACCATTAGGGGTAAGTCCAATTGAGCATGTGCCGAACTGTACATATCCTCCCTCTCTTATTCCCACTCATATTTAACGGGGATCACTTTTATAACATGACGCCTTCAGCACGGAGTCCTAAATCCAATGGTAAAGACATGTTCTCCTCTTTAATCTTAGTAATAGCCTTTCTTGGGTGGATCTTAATCAGGTTTGCCTGTTTTTTTTTTTCTTCCCAAAAGCAGCCATGATGCTTTTATGGTTGACCATCAATCCTTTTTAGGTATACATTGGTTCTTTAGCTATGTTTAGTCATGTTTAGATATGTTTAGTCAGTGAGATACAGTGTTGCCTGTCAGGGCACAGCTCTCTCTATGTATGAAGTGATTTTAATATGGTAGCATTTTGGTCTGATCTGCTTTTGTTGACTTTATCCTTCAATTTTCCCCCATGTTATGAGATCAAGAGCACCCTGCCATAGTTCCCATGTTTTGCTGCGATAACAATATATCCTGGGGTGCACGAAGCTGCATCCAGTTTTCTCTTTGGGTCTCTTTGGGTTTCATGTTCCATTTTAATGTGCAATAAAACAAATACAGTTTGCAGTTGTTGGTGGTGACTTAGATTGGTTTGTAGCAGGGATTGTACGTGGGTTGGGGGAAAGGTAATCCTCTGATGTACGGATAATAAAAAGAGGCAAGGAGTAGATTCAGAAAGACTCTTCCTACAGATACTTGAGCTGCATAGATAATACATTGTTACTATTAAAAATATATGTGGCTCACTTGGCTAATCCTCTGCCTGTGGCGCCGGCACCCCGGGTTCTAGTCCCTGTTGGGGCGCTGGGTACTAGTCCCGGTTGCTCCTCCTCCGGTCCAGCTCTCTGCTGTGGCCCGGGAGGGCAGTGGAGGATGGCCCAAGTGCTTGGGTCCCTGCACCTGCAAGGGAGACTGGGAGGAAATACCTGGCTCCTGGCTTCAGATCGGTGCAGCGCCGGCCGTAGTGGCCATTGGGGGAGTGAACCAACGGAAGGAAGACCTTTCTCTCTGTCTCTCTCTCACTGTCTATAACTCTCTCTCTGTCTCTCTCTCACACTGTCTAACTCTGCCTGGCCAATATATATATATATATATATATATATATATATATATATATATATCTGAAGTCTAACTCCACTTATCAAGGGCTGATCTGTTGCCATTCCTGGCACAATGGACGCACCACTACTGGGCTTCGGAGCTCACCATTCTGTGGAGTTATTGTCTCCGAGGCTGCCACTGTTACCCAGCGTGGAGGATGCTTCTGAGCGCTTCCTGTTGCTGGTCTCCCTGGTAAACACTTGCCTTTCATGCACTCCCCTCCCTTCTCTCTTCTCATCTCTGTACCTCACAGGCCTCCTTTTCCCTGCACTTGTTACATTCCTGGGTCTGCTTTCCTGCTCTTCCTTCTTAAATTACAGAATTGGCTTTATTTATATATTGTTATTATTTTATTTGAAAGCCAGAGTGAAGAAAGAGAGCCAGAGAGAGACCTTCCATCTGTTGGTTCACTCCCCACGTGCCTGCAGCAGCATGGGCAGGGCCAGGCCACAGTCATCAGCCGGAACTCCATCCGATTCTCCCACATGGGCAGCAGGAGCTGGGCACAGAGCCATCATCTGCAGCAAGCTGGATCGGAAGCAGAGGACAGAGGACACAAACTGTCCCTCGGATATGGGATGCAGGCAAGTGGCCTTACTCACTGAGCTGATCTCATTAATGCCTAGGACTTTCAGGGAGTCTCTGATGGTTCCCTTTCCTCTCCTGATAGCAATTACTGTGTTACAATGTTTTGTAATTACTACACTGAAGTGCTTCAGGTTGGAGATTGGATCTTTGGGGTCCACAATACACATGGCAGAGCCCATATATAGTAGATAGAGAAGTTATTGACTTTATTACTGAATAACCTGTAATTATGTGTTTTTATAGTGTTTTTTATAGTCTACATTTGCCTGCCTTTTAATCACAAAAAGTACTCTAAACTCATTAAATTTCATTTGTTGATTTATTTGAAAGTTAGGAAAGAGAGAGACAGAGGAAGAGAAAGCTTCCATCCACTGTTCACTCTCTAAGTGCATGCAGGAGCTGAGGCTGGGCCAGGAAGAAGCCAGGAGCCAGGAATTCCATCTGGGTCTCTCACATTAGCTGTAGGGACCGAAATATTTGAGCATCTGCTGCCTCCCAGGTGCACATTAGCAGGAAGCTGGAATTGGGAGTGAAACTAGGTCTTGAGTCCAGGTACTGTGATGAGGGAACCAAATTTCTCGTGGCTTCTTACCAGGTATGTTAAAGTCTAAACCCTCCAAACCTATTAAGTGATCAAAGTTCAAATACTCCAGAAAGATGCACACTTTTTTTTTTTTTTTTGACAGGCAGAGTGGACAGTGAGAGAGAGACAGACAGAGAGAAAGGTCTTCCTTTGCCGTTGGTTCACCCTCCAATGGCCACTGCAGCTGGTGCACCACGCTGATCCACAGCCAGGATCCAGGTGCTTCTCCTGGTCTCCCATGGGGTGCAGGGCCCAAGCACTTGGGCCATCCTCCACTGCACTCCTGGGCCACAGCAGAGAGCTGGCCCAGAAGAGGGGCAACCGGGACAGAATCCGGCACCCCGACCGGGACTAGAACCCGGTGTGCCAGCGCCGCTAGGTGGAGGATTAGCCTATTGAGCCGCAGTGCCGGCAAGATGCACACTTCTAATACTACGTTTAATTAAAATTTTTCACTTCTGATGGTTAAAAATCCATCTGAATTTTTCAGAAACTCTCATATTAGAGGCAAAAGAAAGAATTGATAAATATTCTTCATTTGGAAAATAAGCATGCATATGTCTTTACCATAAATGCTTTTGATAGGTGTATGACACTATATTTGAAAGATATCATTCAATTATTGACATGTAAAGACAATGCATTTACTAGAAAGAAATTTTAAATTATTTTCATTTCCTATGGAAGAATGCAATATAAAGGTTTGTCATTTTATTGCTATTATTTTTAAAAATATTTATTTCAAAGGAGACAGACAGAGAGAGAGAAAAGAGAAAGCTATCTGTCATCTTCTGGTTCATTCTCCAAATGGCTACAACAGCCGGGGCTGGGAAGCCAGGACTCAGGAACTCCATCCAGGTCTTCCACATGGACATGGAGGGCTGAAGCACTTGACCATCTTCCACAGCTTTCCCAGGTGCATTTTCAGGAACCTGGATCAGAAGCAGAGCAGCTGGAACTCAAACAAATGGTCCGATGTGGGATGCTGGTGTCTTAAGCAGTGGTTTAATGTGCTATGCAACAATTCTGGCCTTTATTCTTATTCTTAATATTTTTTCAGTGGGGGTTAAACACCACAGGTAATAATTTCACTTAAGTTAATCCAAGGAATATTATGGATTACCTGTAATATGCCTGGCAATACGAAGATAGGGCTGTATTCTGGGTGAGAAAGACTGGAACAGTTTCTCTCTGATGCTCTTAATATGCACAGGTGCTTCTAAAAAATCTTAAACCAGAATGCAGTCCTCACACACAACTCCGCAAGGCTGCTCTTCCAAGGAATCCAGTGTGAGGATGCTGGGTATTCTGCTGCTCTCATCTCAGAGTAACCTGGACCTGACTCTAATGAGAGATTCTTTCAGCTGATACGAAACTATCAGCTCAAAGGCAGCGGTAGTTTTTATCTCTAGTTCAGAAGCTACAAAAGGGTTGTTTTCATATATATAAGGCGCAGGTGATAAAGAGAAGTGAAGGTTCAGTGATTAGATGGCATCTCTGGGTTTAATGAAACTCATATGAGACCAGCCACGCAGTCCAGGTCTGTTCTTTGTGACTACACTGGGAAGACTGTTTTCTTCCTCTGTCTTCCATCCATTCGTTCAGTTATACACTCAACTACTAATCGGATGACCTTCCACGGAATGGCACCTGAGAGCCAGAGACTGATTTAGAGTGTGTGGAACTAACCCAAGGGGTCCTCACGGAATTTTCAGTCTTTGGTGAGAACTGGGCTCTATTCCTTGGCTTAGAGTTCATGGGTTCTGCAGACTCTGGAACGTGCCCTGTCTCCACTGGGACCACTGGAATTCATGTCCAATTTCCCTGTTTTGTTTCTGTCTTATAAACTGTTTTACCTTATATTTATTAGGAAAATATACTGTTAAAGTCATATTCCCCAAGTAAATTTTACAATGTTAAAGTAAAATATCACATTTTGTAATTTCCTTTAATTTTCACTTTAATATAATACATGTTGGCTGCAGGAAATTTGAAAACACACAAAAAAATTATAAAAATTAGTCCAAATTCTGTCACCCAACAAAAATCACTGTGGGGGCTGGCGCCACAGCTCAATAGGCTAATCCTCCACCTGCGGCACCGGCACACCGGGTTCTAGTCCCGGTCGGGGCGCTGGTCCTGTCCCGGCTGCCCCTCTTCCAGGCCAGCTCTCTGCTGTGGCCCGGGAGTGTAGTGGAGGATGGCCCAAGTGCTTGGGCCCTGCACCCCATGAGAGACCAGGAGAAGCACCTGGCTCCTGCCTTCGGATCAGCACAGTACGCCGGCCGCAGCGGCCATTGGAGGGTGAACCAATGGCAAAGGAAGACCTTTCTCTCTGTCTCTCTCTCTCACTGTCCACTCTGCCTGTCCAAAAAAAAAAAAAAAGAAAGAAAAATAAAGAAAAAAGAAAAAAAAAGAATCACTGTGGGTCCTAGTTTAATTTGAATGGTTTCATTAGGTGTACAACTTTGGTATTGTTTTGCAAGTTTTGGATCAAAATTTTGGAGTTGTATGGTATACTTTATTTCCTCATAATTAACTCACACACACACAAATTTCATAAACTTCTTTGCTAATTTAATGAATAAAGAGTTCATTTGGGGCCAGCACAGCGGCTCAATAGTCCAATCCTCCACCTGTGGCACCAGCACACCGGGGTTCTAGTCCTGGTCGGGGCACCGGATTCTGTCCCGGTTGCCCCTCTTCCGGGCCAGCTCTCTGCTGTGGCCCGGGAGTGCAGTGGAGGATGGCCCAAGTGCTTGGGCCCTGCACCCCATGGGAGACCAGGAGAAGCACCTGCCTCCTGCCTTTGGATCAGTGAGGTGCACCGGCCGCAGCACGCCGGCCGTGGCGGCCATTGGAGGGTGAACCAACAGCAAAGGAAGACCTTTCTCTCTGTCTGTCTCTCTCTCACTGTCCACTCTGCCTGTCAAAAAATTAAAAAAAAAAAAAAAGAGTTCATTTGTTCTGCTCACCAGTGAGGTGGGACATACATTTAATTATTTGTATTATGAAATACACTCGAAGCATGGGGTGTAGATAATTTAGGTATCCAGCAATAAGTTAAGGAAAAAGTGTTGTAATTGTAGCCCCCAATATATTTTCCCAGATACAGTTCTACTTTCCTTTCCTCAGAGGTAACCAGAAACTAGAACTTGGTAGATATTACTCCTATTTGTAACTTTTATGCTTTTACTACACACACATATATCTTTAGTATACATGTGGCCCTGCATATTTTATAGAATTAGAATATTTTTAGGGGCCGGCGCCATAGCTCACTTGGTTAATCCTCCGCCTGTGGCACCAGCATCCCATATGGGCGCCGGGATCTAGTCCTGGTTGCTCCTCTTCCAGTCCAGCTCTCTGCTGTGGCCTGAGAGTGCAGTGGAGGATGGCCCAAGTGCTTGGGACCCTGCACCCCATGGGAGACCAGAAGGAAGCACCTGGCTCCTCACTTAGGATCGGCATAGCTCCGGCCATGCGGCCATTTGGGGAGAGAACCAACAGTAAAGGAAGACCTTTCTCTCTGTCTCTTTCTCTCACTGTCTAACTCTACAAGAATACTTTTAAAAAGATTTATTTATTTGGAAAGCAGAGTGAGAGAGTGAGAGTGAGAGAGAGAGAGAGAGAGAGAGGGAGAGAGATGTGATGTTCCATCCCCTGGTTCACTCCCCTAATGGCTTCAATGGCCAAGGTCGGGCCAGCAGAAACCAGGAGCCCAGACCTCTATCCCCGTCTCCCACGTGGATGGCAGGGTCCCAAACATTTTGGCTATGTTCAGTTGTCTTCTGAGGTATACTAGAGGGGAATGGATCAGAAGTGGAGTAGCTGGGACTTGAACCACACTAACGTGGGATGCTGGCCTTATAGACTGCAGTTAACCCGCTGCACCATGACGCTGGCCCCTAGAGAATGATCACTCTGTAGAGGTAGGCACTACTGCAACTTTTCAAAAACCTATTATTGTATTTAATATTTAGCCATAGTGACTCAGAGTTCTAGTTCAATAATCTTCACAAATACATTTTATAAATGGATTTGATGGATAATCAAATGGTTTATATTTTCATTATAAGCAAAACAAAAAGAAAGCTGTGAATTTTTTTTTAAATTTTTTATTTATTCGAAAGGCAGAGTTACAGAGAGTGAGAAGGGAGATCTTCCGTCCACTGCTTCACTCCCAAAATGATCGCAATTGCTGGGGCTGGGCCAGGCCGAAGTCAGGAGCCAGGAGCTTCATCCAGGTCTCCCAGTGAGTGCAGGGGCCCAAGCAGACTTTTTTTTTTTTTTTTTTTTTTTAAACATTAGCCAGCTTCAGATATTTTATCACAACAGAAAATAGACCAAGGGTATGATTTGATATTTTTTCCTACAACCTGTGGTCTCAGATCAGTTTTTTTTTTTTAATTAATTTATTTATTTTGACAGGCAGAGTGGACAGTGAGAGAGACAGAGAGAAAGGTCTTCCTTTGCCATTGGTTCACCCTCCAATGGCCGCCGCGGCCAGCGTGCTGTGGCCGGCGCACCGCGCTGATTCGATGGCAGGAGCCAGGTGCTTCTCCTGGTCTCCCATGGGGTGCAGGGCCCAAGTACAGAGAGCTGGCCTGGAAGAGGGGCAACCGGGACAGAATCCGGTGCCCCGACCGGGACTAGAACCCGGTGTGCCGGCGCCGCAAGGTGGAGGATTAGCCTAGTGAGCTGCGGTGCCGGCCTCAGATCAGTTATTAAACTGTTCTCTTGGGCCGGCGCCGTGGCTCACTAGGCTAATCCTCCGCCTAGCGGCGCCGGCACACCGGGTTCTAGTCCCGGTCGGGGCGCCGGATTCTGTCCCGGTTGCCCCTCTTCCAGGCCAGCCCTCTGCTGTGGCCAGGGAGTGCAGTGGAGGATGGCCCAGGTGCTTGGGCCCTGCACCCCATGGGAGACCAGGAAAAGCACCTGGCTCCTGGCTCCTGCCATCGGATCAGCGCGGTGTGCTGGCCGCAGCGCGCCGGCCGCGGCGGCCATTGGAGGGTGAACCAACGGCAAAGGAAGACCTTTCTCTCTGTCTCTCTCTCTCACTGTCCACTCTGCCTGTCAAAAAATAAATAAATAAATAAATAAATAAATAAATAAACTGTTCTCTTTCCACTGATGTTCAATACAGCATCTCTCACATATCATTTCCGAGTGTTTTTGGGTTCTCTATACCCTTTAGTTGCTCATGTTGTGTAGCTGGGCTAATAACATGCAGATGAATTTCCACAGCTTCATAATGAGACAATGCTTTACGTGTTTGACAGGTTGTCACAAAAAAGGGAACCAGCATGGAGGAAGGGGTGAAGCCTCAGTCCAGACCCTGACGCTGACCTGCAGCTCTATCTGCCGGCAAGGAAGGGCCCAGGCTTCTGATGCCCAGGAAGACACAGGCGGCTGGGTGAGTGACGTGTTTCCAGGGCTGTATTCCCCGCAGTCCCTGGGAAACTGGTAGACAAAGGCTACCCGAGGCCAGACTGAAGGTCTAGTAGGACAATTCTCCCACTCTATCCTGCTTCTACAGTCTCTGATTTTCATAGGCGGTCAGTGAACTTATTCATGCAGAAGTGTGTACAATAGAGGACTGATCTTTTTGATTTGTACTTTTTGGCCTGGGATACGAGTTTCAAGTGGATATCATCTGTACCAGCATCATTAAAATAAACAGTATTTGTAAAAATGAAAAAAAGTGTCTAGGCTGATGTTACTGAAATCTATATATAATGTTGCTGAGAATTTCAGTCTTTCATTGTTTTGTATTACTTTAAAAAAGATGCCAATTCTGCACAAAGTTTAATTTTCCATTAATTAATATGGCATATGCATTTCTTTTTAACGTAGATCAATAGTTTCTTCATAATGGTTTCATAACACTTTGTTAGATTTATTCCCAGTTTTTCCCTGCTCTTATTGCATATTAGACAAACACCCAAAATTATAATTTATAACTGTGCATCACTGATAGTTACTAACACAGTTTTTTAATCTAATGAAGAATATATTTTTCATTTCCTGCGAATTAATTCCCTATTCAAAAAATTTTTAAGATTTTATTTGAAAGGCAGTTAGAGAGAGAAAGAGACGGACAGAAAACAGAGATCTTTATTCACTGTTTCACTCCCCCAAATGGCCACATTTGCCAGGGCAGGGCCAGGGCGAAGCCTGCAGCCAGGAGCTTCTTCCAGCTCTCCCAAGTGCATAGAGGGGCCCAAACACTTGGGCCATCTTCTGCTGCTTTTCCCAGGCGCATCAGCAGCAACTCGAACCAGTATCCGTTTGGGATCCCAGTGTCACAGGTGGTGGCTTAACCCATGGCACTACGACACCAGCCCTATCCTATTCAAAATTGAATCCATGTTTTCTCCTGGAGTAATCCATCCCACAAAGCAATTGATGAGAACTTTTGAAATATTAAAACTAATTGTTTTCTGTTTTATGTATCACAATGTGTTTTCCAATTACCTTCTACTTTGATTTGTGGTTTTATCCTCTTTGACTATAAAAATGAAAACTGCGTAGAGTCACACGTATCATTTTTTTGTGATTTGTTTCCGTTTCCTCATAACAGGATTAGGCAACTATTAATCTATGTTTTCTTCCTGAAGTTATTTTTATGCGCCTTTTTAATCTGCCTGGGGCTGGTGCTGGGGTTTTCTCTAGTTAGTCATGTCAGTTTGATATTTTGCTTCCCAGAAAGTTAACCACACATTCAGGCACTGTTTGATCCTCTACTGAAGCCTGGCTCCATCACGAACCTGTGCTGTTAGCTTACATTTTCAGTTTTGTTAAACTCTTGAAGATGTGACAAATCTTGGGATTCCAGTGAACAAATTTAGCATTTTCTTTCTTTTTTAAATTAAGATTTATTTATTTGTTTGAGAGGCAGAGTTAGAAACAGAGCAAGAGACAGAGAGATAAGTCTTCCATCTGCTGGCTCACTCCCCAAATGGCCATAAACACCAGGGCTGGACTGATCACAAGTTAAGAGCCAGGAGCTTCTTCTGGGTCTCCAAGTGGGTTCAGGGGCCCAAGCATGTGGGCCATCTTCCACTAGTTTCCCAGGCCATAAGCAGAGAGCTGGGTCAGAAGAGGAGCAGCTGGGACACTAACCAGTGCCCATACAGTGCAGGTAGGGGCTTAGCCCACTATGCCACCGGCACCAGCCCCAAATTTAGCATTTTTAAAAGCTAAGGGGACTCTTTGCCTCCCAAGGCAGTTATCATGGGAGGATGCTCCCAAGAGAAGCCACAGGCCTCGGGGCCTGCTCACAGGCTGGCTGACAGAGAGCCGGCTTCTTGCAAGTGGTAATCCAGTGGTCTGGGAAGGGAGCACCTGGTGCAAAGGGATTAGGAGGAGGGCACAGAGGGAGAACTCCTAAGGACGGCGCAGTTACTGCCTCGGCGGCCGGAAGTTCAGACAGGTTTCACGCCATTTGGAAAAGCACACACTGGAGATCTGATAAGGAGTGCAAGGCGCTGTCTGTCGCTTTTGGAAAATCTTATACAGAGAGAGAAGTACCATAGATTGCACGAACGCTTCTCTTCCCTTCAACAGGGATCAACCCAACTCTGCCTCCGCCCGTGCCAGCCCTCCCCTCCCCACGGGGGACTCCGGAGCAAACCTGACCGCTCCGTCATTTCAACCACAAACGCTCCGGCCAGTGTGTGAAACATTCAAGGGGCATTTTCAAGGTATCCATTGGGGAAGCGAAGCCCACTCTGATTAAGGCGGGAGTTGGGAAGACCTCAGTCCACCTGGGGCGAGTCCCGGCTCCCCAGCGCGCACCTGCGGGACCTCGGCTCAGCCCCACTCCCCAGCTCCAGCCCCCAGCTTCCTTGTTAGTAAAATATAAAGTGCCACCGATGTGGGAACGGAGAAGCACTAACTTCCAGCCCAGCCTCTCCCTCTCTCAGGACCCCAGCCTCCACCCCCCACCCCCACCCCCGGAGGCCGCCCTGCCTTCCATCCGCAGACACACAGGCCCACAGAGACATTCTGGACACTGAGCAAACAGACTTGAGGTTTGGGGCTCTCACCTCTCCTTTCACTTCCCCGTCTTTCTCTCGGTTCCCACGGCGCGCAGAACCCACCCTGCCCGGCGTCCCCTCCACCACGGTGCCGCCTGCCGCAAACTCAAGCTCGCAAGTTGGTTTCTGGGGGCCTCCTGGGCCCCGGGGCTCGCGATAGCAACGGGGAAGCGCATGGTGCGTCCCCCGCCGCGGCCACGGCAGAGGGTGGCCGGGCCCTTCTCCCCGCGCACCGCTGCATCCCTGGGGCAGAGCGCATCCCCTAGCCCGAGGCCGCGATCCCGACCCGGGAGGCTGGGCCGCGTCCCCTTCGCCCAACGCCCGGATTCTATTCTTAGGTCGGCAGGCCGCCGGCTTTCGCTTTTCCTTTTTTCCAGGGCGCAGACCTCCGGCGGGCGGGCCGCGGTGGGGTCGCCGTGGGCTCCGGCCGCGCCGCCGCCACCGCCGCTGCCTGCGGGATCCGGCGCCGCCAGGGCGGGTCTCGCGGGCGTGGGCGCGCCCCAGCCGGGCCACGGATCCACGCTTGGGCCGAGCCCCACGCAGGCCGCGGGCCCGGGGCTCGGGAGAGGGAGGCGGGCCCGGGAGAGGCAGGGCCGCGCCGGGCGGGGCCGCCTTCCCCGTGGGCGGCGCGCGCGTGCGGCCGGGGCGCGGCGGGCCTCGGAGGGCGGCGCGCGGGGCCGGCCCGGGCGCAGGAGGCCTCCTCGGGGCGCGGAGGGCGGCGGCTCGCAGCCCGAGCCACCATGGCCAGTGGCGGTGGCAGCAACCAGGGCAGCGACGAGGACGAGGAAAGTCTGAAGAAGTTGCTGGTCAAGCTGAACAACGTCCAGGAGGGCAAGCAGGTCGAGACGCTGGTGCAGACCCTGGAGGACCTGCTCGTGTTCACGTACTCGGAGCGCGGTAAGGCGGCCGCGCAAACTTTGCGCCTCGCTGCGCCCCGATCCGGTCCCGGCTCCTGCGCTCCTGCCGCCCGGCCTTCCCCGGGGCGCAGAGCGCCAGGGGCCCTGACTCTGCCTCTCCTCCCTCACCCTCTTGTCTTGCAGCCTCAAGGCTGTTTCGGGGCAAAAGCTTCCACGTGCCTCTGCTGATCGTGTTGGACTCGTATATGAGGGTCGCGAGTGTGCAGCAGGTGAGGGCGCCCCCCTACCCCACCCCGCGACCCCTTCTGGGAACCCGACGTTTCCTGCCTGCCGGCGGGGAGGCCGCATCCCCGGGGCTTCTGGGCCGGGCCGGGCCGGGCCGAGCCGAGGTTTGGCCTCCGGAACCGCTGGCTGTCTTGAGGCTGGAGGCGTTGTTGGGGGATCCTGAGCTTTACTTAACGGGCTGAGGGCCCGGCACGCTCCAGTCCGCTTTCCCAAGCCGCTACCCAAAGCCGGCTGCAGGGGTTGGGTGGCCGCGGGGACTGCTGTTGGCAGGAGGAGCCAGCCCCCCGTCGTGTCTGGGAGGAACCCCTCTGAACGGCTCCCCCACCTGCAGCCGCGGTCCAGACCAGGCGGTCTGGGAAGGGCGAGTTTGACCAAGGGGCGCAGGGGACGGCAATCAGACGCAGTTAGGCGGCTGGAGGTCTGCTCCCTGGCTCTCCGCGGCTGCTCTTTCCAGTCTGAAGGCTTCCGCGCCCTCGTGAGATTCGGGCTGCTTTGTAGGATTTAAGGAAGTGATGTTTGCTGATTGCCTCACCTGTTTGAGTTGGTGCTTCGCTAAGTTTTGTGACCTAAAACCTCTGTAGGAGTGAAACTTCGAGACCCTGCAGCATGGGGGAACCCAGAAAGGCGCCGAAGGCCTTCGGGGCGTTCAGGCAGGAGTCAGTGAGCCTTGAGAGTGGTTGACCCCAGGACGGTTACTCCCCAAGGTGATGACGTCCTGTGCAGCCTTTGAGATTTGGGGAACTGAGAGCAGTCCTGTGCCCCGCGGGTCAGGTCGCTGGGGGGAGGGGCCGCGCACTGATCTGGCAGGCTGCAGCTGGGAGAATGGCAGTGTCTCTCCACCTTGGGTCTGTCTCTGTACCTGCAGCTCCTCTGCATGAGCCCTGGGCCCTGGATCTGCCTGCTTCCTATGAGAACACTTACATCTAGAGTAAATGTTTATTTTCTTTCAATGGCGAAGTGTTTGCCATCTGACAGTTGATGTTCTGTCTGCTGTCAAACCAAACCCAGAGGGAAGGGCAGGCGTGGTCAAGAGAGTCCTCATTTTAGCTCTCGAGTCTGGGTCGTTGTTAGGGGCTGGCTGATGGTGCTTGCTGCTGTCACCCACACCACCCTTCTTCCGGCATGCGCTGGGTGTTCTGGAGTCTCTCTACCAGTTCTCTCCCCGGGATCCTGCACAGCCTTGGGTATGCACTGTGGGGAGGAGTGCTGCTCTGGGAAGCCCAAGGGAGCCAGGAACATAGTCCCTGATTGTTAATTTGAGAAACTGCCCGAGCCTGGGGTCGTTAGGCAGGTCCCTCGGGGTCTTTGCACAGAGTACCAGAGGCAAAGCGTGGTGCACAGTAAATAAGGGATGATGGACATGGCACCTTTTGATTCTCACAGGGTCTCACTGCTCGGAGAACTCCTGCTGGGTATCTTATCTAGCGGGAGCTCAGTGGACATTATGAGACTCCCTGGGGGTCTCAGAGTTGGGGGCTTGAGACTTCTCGCACCCCCAGGTTCTCTTTCCGTCTTGAGCTGCAGTAACTGCAGAATGCGTGCAAGGCACAGGCTCAGTGGTTTGACATCAGTTTGAATTAGGTGGTCTTATCTGAGGGATGTGGAAAGGGGCCTCTCCACATAAAAGCAGGTTTCTCCCTCACCAGATTTTTTTTGACTGTCGGCGCAGAAGACTTGAATGCTTCACCTGCTGCAAGTATATATTTAAGGAGTTAGGTGCCTGACTCTTCCAAAAGGGCTTTCTCAAGAGAAACGAAAATGAATCTTGATGTGAATGGAAGGGGAGAGGGAGTGGGAAAGGGGAGGGTTGTGGGTGGGAGGGACGTTATGGGGGGGAAGCCATTGTAATCCATAAGCTGTACTTTGGAAATTTATATTCATTAAGTAAAAGTTAAAAAAAAGGGGGGGGGGGCTTTCTCAGAAGTCAGTTAATGTGACACTGCAGGCTCTGAGTTCTTCAGGACCTTTGTGTATTTTACGAATGCTTTAAGTAGATGACTGTTGGGAGACCTGGTAGCTAGGCCAAGTTCTCTCTCGCTGCCGTTCATTTCCTCTCTGCTCCTCAGTATTACTTTTTATCCGCACAGTCTCAGCCACTGAAAAGGGGGCGCAGAATCAATGAAAGTGGCTTACAATCTTGCTAACCTCTGCACTCCATTGTGCACTGATGAGATGCTTGGGTTTATAGGATCATTATCCTAAAGTGAAGCTACTGATGTGATTGCACCGTAATTGTGCAGAATAGGGGCCTTCTTCGGAAGATAAGCTTTTAATGGGCTGGATGAATGCATCGATTGTTACCTCTGCTGCTCTGCCAGAGATGGTCTTGGCTCACACACGCTCCGCCGAGCTCCTGCAAGCTCGGTGACTGCATCTTTCTGCAGAGCCGTTGTTGATGCTGCAGTCTCAACAACGAAAACAGCACAGGTTTTCTCCCTGTGTCAGCCAGGCAGGTACAGATGTGAGGTGAGCATCCTCGGTGATTCATTTTTTTCTTTTTATTCCACACCGGACACTGTTCATCATGTATTTTCTTAGATACTGGGGAAGGAGAGTCTCAGTGTGTCTTACGAAAGCACAGAAATAGCTGGTTTCTATGACAGCTGGATTGTCAACGCCTGCTCAGCTTGCACGGGGGAGGGTGTGCGACTTCAGTGCAGGTAAAATTAGCTTTCAGAAGGATGGGCGGGCGCTTGGTGCAATGGTTCAGACGTTGCCCACATCTCATAGCAGGATGCCTCCACTCAAGTCCCGCCTCCACTTCCAGTTCCAGCTTCCTGCTAATGCATGCCCTTCAAGGCAGCGAGGCCCAGCTCAAGTACTTGGGTCCTTGCTGCCCCTATGGGAGACCCATATTGAGGTCTGGGATCTGGGCCTCCACTTGGTATAGCTGTGGCTGTAGCAGGCATTTGGAGGGCGGGGGGTGAACCAAGGGACGGAAAATAGACTTCTGTCTGTCTCCCGCCTCCTGTATTTCTGCCTTTCAGATGAACGAAAAAAAAATTAATAAAGCATAGCTGTTAGAAATTTCTGTTCCAGCAGTTTGAAGTTGTATAGGATGTCCATGGTTCACCTGCGCTGCCGCTCTGCACCAGGTTGTCCTGCCTACACCGGGCTGCCCTCTCCTCACCTGCAGAGCCTGCCGCACCGTCAGCACCATCAGCACCCTGCTCTGCTCGCAGCTCATCAGCCGCGAGGGCTCTTTTGTAATGTGGCCCAAGTCCTGCCTTTCCATGTTACATCCCCTTCTGAATAACGCCAGCGTACATCGTCTGTGACCTTTAGGATTTGTCTGTTTGGCTGGTCTTCACACATCACTCTTAGCACTTGCTCATTAATCTTCGAATTCTCATTCATATATAATAATACTCATATATATATAGCACTAAGTATCATGTGTGTGTGTCTTTTCTGTTTAATGACTACAGCAAGTCGAGATCTAACATAATAACAAGAACTGAAGATCTTTTAACTTTAGAGAGGACTCTACAGTATGAAGACTGGGTTAAATTTGGTCTCCAGTTTGGAACTAGGACCTTGTCTTTTATTCAGAGGTGAAGGGCAACTTATTCCAGTTGCCCCAGGTGCAAGTGGGCTGCGTGCAGGTGTATTTCAAATGCATCAATCATTTCATATTACGCTGGAAAATGGAAGAGGGCCTGGGGGCGTTCTGATTTCCAGCCCCCATCAGTTCAGGTGCATATGTTCTAGAGAAATCTAGAGGGGTCCTCAGGGAGTTCTGTGTCCTCTGTGTGTGACTGCACTGCCCCTTCGCTTCTTCCATAGCAGATAAGGATTCGGTCACTGGACAGTGCCATTTCTGCCGCTGTCACTGTAGCTCCATACTTGGGAAGCTCTCATTCCTGGTGACTTTTGTTTTGGCACTAAAAGCCCTAACCTCCCTTCCTCCTCCCTTACAAGACAATGCATATTTCTTAATCACTTATTTACATTTTATTTGAAAGGCAGAGAGACAGAGACAAAGTAAGAGCTTCTGCTGATCCACTCCCCGAATGCCCACAACAGCCAGGGCTGGGCCAGGCCAAGGCCAGGAGTCTGGCACTGGTTCCTTGTGTGCAGAGTACCAGGAAGCTTGCATGGAAGTAGGGCCAGGACTCAGGCAGGCACTCTGATAGGGGGCGGGGGTGTCACCAGTGGCATCTTAGCTGATGCTACAAACGCCCCCCTATATTTTTTCTCATAATGAAAATTCTATATAATTACAAGAAGTTCTGTTGGACACATTTGACTTGAAAGTAATAAGAGTGCCATTCTTGCACTTAATCCCAGTAATCCCGCTATGCTTGGTAAAACTATCGTTTGTCATTTATTTTATTTATTTAGGTAACAGACATGTTTCTTTTCTTCCTCTTTCAGAAAATGAGATAGTTTTGTGACCTTCTAGTATGACTCATAAAATATGTATCTAAGTATATGGTCTGCATTTGTTTCACAATATCGTTTAGTTTTAAAGTAAGTGCTTAAAATTGCACAATCACCTATTCCAGTAGAAATGTTTGATTAAACACATTCTGTTACGTCCTTTTCTAAACAGTCACCAGTTGCCTGTCTTGCTTCCAGGTGGGCTGGTCGCTTCTGTGCAAACTGATAGAAGTCTGTCCAGACACTATGCAAAGCTTGATGGGGCCCCAAGACGTTGGCAGTGATTGGGAGGTCCTTGGAGTCCACCAGTGAGTATGATGGGTGCATGAAATGAACTGCCTTGTGCATTCATGTGTAGGGCAGCCCTCTCCTTCATAGACTGGCTGTGGCAAGCCACTCTGGTGAAAACCCTTAAAATAGATACGTTTCCTTGAACCAATGATTGACATCTACAGCATGCTTTAAACTCAGAATTTTGAATTAGGGAAACAGTGCTTGTGGTAACACTTCAGGTGATGATGTTTGAACACTAGGCTCCTATAGTTCCATCATTAGTTAAGTTGTAGTTTTTGATGAGTACTTAGTTTTTGATGAGTACTTAGAAATTCAGACCAAGAAGTGTTGTATACTTCTGAGTGGTAGAAACTGATACAAAGTGCTGGTTCTTAATAAGAAATGAGGAAACTGGTCATTTACAAGTTCATGCTTGACTGCCTTTGCAAAGCAGGTTTACATAGATTCCTGCGTATCTGTTCAGCGAGTTTCCAGGGTGGCTCTGAGCCCGGTGCAGCAGGTGCTGATGGCTGTTCCAGCAGGTCTGCTTTGCTGTGTGCAGCATCACACTCTGAGATGAGGCCACATCCTAAGTCCAAATTCACTAAGAACAAATTTTCTGAAAAAAAAAAAAATGTCCTCAGGAAAATCATGCTTGGATAACTGTGTTTCCTCCCATTTAGAAAATACCTTCCGTCTTCAGTTGTGTTATCTTTATGCCTCATGTGACTTTTCTTCACCACAGAGAAAGAAATGGTGAACGCCCCTACCCTCGGCCAGAAGCAGTGAAACTGTGGGCAAGACAGACACACAGCTCTCTGGTGTAGTGCCTTAGACCATTTCCAGCCAAGGTGTATCACAAAACACTTTGCGTTGTA
The DNA here is from genome assembly GCF_051225735.1 of Oryctolagus cuniculus. Classification (NCBI taxonomy): domain Eukaryota; kingdom Metazoa; phylum Chordata; class Mammalia; order Lagomorpha; family Leporidae; genus Oryctolagus; species Oryctolagus cuniculus. The sequence goes on from NC_142875.1 coordinate 132,007,822, forward strand.
TTCAAGGCACAGGGAAAGGAAGGGCAGAGGAAGCTGTGGGGGACTTGGCAGCGAATGAAGGAAGAGGCCCCTTCCTCCTCACCTTGTCCACTGCAGGCCGTGGGGCAGGTGTCTTGAATTTCGAGGAAGCTGTGGATGCCACAGCTTGGCCTCCTCCCAAGAAAGTTAGGCCAGACAACACTGGGTGGGAACAGACGAAAGGTCAGATTTTTAAACTGATAATGAAGAGCTTAAAATCTTGTAGATTAGAACTAATCAAGTACTCTAGCTATACTAAGTTCACATTCTTTTTGAATTTAATTAGAGAGGGGAAGGGAGAGAGAAGCTTCCATCCTCAAATGCCCTGAGAGGGCCTGGGCCAAAACCAGGAGCTGGAGCTCGGTTCAGGTCTCCCACGTGGCTGGCGGGGATCCTACCATCCGCACCCTCATCTGCTGCCTCTCCAGGTGCACAGGAAATCCGAATCTGGAGTGGAGTCGGCACTCAGGAGCAGGCACTGGGAGCTGGGCTGTGGGTGTCTTCTGCAGCGTCTCAATGGCTGGGCTGGATGCCTGCCCCGGGTTCACTTGGTGACATAGAATATTATTACTGTGTCTTTGAAAAAATGGTGGTAATAAATTATGAACATGTCCAAATGAATTAATAATTTACAGACACAAGCTTAAATCATGTTTCTAAATATATAAAGTCTTACGTTTCATATATAAACAAACCTAACAATTCACAAGTTTCCATTGCATGCTTGTTCTGTGGATGTATACAACTGTTCATGGTGCTTTGGTTATAGAGTTGGTTAAAAATAGTTAATAATGGAATTTGAATACTTAGAGGGAAAAAAAAGCAGTACTTACGACTTTTGAAAACTCTTAGTTCCTTATTAATTTTGTTTTTTTCTAACTTCACTGATGTATAGTTGACAGTTGAAAATTACCTATAGTTAAAATAGTCAACTTGATGATTTCATGTATAAGTCATGATATATGTACCGCAATCAAGTGAATTACTGTTCTCCATGAATTTTTATAAGTGTGGTTCAGGCTTATGGGAAGGGAAAGCCACATGACTAAATGCAATGAGACTAATAAAGCCATAGGTGAGGGCCGGCGCCGCGGCTCACTAGGCTAATCCTCCGCCTAGCGGCGCCGGCACACCGGGTTCTAGTCCCGGTCGGGGCGCCGGATTCTGTCCCGGTTGCCCCTCTTCCAGGCCAGCCCTCTGCTGTGGCCAGGGAGTGCAGTGGAGGATGGCCCAGGTGCTTGGGCCCTGCACCCCATGGGAGACCAGGAAAAGCACCTGGCTCCTGGCTCCTGCCATCGGATCAGCGCGGTGCGCCGGCCGCAGCGCGCCGGCCGCGGCGGCCATTGGAGGGTGAACCAACGGCAAAGGAAGACCTTTCTCTCTGTCTCTCTCTCTCACTGTCCACTCTGCCTGTCAAAAAAAAAAAAAAAAAAAAAAAAAATAAAGCCATAGGTGAGTAAGAAGCCAGATCTAGATGAGCACACCCGGAGCGTGTGTTGTCCTTTGTTGGTTTCTCTTTCTCGCTGCAGGCTGATTCTTCGAATGCTCTCAGTCCACAGTGCCAGTGTGAACCTGTTGACGGTGGGACTGAAGGCCTTGGACCTCCTCCTGACTTCAGGTAATGCACACGTGTGTTTTTCAGGTTGACTCAAGTTTTAAAAATCTAAAACCATGTATTAAATGCATTTTCAGTGTTTCCAGGGTCATGGCATAATGTCACCTGTATATAGGTGACTTCGGAAAGTCTGTTTGCATCTTCTTTCATCTCTGATCTTACTCCCAGTGTTTCTGGCCCCACTATGTGGCTTTGCTTGCAGTGTCGGGCACACAGTGGGCCCTCCCCACCTGCTTTGTGACCCTTCATGTCCTTGCCACTCCTAATTGCATTCTCTGTATGCACCTATAGGATGTTCTCTGTGACAGCTGTCTTGGGGTGGCTGTAATTGTCCTCTCAGAATTACTGCTTTTTTGCTTGGTAGGTGGCAGACTTCCCCTTGTAAAATGCTTCCCAGGCTTTTAAAAACAGAATCCTCAAAACACCCAGTGAAACGGATCTTGCATTTGAGTTTCTGGGTGACAAGGACTGAAGTGCAGTGCCACTGCCTCAGCCACTGAGTGGTGCCCCAGTCACCTGCTGCCCAGAGGCCAGGGGACCAGAACACACAGACTCTGGATGTGGTGGGACAGTTGGGCCATCACCGTGGTGGTGGACACTGGCTGTGTGGGGAGATTCTGAGCAGCATGGCTGATCTTGAAACAGCAAGGTGGGGAAGGTGTTTCAGATCAAGAGGACCAGGGCAGACACCTGCAGCCCAGCACAGGGGAGGCTGAGGTGTGGCCAGGGAGACTTGTGGGGGCCTCATTGGGCCTGCTAATGAAAACCCTGCAAGAGAGAGAGAGGGAGAAGGAGGATGGAGGGGACAGCCCAGATGGTGCTCGCCACTTAACTGCAGCAGTCTGTGACTAAGGTACTCATGGCCAGAACTAGCTAGTCTCAACCAGGATTTATTTGGGTCTTAGCCTTGGGGACTTTTTGTTCTGTTTTGGTGTCTTCTCCAGTTGGCAATGGACAGGCATATGAGTGTTTATGGATCTGAAAAATGTCTCCACATTGGAATATATAGACGTCAGTAGCATGCAGGAAACATGTATTTCAAAAAGTTAATTTTGCCCACATAGTAAGTAGTTAGGATTTTGAGCCATTATGAAAATCTCACATGTGTTTCAAAAGTCATTGTAGATGCTTATTAGAGGTTAAGTTGTGAATCATTTTTATGGCCTGGCTATGAATTCATTGATTTAGTAGTTACTTGGTACTTACTGTTAACTGGATGCTGAAGAATTTTAGGACAGGTGATTGCTACAGGTGCAGAAGGTCACCATGTAGTACACTGCCTTGTGACTGTGGCAGTGATGGAAACGCCATGTGTCTGTGTTGTGTGGTGGTGTGGCTCATGGCCACGTGGGGCTCTGGACACTTGAAATGTGAGAAACTGAATTACAATTTTATTTTGTTTTGATGAATTTGGATTTGAGTCTAAATAGCTACATGTGATGAGTGGCTCCTGAAATGAACAGTACAACAGATAGAAGCATTTAGAAAAATAATTGAAATTTAATGAGAAAAGTGTTATAATACAGAAATGAAGAATACAATCAGAGGCACAGAGGAAAAAGCAGCAAAATTCACTTGTGGGAGTTCAGAGTGTACACATGAACTGCCATGAAGATGATGATGAGGGTGAAGAGAAACACGCAGATGCGTGAACAGAGAGAAACAGAGAGATGATACAGAAAATTGTCATGCCCTGATTCCCTCTCCAAATGCCTGTACTCGTTGGGGCTGGGCCAAGCTGGAGCCAGGGGCCCGACGCAATCCAGGTCTCCCACATGGACTGCAGGGACCCAATTGCTTGAGACATCACCTGCTGCATGCTAAGACCTGCATTTGCAGGAAGCTGTAGTCAGGAGCCAGAACCAGTGTTGAACCCAGGCACTGTGATGTGGGACACAGATGATACCCCAAAGGGCGTCTGAACCACAAGGCCAAACCCCACCTCGTAAATTGCCTGAATTTAATGCAGCCTCTTATTGGTTGTTGAACAATGGAAACGTTAGTTGGGTCATTTATCTTCCTCAGTTTTATAACCCCTAAAATGAGGGTTGCACCCCATTCATAGGATTATGGTTGGGGTTAACTAGGTGCACATGATGTGCTAAATATTTGCTAGTACTGCTGCTCTTATGCTAATGCTGCTATGCTATCAACAAAACAGATGTTACCGCTATTATTTCTTGAATTATGGCATTGAGCTGCTCCTGATGTAGCAAAGGGAAATGGGTTTCCCAGCATTTAGGGCACGTGCACAGGACTATCCAAACCACACATAGTGCTTAGCAAGGAGTTCAGCATATTTGGAGCAGAGACAACATGTGGAAAGGCATGGGGCTGATGAGATACATGTGGTCAGCTTGTAAAGGATCTAGTTTGTCACATGATAGAATCGGAAAAGGCCGTAGAAGATATCAGCAAGGGACTCACAGGGTCACATTGCATTTTAGCAGAATAATCCAGGGCATAAACTAGTTGGGCAAAGATTTGTGCCAAGCTGAGCGATGAAGCAGTACTCACTTTGTAGGTGAGAGATGACGAGGCTCTGAACATGACACAGTGGAGGGTGCTTGGTAGAAAGGAGTTCTGAGCTGTTTGGGAGCACACCTGATGGACTTGGTAATGAGTTGATTGACTGGTGGGACAGGGAATGAGAAGAGAGAGGGGTGGAAGGCAGAAGATGACTCTTAGGTGATGGTGTCTTTGATGAAGACAGCGAGTGGAGCTAGGCTGGTGTGCAGTGCCCATGGGAGTTTCGGGTGAGGCTGTCTCAGAAGCAGATGGAAATGTGACTCAGGACTGTAGGGCTAGGAGAATTGATTGGGACTCAGGTGGTCCTAGGAGGATGGACTGGGAGTTTTTGCATAGAGACCATAGAGCTTGAAAGAGCCGACAGGCGGGGACATTCAGTGGTTTATCAAAAAGAGAAGCCCGCTGTTCATAGCCCCCGTGTAAAACTCACCACTTCAGTGTTAAAGCAGCTGCTTCCTAAGGGTGTGTTCTGCTTCCTTTCAAAACAGGTAAAATCACTTTGCTGATACTGGAGGAAGAAAGCGATATTTTCCTGTTGATTTTTGATGCCATGCGCACCTTCCCAGCCAATGATGAGATCCAGAAGCTTGGGTGCAAAGCTCTGCATGTGCTGTTTGAGAGAGGTATTTACAGATGTCAGAGTCTTCATTTTGAAATATGTATAGCAAAGAATTTGAGCACAAATTAGTACCGGGAAGAAAAAAATCTGAAGTCACACTATTGATTAGCACGCAAGAGCATTGATCCAGAAGCATCCTCGTTTTCGTGGAGTGCATGTCATTTGTGGATTACTCATCAGGCTTCCACTCCTTAGCAAGGCCCAGGGTTAACTTTGAAAGCGAGATTGTGTGGGTATGAAGAGAGAATACACCATGAAGCCAAGCCTAGGTTAAGTTGGGTTTATGATGTTGAGTCAAGACCTGTGATTTTAGAAATCGCTGGGGCTCCACGTCAAGGACCAGGAAGCGGTCCTGGGAAGAAGGCTAACGTGTTGTGCAGGATGGCCTGAGGTTGGTAAGAGAGACTGGCATGTCATTCTGGAGTTGGAGTGTCAGTGGAGAAACGGGACAGAGACGGGAGCAGCTTGCGGGGGCACACAGCCAGCTTATCCTAAGGATCAGTTATCGCCCTCCTTTGAGAGTCCCTTTGCTACACAGTGAGATCCAGCTGTGCTAGGGGTTTGGCTAGGAGTGACTTGTGTGTGCCCCATTGTTGATACCTGTTTGCCATTCTCATTGCTGGCAGCTCCAGGAACCAGGTTATTATTATTATTATATTATTATTATTACTCCAGGAGGACTTTAAATAGCCAATAAAAATATTAGAGGAAAAATGGTGAGAAAATGGGTAAAGGGAAAATGTTAGGAATCTAGATCTTTGCCCATTTGGCAGAGAAAAGATTGTGATATTTATCACAATTACCAAGTTTCTCGCAAAAAGTAAGCTCAGTAGTGAATCCGACTTGTGGGAGACTTGGAAATCATCGCATGGATGCGTTCACTGGATGGAGGGTGGGAATACGAGGTATGTTTCTATGAGGTGACTGTGCCAGCAGTCGGAACAGCAGGCCCTGGGCCCAGCTCTTGGGTGATTAGGCCTGGAGGAGAAGAGTTTACTGTGGGTCAGGAATGGAAGAACTTAGTGTCTTCCAGGCTCTCCTCTATAAATGCGGTATCTTGTGACCAAGCGTTGATAAGATGGGGCAGGATCAGGTAGGAGGCTGTGTTCCAGCCTAGGAGCACATTTTTACAGGAGCAGGAGGGCCCACATCTCTCTCGCCAGCACTGTGAACCCTGTCCGTGACTTATCAACGAGAGAAATACTGGAGGAACAATCATCAGAGCTGCAAATTGTGGCTACAAATCTAGCGGAAAAAATCTCTTCTTCTGGGAGTTTTAAGTTCTCCCTAGATTCAGGAGCAACTATTAAGCTCACTTTTAAAACTGTGGAAGTATGCTTTTGAAACTCCAGGATGGAGTGAGAAATCCCGTGATGTCCCTCATTTGCTAGAATCTGAGCAGTTTACCTGTAACGTATGTAGATGCCTTGGAATGAAACTGAAAAACCAAAAACAGACAAAAACCAAGAAAACAGCAGTGTCGATCAAAGAGGGCTGCTGCCTTTTCTGACTGTGGGGGAGGCGATTCTAAGGGCAGGTAACCCAAATTTGTATTCATGTTTTTGAGGTTCCTGCCCAGTGACATGATTCCAAATGTAAAATTGGGCTTGATCGCAAGAGTTTAATTATGAAAGTTGATGGCGGTTTTTGATGTCTGATGGAAAATTATTAAGACAGAGTCTTTCAAAGTCGAATTACTCACCATTTGCTACATTCCCAACTCTTGGCCCTTGAGTAGCTCCACAGTCTCCCCACTGGAACTGTATACGATTTGGTTTTTATGAGAACTGATTGGTGACTCAAACTTAACTCTTCAAAAGCAGAGTGACTAATACAGGCCAAAAACAAAATTATTTAAATCCCTATAGTTGGTTTTCTTGCTACAAAGTTCTTTGAAAGAGCCTTTGTAGAAGCTACTTTATTCAAGTCTGTTGTATTCATTGTATCTCTTACAGTTATCACAAATATTACTGCATAATTGAACTTCGATATCATCTTTAAGTGTATTCTGTATTTTTGTCTTTAATCTTTTAGTCTCTGAGGAACAACTGACTGAATTTGTTGAGAACAAAGATTATATGATATTGCTGAGTGCATTAAAAAATTTTAAAGACGAAGAAGAGATAGTCCTCCATGTCCTACACTGTTTGCATTCCTTGGCAATTCCATGTAAGTAGCCTGTATCTGTGACTTATTCTCCTGTAGGTGAAAAATAACATTATGCCTCCCTCTTGAGTGTGCCATGAGTGTTTTTAATTTAAAAATTTGTAGATGCTAAACTCGTTCATTCATTCAATTAATTTGTGCTGATTGAGATTCTGGGCTTAGTGATGGGGAAGCAGTAGTGGAAAATCAAACGTGTTCTGGGCTTTTCAAAGCTGTTTGTAGGCTGAGGCATAAACATCAGTACATGGGTGATCACCACGTGTCCTAAGGCAAGCGTGGCAGAAGTGCCTAGCGTGATGAGAGCATAGAGAGAGGGAGACTGGTCTCCTGGCAGAGACCTGAGTGATGCAGAAAGCTTTGTGTGTAGGGAGGTGAGGTGGGCATGGAGGTAGTGTCCAGGCAGCGGTCACTGTGAGCAAAAAGATGCTAGGGCAAGGGAGCTGAGGTGACTCGAAGGGACACGAGGGGCTCAGTAACTGGATTTAGGCGTTTGCACTTGGGGATGTGTGTGTGCTTGTGATGGCGTGTGTGTGATGATGCATGTGTGTGTGCATGTGTGAGTGTGTGTGCTTGCACGTCTTCAAGGGTCTGCTGGTGTTTCTTTGGTGCAGGTAGGGGAAGGCTCGGTGAGAGTCAGTGGGTGCGGCTGGAGATGCAGCATGAGGCAATGGAGGGCCTCAAAAGCCACATGAAAGAGTTGAAATTTTGTTGTTGATTCTTGGTTAGCATTCTAGTGGTACTTTAAAATTTAGTCACTTTTTTCACAAAAAAAAATAAATTATTTTGCCATATGTGCTACCCATGGTTGTAAATAAGTTAAATCATGCCACATGTTCTGATTTGGTGTGGAGGTGCACATTAACAGTTTATATTTCCTGTGTTGCTTGAGTGCACTTCTGTAGTAATATTTTCACCTTCACCCATGTGAAGTGGTTTTGAGGATTAAATGAGTAAATCATGCGAAGAATACAGAATAATGACCCGCTCTGTAACAGGTGTTATAAAACCATAGCCAGCATCACTACATATTCATCTGTATCTTATTTGTAAGTCATGTATCATATGCCTGAGGAGACTTTAGGAAGATAAGTTTGTTTTGGTGCAAATCTTTGAAATCTGTGCAGGCTTGTAACATGTGTGTGTGGTTTCAGACGTGGGAATCCATGCTGTGTTCTGAAGCTGGGAGATGTGTGTGGGGCAGGGTGGAAACCCGTGCCCATTTCTTCGCGGTGTTTGTAAAGTCGCTTTTGGCATTGAACCCTGGGGAGTGGGTGGGGCTGAGCAGGAAGGGAACGGCGGCGCTGGACCATTTCTGAGTCACCCCTGCAGCACATGGTGCTGCTCTTCATCCTTTGCCTTGGCTGTGTGGATTCATTTATTCACTTACTTTGGGCTGGCTGTTTTGGGGACTCATTGTTTTCCACCCACGTCTAACATAAAATAGGTTAATTCATAATGCAAAGGTCAAGGAAAGTAGCAGCTAAAAATCCAGAAATCCACAGTGTCAAACCCCGATTCTGTTGAATGTTTGTTTTTCAACCTAGAGCACATCACATCCTCTGTGTGAGAAGGGGGACACACGCACACCCAGACACACACACAGAGCAAGATCTTCCATCTGCTGGTTCACTCCCCAAATGGCAACAATGGCTGGGGCTGGGACTCGGCTGGGCCAAAGCCAGGAGCTGGGAGCTTCATCTGGGTCTCCCATGTTGGTGCAGGGGCCCAAGCACTGGAGCTGGCTTCTGCTGCTTCCCCGGGCACGTTAGCAGGGAGCTGCATGGGAAGTGAGCCGCTGGGACTGGAACCAGTGCCTCATGAGATGTTGGCATTGCGAGCAGCTTTTCCTGCTGTACCACAATGCCAGCCCCTGAGTTTTCCATTTTTGGTCTTCTGTTTTTAAGCCAAGAAACAGGAATAAAGGGATTTTTCCTTAATGCCAAAGGTGAGTCTTCATCTCTTTATATTAGTATCTAATATATTACGAAAAGCTTAGTACTTTTATAGCTAGTAGACAAATTCTATTTAACTTTGGAAACACACCTGTGTTATGTGGCCATGTATCTACAATCTCTGCAAGACGTGTTTGTGTGCAGATTGGAGACAATGATGGCAGCGATGACCTCCTTGATGATCATGGTTTTTTAAATGCAGGCAACAACGTGGAAGTGCTCATGAGCGGCAATGTCAGGTGCTACAATATTGTGGTGGAAGCCATGAAAGCCTTCCCTGTTAGTGAGAAGATTCAAGAAGTGAGTTGCTGCTTGCTGCACAGGCTGACCTTGGGTGAGTTGAAACCCTGGGGTAATTTGCGGTCACCACCTGCAGGCTGTAAGCATGTAATACGCCTGTGCGTATTGCCTGCTGATGGGTGGGCAGCATTATCCACGTGCATCAGAGGGAGTGTCAGACGGAGTGAATTGCCCTGCCATGCTCCGGTGGAATTTTTTTTTTTTTTTTTGACAGGCAGAGTGGACAGTGAGAGAGAGAGAGACAGAGAGAAAGGTCTTCCTTTGCCGTTGGTTCACCCTCCAATGGCCACTGCGGCCAGCGTGCTGATCCAATGGCAGGAGCCAGGTGCTTCTCCTGGTCTCCCATGGGGTGCAGGGCCCAAGTACTTGGACCATCCTCCACTGCACTCCCTGGCCACAGCAGAGAGCTGGCCTGGAAGAGGGGCAACTGGGACAGAATCCAGCGCCCCGACCGGGACTAGAACCCGGTGTGCCGGCGCCGCAAGGTGGAGGATTAGCCTAGTGAGCCATGGCACCGGCCTTCCGGTGGAATTTTAAAGGGGGTGGTGAAAACAGGTGTGTGAAAAGGAAGACAAGTCTTGGCTTCATGTTACTTTTTTTTTTTTTTTTTTTAAGAGAGTTCTCTGGGAGTGTTTGAGTGTTAGGGCCATATTTAAAATAGAATTCTGGAGTAGCTGATATGTCCAAAAGAAGAAGTGGGACTAAGGAAGGAAATGCAAGAGGCTCATGTCCCAGGTCCAGGGCTGGGCCTTTCCCAGGCTGGGGAGGCTGGCCGGGGCTCCTTCCTGCCCCTTCTCTGTGGAGGCTGCACTCCCCCACCTCAGGGGCCATGCACCTTGTGCCCTAAGCCGAGCTGTTCTTGTGTGCTTGATTCTGCTTCAGCACAGGCGGTTCATCAGGATCAGCACACATTTGTGGAGGCTGTAAATGCCTCTGCGTGCTGGGTGAGGTGCTTCGTTACGGGTATACCGCAGTGCGTTATCCACTTCGCTCAGCATGGAGATTTTTCTTGTTTTTTTGCTTTATGCCATTGCCATCTGTGTTGCTACCAAAAAAAGAAGGGTGAATTTTTTTTTTTTTTCAAATTTTCTTTGCCATTGGCATTTCCTACTTTGTGAAATATACAATCCATTTTCCCTTAGGGTGGTCTTTTAGAGTTGATTCATAAATTCTGGATAATACAATGTATTAAGAATATCTTCTTTTAATTTGTGGCCCATCTTTTCACCATGTTTTTGGTGGCTTTTGTAAAATAGTAAAATTCAGTAACCAGTTCCTTTGTGATTTCCTTTTTCTTATGTTCCTTAAGAAATATTTCTTTTCCCTCATCTGAAGCCTTTCTCCTTCATTTATTAAAGCTGTGTAATCTGTTTTATCAAGTAGAAATTCAATTCTGCTTTTGTTTTTAAATTTATGAGGAGCTAATTACCATCACAGCACTGTCTGCATGGCTTGTCCATTTCTCAATGTGTGTATATCGGTGTATATATGTGTGTGTGTATACATATATGTATATATGCTTCTGTTCTTGGTGCTCTGTTGCAGTGGTTAACTTTATTTGCCTGGATCAGTACCATACTGTTTAAATTATTATAGCTCTGTAAGTCCTGAAATCTGACTATCTTATAGCTCAAGTCATCATATACTCTAGTTTTTGTTTGTTTGTTTGTTTGTTTGTTTTTGACAGGCAGAGTGGACAGTGAGAGAGAGAGAGAGACAGAGAGAAAGGCCTTCCTTTGCCATTGGTTCACCCTCCAATGGCTGCTGCAGCCGGCGCACCGTGCTGATCTGAAGCCAGGAGCCAGGTGCTTCTCCTGGTCTCCTATGGGGTGCAGGGCCCAAGTACTTGGGCCATCCTCCACTGCACTCCCTGGCCACAGCAGAGAGTTGGCCTGGAAGAGGGGCAACCGGGACAGAATCCGGCGCCCCGACCGAGACTAGAACCCGGGGTGCCGGTGCCGCAAGGCAGAGGATTAGCCTATTGAGCCGCGGCACTGGCCAATATTCTAGTTTTTTTAAGATGTATTTTTTTTTAACTTAAAAGACAGAGTGACAGAGAGATAAAGAGGACTTTCATCCCCTGCTTCACTCACTAAATGGCCACAGCAGCCAGGGCTGGGCCAGGCTGAAGCCAGGAGCCAGGAGCTCCATCCAGGTCTCCCACGTGGGTGGCAGGGGCCCAGGTACTTGGACCTCCCACTGCTCTCTCAGGCAGGCTAGCAGGGAGCTGTATGGAAGAAGAGCAGCCAGACTCGAAGTGGCATTCTAGTGTGTGTTGGGGTGTGGCAAGTTCTGGTGTAGCCTGCCTCACCATAAGCATGGCTCCATACCTTGGTTTGGGGGCATATTTTGACTTTTGTCTGGAGCTTTTACTATTGCATACGCATTTTAGAATTGTCCATCTCCTTGAAAATTCCACTGCAAGTCTGATGGGAACTGTGCAAAATCTATGGATCAGTTTAAGCAGAACTGACATCTTACGTTGTAATTCCTTCCATACCGGTCTTCCACATCTTTATTTGTTATTTCTAGATAGCTTGGTTTTTATTATTATAAAAAATCTCATTTAAATTATACTTTTGAATTTTGTTTGCATAAAGAAATGAAAGTGGTTTTGTTTATTGATTTTACTTACCTCTTAAACACTGAGCAGTTTTCATGATTTGTAAGTGCTTAATGGTTCTCTATGTAGCAATTACTTAATATGTGCACAACCCTAGTTTGAGTTTTTCCTTTCTGCTCCTGATGTCTTTTGTTTCACTTTCTGTCCTCTTGCCTGGCCAGGAATTACTACGGTAGTGTTAAATACAAGTCAGAGTAAATATCTTTGTCTTGGCTCTTAGTTTTAAAGAGAATGCATCTAATATTAGAATTGTAGTTGTTAATTTTTTTAATTTTAAAAATTCTTATTTTGTGATAGCTTTTCTTTGTAATTTTTTAAAAATACTTATTTATTTATTTGAAAGGCAGAGTTAGTGGGTGCAGGGGCCCAAGGACTTGGGTCATCCCCCACCTCCTTCTGAGGCACATTAGCAGGGAGCTGGATTGGAAGTGGAGCAGTCAGGACTTGAACTGGTGCCCGTATGTTATGCTGACACTGAAGGCAGTGGCTTTACTTGCTACACCACAGTGTGGGTCCTGTGATAGCTTTTGTCAAGTTAAGAAATGTACTCTTTGGTTTACTTTTACACATAAGACTATTTTTTGTTTTAATCACAGGTGGGTAGGAGTATTGCATTTTGCAAATACTTAAAACACAGTTTGGGCCGGCGCCGCGGCTCACTAGGCTAATCCTCCGCCTAGCGGCGCCGGCACACTGGGTTCTAGTCCCGGTCGGGGCGCCGGATTCTGTCCCGGTTGCCCCTCTTCCAGGCCAGCTCTCTGCTGTGGCCCGGGAGTGCAGTGGAGGATGGCCCAGGTGCTTGGGCCCTGCACCCCATGGGAGACCAGGAAAAGCACCTGGCTCCTGGCTCCTGCCATCGGATCAGTGCGGTGCGCTGGCCGCAGCGGCCATTGGAGGGTGAACCAACGGCAAAGGAAGACCTTTCTCTCTGTCTCTCTCTCTCACTGTCCACTCTGCCTGTCAAAAAAAAAAAAAAAAAAAAAAAAAAAAAAAAACAAACCAAAACACAGTTTGAGATAATTTTATTCTTTCTTTATTTTGGTCCTATGGAGACCTGAATCTGGAGATTTTTTATAATCCACTTTGTACTCCAGTGAAAACTTCGTCATGTTTCGTAGGTTTTACAATGTATTTCAAACATCTTTTCATTTCTGGACCTGCCAGCTAACTTTCGAGGGCCCTGTGTTTGCTCCTGTCTGCACGCCTCTCTCCTTTCTTTGCTTTATGATTCTGTTTTCCGCTGTGCACTAATATGTCGGGTTTTGTGCCCACTGTATAAAGCTGGGGGCGTCGAAGCCTTGCTTCCCTGCTGTCAGCCACTCCAGCGTTTGTTTTCTTCTCTGTGTGTGAGTTTCTCTTTGGTTGAGTCAGGATCCGAGCATTGTGAAGCTGCAAACCACAGGTGCTGGCCCAGAGGTGCCTCCAGCAGCCAGAGCCCAGGCCTGAGCTCGGAGCCCCAGGGCCTTGTGGGAGACTCTGAGCTGCCCCACCTTGGGGAGTCCCAGTGGCTGCCCCCTGCAGAGCCCGAAGCCCTGTGTTTGCATAGGGTGCTCTCTCCACTTGCTTTCAGCTCTCAGTCCTCGTTCCAGCTCCTTCATGGGCCTCCCACTCCCACCCCAACATACACATCTTGTACATTTCCTGGGTATTTTTGTGAGCCAAATAGTACATTAAAAAGTGAGTGGCTGGTAAGATGATTAACTGCTGGAAATTGGTTCTGATGATTTTCCCCCAAAAGGATTACCAGCAATGTTTTGTGCATACTTAGGGTTTTATTACAGGCACTGAGGTTTTCACCATTCAACTTTGGGGGAAAATGTCATCATTCTTTTGTAAAAATTAATTTTCATGGTCTCATAGCTACTCAGATTTTTACTTCAAGAATCATAAATGTATCTGCTGAATAATTTGGAAATAGATTTTAGCATTAGGAGAGACCCTAATTTTAGTTAGAATTCAATTCCTGAAGATTTAATTTTACTTTACATGTACAGCTTCAATTTATTTCTTTCCTTGAAAAGCATTTATTAAATATCATTATCTGACCACAGTTGTAAGATATGATAATCATGGTTTCATGTTTGCACACAGATATTTTCTGGTTACCACAGTAGTTCCATATATGATTTTTTTTAAAGATTTACTTATTTATTTGAAAGAGTTACACAGAGAGAGGAAAGGTGGCGGTGGGGCGCGGGGGGGGGGTGTCTTCCATACGCTGGTTCACTCTCCAGATGGCTACAATGGCAGGAGCTGAGCTGATCTGAAGCCAGGAGCCAGGAATTTCCTCCAGGTCTCCCACATGGGTGCAGGGGCCCAAGGACTTGGGCCAGCCTCTCCTGCTTTCCCAGGCCATAGCAGAGAGCTGGATGGGAAGTGGAGCAGCTGGGACTAGAACCGGCAACCATATGGGATGCAGGCACTGCAGACTGCAGCCTTACCTGCTACTCCACAGTGCTGGCCCCCATATATATGATTTTTAAAAAGATTTATTTATTTGAAGGGCATAATGAGTGAGAGAGGGAGAGAGAGAGAGAGAGAGTTTCCATCTGCTGATTCATTCCCCAAATAGCTGCAATGGCCGTGTCTGGGCAAAGCTAAAACCAGGAGCCTGGAACTCTATCCTGGTTTCCCGTCTGAATGGCAGGGGCCTAAGCACTTGGGTCATCTGCCGCTTTCCTGGGTGTATCAGCAGGGAGCTGGATCGGAAGTGGAGCAGCCAGGACTGTAACTGCCACTCATTTGTGGCATGTTGGCATTGCAAGTGGCAGGTTAACCCACTGCCCACAACGCTAGCCTGTAGGTAATGTTTCCTTGACCCAAAGAATGATCCTGGGACACTGGGTGTGGTAATTCCCTCCACACGTACAGATGAGGATTTGTGGGCCAGCAAATCTTTGTGTCTTACCTATGATGGTGCATCCTGTATGGGTGCAGTCTGCCTCCCCACACAGAATGAAGCCTCCTTCTAAAACGTGGCAGCTTTGTACTAGTTTACCTTTCTATCTTGACGATTTTACTCACTGTATTTTCACAAGGAAGGATGAGATAGTGCAGCCTGGTTGATGTTGGAGAATTTTTCAACCTAATTCGCAAGCTGATGCCTTAATTTCAGACCAGCACACTAATGGACAGTTCTGTTGCGTATTGTACAGTTTTCTGCAGTGAAAGTTCAGTGTGCACAAGTTGCATTTAAAATGTGAATTTGGCCGGCGCAGCGGCTCACTAGGCTAATCCTCCGCCTTGCGGCACCGGCACACCAGGTTCTAGTCCTGGTCGGGGCTCCGGATTCTGTCCCGGTTGCCCCTCTTCCAGGCCAGCTCTCTGCTGTGGCTAGGGAGTGCAGTGGAGGATGGCCCAAGTGCTTGGGCCCTGCACCCCATGGGAGACCAGGAGAAGCACCTGGCTCCTGCCATCAGATCAGTGCAATGCGCCGGCCGCAGCACGCCAGCTGCGGCGGCCATTGGAGGGTGAACCAACGGCAAAGGAAGACCTTTCTCTCTGTCTCTCTCTCTCACTGTCCACTCTGCCTGTCAAAAAAATAAAATAAAATAAAATAAAATAAAACGTGAATTCACTGTAATCCCTTGAAAGGACCTGGAGGAAGCAGTGGTCTTGCTGTCCTGGTGAGGGAAATAGTTCTGGAGGGCCTGAAGGGTGTACAGTGACAAGTTGGAGGGCCATGATGTCCCGCTATTGAGATTAAAGAGCCATGGGACTCATGATAGCCTGTGTAGTTTCTATATTGTTCTGTAGCTTTTCTTTGAAAATAGAAAGCCAGCCAACTGGCCTGCAGATAAGTATGCATTTTTGTCCCACTCATTTACCTCTTAGCAGAATATTATTGGTTCCATTATTATGGTCTCAAAATAAATTGAATCAACCTTTCAGCGTCTTCCTAATTAACATAAAAACTCGAAGTCAGCAAATCAGTAGCTAACATTTTTCATGGGCAGGCATTTTGGCCTAGCAGTTAAGCCCCTGATTGGGTTGCCCACATCACATGTCTGAGTGCCTGAGTTTGAGAACTGACTCTGCTCCCAATTCTAGCTCTCTGATAATGTGCACTCTGGGGGGCCGTGGTAATGGCTCAAGTGACGGGGTCCTGGCACCCACGTGGGAGACCTGGATGGAGTTCCCAACTCTGGGCTCCAGGCTGGGCCAGTCCTGGCTGTTGCAGGCATTTGGGGAGTGAACCAATGGATAGGGGATCTTTCTCTGTAGTTCTGTCTATAAAGTAAGTAAATAACTTAAAAAAGATGTCTTTACATCTCTTCTTATCTCTCTGTAAATCTGCCCTTCAGATAAATGAATAAGTCAATAAAAGAAGAAAAACAGAGGCTTGTGTTGTGGCACTGCAGGTTGTCACCAACCCGTGATGCTGGCATCCCATGTGGTCTCTGGGGTCCTGGCTCCTCCACTTCCAATCCAGCTGCCTGCTACTGCACCTGGGAAAGCAGCAGATGATGGCCCAGGTGTCTAGGCCCTGGCTACCCACATGGGAGACTCAGATGGAGTTCCAGGCTCCTGGCTTTGGCCTGGCCCAGCCCCGTTTGTTGCAGTCATATGGGGAGTAAAGTTGTCAGTGGAAGATTTTTCTGTGTGTCTGCCCTCTCTGTCTGTCTCTCCCCGTGTCTCTGTAACTTTGCCTTTCAAATAAACAAATCTTTAAAAATGTGATAGGATGATGGGTTTAATGCATGTAGGGGTTTTTACAATTTACTCTTTATTTTCATATCAATGAGGCCAATCTTACTGCTGGTTGCCAAGAGCCTCACAGTTGGCCAGAAGTAGAGCCGCTGTTGGCAGCCACATGGGGGTGACAACAGTGGAACTAGGGTGAGTTTAGACATGCTGGTAAACATGGGGGAGAATTGTCTTGACGTGAGTCTCCGAGACCAGCCAGGTCTTGGGACCTGGGGGTGGGGATGATTTCTGGGGAGTCCCCAAGGGTGCAAGGCAGAGTTGAAAGTTCTGAGACCATCGATGACTGTTGGCTTGGGTCTGCAGGCTTTTTGTGGTATGTTACGGAGGTTTTCTCTGTTTCTGCCTTTCTGACATTTTATGACACCTAGGAGTAAGTAGGAGTTTCCTTACTACGTCTAGAGGGAAATCTGGTACAGTGAGTGACAAACACGCCAGCTGGAAGGAGGAACGGATTTCTGGAATATCACTGATACGGTCTTTGCTCATAGACACGGGAATTGATGCGTTAATTCTGGGAAGAATGGATGTAAAATGGAAGGGACCTCTTGCTGCTGCGAGTCTAGACTGACCACGGACTGAGCCGGAGGAGATGTGTGCAGTTGGGTTTCTGGGCAGTGCAGAGAGAAGAGGGACAGAAGAGGGAGGCTTTTTGTATTGCAGGCTTGGATCTTTTGGAAGGCAGGAGAATGAAGTTACTTTGTACAGTGAATGTGGTTGCAACACAGATAGTGGACATCTCCTTGTTTTTAAGTGATAACAGCAGGAGAGGGAGTCAAAGACTGGAAAGTTAACGTGTCCCAAATTTGTGTCATCGTTTTGCTCGGGCACTCCCGTTGTCTGAGATAATTAAACAACAGCTGAGAGGAAATCTCCAAAGTTTCCTGGGTCATAAATATGAGGAGCCGCCAAGAATTCATGGAAATAGGCACCATGCAAAAACTCTGCATGGGTTTCAAAATGTTTTTGTATCAAAATAAACTTATATTTTAATTTTCTACAGACTTTTTGCAGATCCCTCTTTTGGAGCCATTACAATTTAAAGAAGTGTTTTAATGTCGTTAACATACCCATCACGACTCAAATTTGTTGGTTTAATACTGTCATAAAGCAAAGGTGATTCCAGCTCCATGTTTGGAAACTCAGCCTCTGTCTCACTGAACTTTTAGGCAATTTTTTCAACATCCTGGTGCTGAACGAGGTGCACGCGTTTGTGGTGAGAGCTGTGCGGCGGTATCCCGAGAACGCAGCGCTGCAGATCTCGGCGCTGGGCTGCCTGGCGCTCCTCAGTGAGTGATGCCCAGCCCCCACCTCCCAAGAAGGACAATGTGATGCGTGTGTCTGATGCTGTCAAGAGGATCCCAGGCAGGGAAGGAGGCAGTCAGCGCCTGTGCTGTCCAGTGCAGTCCGTTTCCCAGTGGAAGATACTTAGTGACAGGTGCACCTTTCCCCGGGCAGCCGGGAGTTTGCTTTGGACCCGAGTCAGCGTGGTCACTCAGCAGCTTGCCTTTGTACAGGACCCTCCTCTAGTCTATTAGGGAACTTTTTGGGTATCCTCTTCTTCATCTTAGCAGTTTTTCTGTGTGGGGTAACCGTGGGACGAGGCCTCTATTATATCAAACCTTGGTAGATAATCAGCCACGTCTGCTCTCGCAGAACAAACGCCTCACTCAGTGGACACCACTTCAAAACAGGGACTTCCTGTTAGTCACTGGAACGTGCATAAAACGTTCGTGGAGCATCTTGATTATGACATGTGTGGATTTCAAACTTGGCACCAAAATAAAGTGATCTTTTAGTTCCATTTCCCCTGTATGTTTTAAAGTCCCATCATTGTGTGTGTGTGTGTGTGTGTGTGTGTGTGCATGAACGTGCATACAATGCCACATATGTATTTATTGATTTTTTAATGTTTTCAAGCTGAGACCATTTTTTTAAATCAAGACTTAGAGGAAAAGAGTGAGGCTCAGAGTGGCGAGGAGGAGGAGGAGGAGGACAAGCTGTTCTGGCTGGAAGCCTGCTACAAGGCGCTCACGGGGCACCGGAAGAACAGGCATGTGCAGGTGAGGCTCCTGCGGACACGACCAGGCACTCAGCCAAGTGTCCACCACGTCCGCTCTGACGCTCCTTCCTCCCCTCCCCCACGCAGGAGGCGGCGTGCTGGTCCCTGAACAACCTGCTCATGTACCACAGCAGCCTGCACGAGAGGATCGGCGACGAGGACGGCCAGTCAGTAAAGCCGCTTCTCTCTGATAGGAGCGCGCCGCTGTCACTTGAGGCAGCGCTAAGAGACGCGCTCCCCGGGGCTTTGCTGCGGGCGGTCATGTTCTAGGCACTGCGGTCATACGGTGGAGGGTCTGTGGTGCTGCAGCGTCTTTGCTGGCCACAGGCGGGAGGGGCGGTGTGTTTGGGCGTTATTGCTAAAGGATTGGGAGTCCGGTTATTCATAATCTCTGAGTCGTGGAGGAACAGTCTTGCTGTGCTCTAGACGCTCGCTTAAAAACGCCGTGTGCATTCAGCCCTGATGGGAGAAATCACAGAGCCCCCTCTGGCCTGCAGGCTGCCACCCCCAGGAATTAGATTGGGTCAGAGGGCCCCTCTGGTGAGGGCCTGGCGCATGTGGCAGTGTTGGGAGCTCTGGGCTCCACTGGAGCTCTTGGTAGTAGCGCCCTTCCCACACCTTCAGGTCAGCACTGGCTCCCCACGCACACGCGGGAGCCCGGCCCTTGATCCATGCCTGTCCCGGACCCTTGTGCTCCGGCCGTTGGCTATGAGTGCTCCCTGGGTCTGAGACTCTGAGTGTCCCTCTTTGCAGACTGAAACAGTCATGTCCACACCCGGAATCCTGGCAGCCTCTTTGCGTAGTGGCCCCTCAGCTAATGGCACGGATGCTAATTAATGCGGCATCTCTGGTTTGAAAAGAAACAGTCATTCTTTTGAAGATTGCTTGGTAAGCGTCCCAGTCGTTCCACTGAGAGCAGTCCTCTTAGGAAATTAGGATCAGGCAGACTCGTGTTGTGGTTTATTAATTTTTGTTCAGAGCTCACCTGTTCTTTACTATTCATAAGAGACCCTTAAAGTAAATGTTAGTGACAGAAAATGTTTGTGTTCTGTCTTTAAAATCCATGTGCTTCTTTATGACTTGTTTCCTTTTCCTTCCTTGCTTCTGTTGCCTTCTCCTCACTTTATCTTTTCCCTCCTAGCACCTCTGTATGTGAGGAGGCTTCTTGAGGTCTGCAGAAAATAGAATTAAAACTAAGTTTATTTTCGCGCAAAAAATTCTGAAATTCATGCTGGTTTTTCACAGTACACACTTTCTGTGAACTTTAAAAGAAGTATGAGTTGGAAAGCAGAGTGATAGAAAGGAGGAGAGACAAAGACAAAGAGATCTTCCATCCACTGGTTCACTCTGCAGATAGCTGCAAGAGCTAGAGCTGAGCTGAGCTGAAGCCGGGAGCCCGGAACTCCCATAAGCTCTCACAAGTGGTCACAGGGGCTCAAGTGTTTGGGCTGTTGTCTGCTGCTTTCCCAGGAACATTAGAAGGGAGCTGGATCAGATGTGGAACAGCCAGGACTCAAATCAGCAGTCTATATAGGATGCCAGTCTTACAGGCAGTGGCTTTACCTGCTGTATCACAACACGGGCACCTCCCTGAAAATTTTATTTAAGAGGGTCTCCTCCTTGGGTGGCAGGGGTCCCAGTACTTGGGTCACCTTTTGATGCTTTTCCCAAGTACATCAGCAGGAAGCTGGATAGACTTAGGGTAGCTTAGTCTCTAAGGCTCCTGTGGGATGCCTGCCTCACAAGCAGTGGCTGTACAACCATTCCCTGAACTGTTAGGAGACCCCTCACATACCTACTGAGCTTGCTTTTTTCCTTCTGCTAATTAGCTTTGGAAGAAACAAAAACTGATTTCCTTGGTAAGTAGTGGTTTGAATCTGGCTCTTGAATGTGAAATGGTTTAGCTACCATGCACCGTTAAGACAGTGCATAGCCTTATTTCTATGCCGTTGCCTGTTGTTGGAGATGTTGGACCGTGTGCAGAGAGGCTCAGTTCCCAGCAAGATCCCACTCACTCTGCGCTTGTCCTTCGGCAGGCTCCCTGCGCACAGGGAGGTGATGCTGTCCATGCTGATGCACTCCTCGTCGAAGGAAGTCTTCCAGGCATCGGCAAACGCGCTGTCGACCCTCCTGGAGCAAAATGGTGAGGGCTGCCCCCAGATGTCTAACAGGGAAACCTGTTCGTGGTGGTGTTGACTGAAAAGCTATTTATAAAGTGAGAGGCTTTGTAGCTTCCTGTATCTGATGTGTGGCTATGTTGAGATGCAGGTGAGCCATCAAGAATAAAATGAATTTTCCCATGTGTGTTCTGGACGTCCTTGTGTGTCATCACACATGGCATGTGCAGTGTATTTTAGAGCTTTAGGCAGAAATGGGATCCTTACATATTCCAGTAATCAAATTGTATATTTTTCCTTTTCCCATTGATAATTCTATGTTCACACATAGTTTTTAATAGCTGCTTCAAGTCCATCTCTTGTTGATGAGCTGTTAGCCTGCCTCATGGAAGGTTTTTGGAACCCATGATAAACCCCAAATGGTTACCCTTCCCCCTCTTTTTTCCTTTAAACACTGGTTATTGTCTTAGAAAATATTTATAGAAAATAAAACAGGGTAGAGAGATAGTCAGCACTTGAAATTTTCTATTATAAATGATCTATTATAAAATATTTACTTTTTCAAGAGACTTTCAGTTTTTAAGAATTATTTTTAAATTTATTTGAAACAGGAAAGAGGAAGAAGGAAAAAAAGAGTGAGAGAGAGAGGGAGGCAGGAAGGGAGAGAGAGAGATCTTCCAACTGCTGGCTCACTGCCAAAATACATGCTCAGAATAGCAGGGACTGGGTCACACTGAAACCAGGAGCCAGGAACTTCATCTAGGCCCCTCATGGGGGTGGCAGGGGACAATATACTTGGGCCATCACCTGCTACCTCCCAGGTGCACCAGCAGGCAGCTGGATTGGAAGTGGAGGTGAGACTTGAGCCCAGGCACTCCAGTATGGGATGTGGGCGTCCTCAGGGCAGCTTAACCCACTGCATCACAAGACTTGCACCACTATAAAACTGTTATACACAAGTTTTCTGGAAAATGGTCCCTCACCTAATTCCCGAGTTCCAGCTTTGTGCAGTTAAGAACAGAGAGATGGCTTGTAACCCCTTGGCATTCTGTTAAGGTTTAAGATCGTGGCTCAGGCTGCTCAGAATCCTGATCCAACAAATGGGAATTTCTGCCAGGAATTTCCAGGAGGAAACATCAGCAAGGCATTGGGACTTGGCAGCTCTCACAGGGTGTTGGTAGAGGGAGAAAGCCTGAGCCAGAGACGGGCGTGAGCCGCGCAGGTAGAAGACAGCGTGAGAGGAGAAACGACTGAGGAAGCCCCTGAGGCTTGCTTCCTGACGGGATGGCTGAGGTCCAGCGAGGGGGGAAGGCAGCTCTTTGCCCCTTTCCTCCTTTCCCACTCGGTCTCTGACCCCAGCTTAATAAATGATGTGGCGTGACAAGGACACTGGGAAGCAGGCTGCTTGCCCTTGGCGTGATGAGTCAGCGTGGGAGGGGCAGGAGAGGACGCTGCTGCCAGCCATTCCCGTCTCCCACATGCTCTGGTGCAGTTAGAGTGGACAGGCTGTGCTGTCAGCTCTTTAGGTTGGAGTCGGAACTTGGCTGCTGCTGCTCGGTGGGTCTCCTAAGGGAGCAGACAGACTTCCGTGTGCACCAGCAGGCCTGTGCCCGAGCTGCAGTTTGAACCACCCTGGAAACAGGACAGCCAGGATTTGGGGGAGATTTGGCTTGCTTCTTGTTGTGGTCTCTGAGGGTTGGTGCCGTCCAGAGCTAGCCTGGACATCTATGTTCACAGTCAGTTCTCTGCTCTTTCTGGATTCCTTACTCCTCTGTCTGTGGCGGTGCCCAGGCACGCTGTCCTTAGAGTCCACCTTAGTGGAATATTAAAGACTCGAGCAACTCATTCACCAGCCGCCTCGGGCTGCTTGTCATCGGGAGCCATTTGGGGATGACGGATGTGCAGGGCTATGCCTGGTGTTTTAGGGAGATGGCTGATTTGGTAGCCAGAGGATGGGGGTGCTCAGAACTGTGGAGGTTCAAAGGCCAAGATATTTGAAAGGCCAAATATCTCCTTTTATGTTTGCTTCATTTCATTTATTAATTGAGTTAATATTTAGTGTATTCCTGCTATGTGCTGGGCAATTCTGTAGGCACAAGAATGGAGCACCTTTGTTCTTCCAAGGGCTGTTTGGATATTTATAGCATCATTTGCAGACCAAACAAAACTATTGATTTAAAAATTAGCCTGTTGGCCAGCGCTGTGGCTCACTACGCTAATCCTCCGCCTGCGGCGCCGGCACCCCGGGTTCTAGTCTCGGTTGGGGCGCTGGTTCTGTCCTGGTTGCTCCTCTTCCAGGCCAGCTCTCTGCTGTGGCCCGGGAGTACAGTGGAGGATGGCCCAAGTGCTTGGGCCCTGCACCCCATGGGAGACCAGGAGGAAGCCCCTGGCTCCTGGCTTCGGATCAGTGCAATGTGCCGGCCGTAGCGGCCATTTGGGGGGTGAACCAACGGAAGGAAGACCTTACTCTCTGTCTCTCTCTCTCTGTGTCTAACTCTGCCTATCAAAAAAAAAATTAGCCTGCTACTGATTTATTAAATTTTGAATCCCCTCTTTGGTTGCTTTGGCAGGGCCAGACCCAATATTTCCTGGGCTTATATGGCCTGCGGGCTGGGTGTTCCCCACCCTGCGGAGGGACTGGATACATTGCTTAAGAAGGAACCCAGGCTCATGGAGTGTGGCTTCTGCTAGGGAGGACAATGAATGCGAATCCGTGAAATACAGTGTTTGTGAAGTAGCTAAGGAAGAAGGTGACTCAGGAAAGGGGGCCTTGCTGTGTTGGGGCTCAGAGTGGGCCACCCGGAAAGGCGACGGTCGATTGAATGGGGACGTGTAGGAAGGTTTGTATTGTTACTTACCGCCAAGTCCTTTCTGGCCGAAACGCAGTGAATGAGGTCAAGAGCCTGTGTAGGTCAGCAGTCAATGAGACGTCAGGTATAGAATGTTCCAGACCCTGAAGTGACTTCCTGATAAAATGTCTGCCCCTTGGGCTAGTGTCTGCCAGGTTCGAGCTGCATGTTGGCTTGTTGTCTAGCACACCGGTTATTAGAGTGTGGTCCCTAGACCAGCAGTGCTGCCTGGGAACTCGTCGAAAATCGGCAGTTCTTCAGCTGAGTTGGGACCCAGCAATCTGTACTTTTGTTTTTTAGTTTATTTTATATGACGGAAGACAGAGTTACACAGGGAGGCTGAGACAAAAAAAGATCTTCTGTCCACTGGTTCACTCCCCAAGTGGGCGCAAAAGCCAGAGCTGAGCCAATCCAAAGCCTGGAGCCCACATGGGTGCAGGGGCTCAAGCACTCGGCCCATCATCTGCTGCTTTCTCAGGCAGTAAGCAGAGAGCTGAATTGTAAGTGGAGCAGCTGGGGCTTGAACCAGTGCCCATATAGGATGCTGGCACTGCAAGCCGGAGCTTTAACCTACTGTGCCGCTGCGCTGGTCCCTCCTGTCTTCTAAAATTTCTCCTTGGATATAAGGTAGCCACTTTGAGAGTGTCAATAAAATTTGGTGTGATAGGGTGAAGTGTTCAAATTCTTATAAAATTCTTAAAAAATAATCAGAGACAGATAGAACAGAGCTGGTTCCCCCTAAGTGCCTGCAACACCTAGGACTGGGCCAGGCGGAAGCCAGAGACCGGGAACTCAGTCCAGGTCTTCCATGTGCATCGCAGTGAGTTGAGCCGTCACTGCTGCCCACCAGCGTCTGTGCTGGCAGGAAGCTGGAGTCAGGAGCCAGTGCCTGGTACTAACCCAGGCACAGGGATGTGAGATGTGGACATCCTAACCGCTGGGCTAAATGCCAGTCCCCTAAACATATCTTAATATGTGGAAGTGCTTACAAAGGTGTCCAGGTGTTGGCAGTGTCTAAGAATGTGTATATAATTTCTGTTTGTTTGTTCTGTTTATTCTTAAGGTATGCAATTTTAAAAAAATTTATTGATTTATTTGAAAGGTGTCGCTCCCCCTCTTCGCGGAGGAACGACACAGGACCCTGCGCTGTTCTTTTGTCTGCTCGGCCCTTCCCGGGTTTGCTGCTGGTTCTTCCTGGGTTGGCTACCGTCCCTTCCACCTCCGTGGAAGGGCGGTTCCCCCTGCCACTTTCCCCACTTCCACGGGGGAGCGGCACACCGCCGGCCGGCTCTCTTGGGGGCTGCTTAGATGTTCCTCAGGTGTTCCTGGTGCATGTTGTCTCTCTCCTCCTTTATAGTCCTCTTCCACCAATCCCAACTCTGCTACCCACACGCCGAGTATGCTGCTCTCCTCCAATCAGGAGCAGGATCAGCTCCTGCAGGTCATCACTCAAGTTGGCAAGAGGCAGCTGTGTAGAAGCTGTTTACTCCTCTCCCAGCGCCATATTGTGGGAGAGCAGATGCATAGAATAAGTCTTAATTCCAGTAACTTAGTCTAGTCCGAGTTGCTCCCCACAGTTCCCCCTTTCTTTTTATTTTTTGGCGTTGATACGCGCCTGTCTTCACTGCCCCGCGGCACACACTCTGCTCTACTTGCTAGAGTTGCCCACAGGTGCTTACAAGCCCTACCAATCAGGCAAACTGAATCCGGGTCCTCTCTTTGCCATGTTGTGAGGAGATTTTTAGGCGCTGATGCATGCCTGTGTTCGGTGCCCTGCAGCGCATGCTCTGCTCTGCTAGAACTGCCTGCAGGTGCTTACAAGCCCTACCAATCAGGCAAACCGAATCCGAGCCTTCTCATTGCCGTATTGTGGGGAGACTTATTGATGTTGATTCGTGCCTATCCTCGGTGACCTGCAGCTCATACTCTGGTCGAGCTGCCTGCTGGTGCTTATCGCCTAATCAGGCAGACCGAATCCAAACTCTCTCATTGCCATGTTGTGGGGAGGCCTTATTTTTCTCTATTTCTCTATCTCAGGGCATTCCTATTTCTCCTATTTTACTTCTATCTGCCAGCATTCCTATTTCTCTCATTTTACTTCTATACTTCTATTTCTCTTATCCCCGCGGCTTCCCGGCACCCGCCCCAAGGCGGCTTCTCAGCGCCTCGCCCCGTGGCGGCTTCCCGGCTCTGCGCGGCTTCCCAGCTCTCTCGGGGGCTGCACAGGTGTTCCTTCAGATAGATGTTCCCCTTAGATGTTCCTGGTGCATGTTGTCTCTCTCCTCCTTTATAGTCCTCTTCCACCAATCCCAACTCCGCTACCCACACGCCGAGTATGCTGCTCTCCTCCAATCAGGAGCAGGATCAGCTCCTGCAGGTCATCACTCAAGTTGGCAAGAGGCAGCTGTGTAGAAGCTGTTTACTCCTCTCCCAGCGCCATATTGTGGGAGAGCAGATGCATAGAATAAGTCTTAATTCCAGTAACTTAGTCTAGTCCGAGTTGCTCCCCACAGAAAGGCAGAGTAGGAGAGAGATGGAGAGACAGCGAGAAAGAGGTCTTCCACCTGCTGGCTCATTCCCACAGTGGCTGTAAAAGCCAAGAATGAGCCAGGCGGAAGCCAGGAACCAGCAGCTTCATCTGAGTCTCCCATGTTGGTGTAGGGGCCCAAGCACGTGGGCCATCTCCAGCTGCTCTTCCCAGGCTATTAGTAGGGAGCTGGATTGCAAGTGGAACTGCTAGGATACAAACCCATGCCCATGTGAGCTGTCGGCATCATAGGCAGTGGGTTAACTGGATAAACCACAACACCGGCCCCCACAGTTTGTTTGAAACCCAGTATTTAATTCTTCTAAATTTCCTTCTCTGCCACTTTGCCATTGCATTTCTTTTTTTTGTTTGTTTTGGTTTTTTTGTTTTGTTTTGTTTTGACAGGCAGAGTGGACAGTGAGAGAGAGACAGAGAGAAAGGTCTTCCTTTGCTGTTGGTTCACCCTCCAATGGCCGCCGCGGCCGGTGCACTGTGGCTGGCGCACCGCACTGATCTGATGGCAGGAGCCAGGTGCTTCTCCTGGTCTCCCATGGGGTGCAGGGCCCAAGCACCTGGGCCATCCTCCACTGCACTCCCGGGCCACAGCAGAGAGCTGGCCTGGAAGAGGGGCAACCGGGACAGAATCCGGCGTGCCGACCGGGACTAGAACCCGGTGTGCCGGCGCCGCAAGGTGGAGGATTAGCCTAGTGAGCCACGGCACCGGCCTTTGCCATTGCATTTCTCAGTGACAGCGTGTGATCACGCGGCTGACTCCTGCATGGAGACTGGCAGAGAGCGGGTGTTCATGTAGAAACGTCAAGGCCGTGGGTTTGTTTCCCGGGGAAGTTGACAGTGGAGAGGAAAGTTCCTTGGTGTTGTCCTTGCCGGGTGCCGTTGCTCTTGTACCTCCGGTGCAGAAGGGGCCGTGCGGGGCGTCTGTGTGTTTGCCAAGCTCTGGGGTTGCTTGGTAAAAACAAATGAGCACAGTTGCGGCCGCTCTAGCCCTTGTGTGAGGGCAGACATGAAGCTGATGGTGCTGGGGGTCACTGGTAAATGGACAGAGCGGCTCAGGGCTCCAGAAAAGCCACTGTTCGTCCCTTCTTAGACTCCCCCCTGAGACCCGGGAGAGTGGTACCCTCTGCGCTCCCTGTGCCTTATTTCTAAATCACTGGTGTCTCCTGCACCCGGATATTCTCCCATCCAAGTACTAAACTGGTCCGGCCTTGCCTCTTATTTGGAGAGTATAATTTAATTTAAGTTTTTTTTTTTTTGTCCCTGCAAAGTCCCTACTTTCATATCCCCTGGGCTATTCTCTCTGTGGTGGAACAAGCCGACTCTGTGGATGAAACCAACATCATCATCTTTTTTTTTTTTTTAAAGATTTATTTATTTGAAAGTCAGAGTTACACAGAGAGGCAGAGAGAGAGACAGAGACAGAGACAGAGAGAGAGGTCTTCCATCCGATGGTTCACTCCCGAATTGGCCGCAATGGCCAGAGCTGCGCTGATCTGAAGCCAGGAGCCAGGGGCTTCTTCTGGGTCTCCCACATGCGTACAGGGGCCCAAGGACTTGGGCCATCCTCCACTGCTTTCCCAGGCCACAGCAAAGTGCTGGACTGGAAGAGGAGCAGCCAGGACTAGAACTGGTGCCCATATGGGATGCCGGCGCTTCAGGCAGGGTGTTAACCTGCTAAGCCATAGAGCCAGCCCCTTAAACCAAAATCTTAACAAATTTTAATCATATAAAAAATGGAAAATGGTATATATGTTAAAGAAATCAGCATTAGTGATACATAGGTTGTCAGTGAAATATGTTTTGTATGTTTTTACATGCTTTCCTGTGAATTTGGGCTATCCTTTTTTTTTTAAACTTTTATTTAGTAAATATAAATTTCCAAAGTACAGTTTATGGATTACAGTGGCTTTCCCCCCCAAAAAACTTCCCTCCCACCCGCAACCCTCCCCTTTCCCGCTCCTTCTCCCATTCCATTCACATCAAGATTCATTTTCAATTATCTTTATATACAGAAGATCAATTTAGTATATATTAAGTAAAGATTTCATCAGTTTGTACACACACACAGAACATAAAGTGTAAAATGTTGTTTTAGTACTAGTTATAGCATTAATTCACATTGAATAACACATCAAGGACAGAGATCTCACATAAGGAGTAAGTGCACAGTGACTCCTGTTGTTGACTTAACAAATTGACACTCTTGTTTATGGCATCAGAAATCTCCCTAGGCTCTTGTCATGAGTTGCCAAGGCTATGGAAGCCTTTAGAGTTCGCCGACTTCAATCTTATTCCGACAGGGTCATAGTCAAAGTGGAAGTTCTCTCCTCCCTTTAGAGAAAGGTACCTCCTTCTTTGACGACCTGTTCTTTCCACTGGGATCTCACTCGCAGAGATCTTTCATTTAGGTTTTTTTTTTTTTTGCCACAGTGTTTTGGCTTTCCATGCCTGAAATACTCTCATGGGCTTTTCAGCCAGATCCAAATGCCTTAAGGGCTGATTCTGAGGCCAGAGTGCTGCTTCAGACATCTGCCATTCTATGAGTCTGCTGTGTATCCCACTTTCCATGTTGGATCATTCTCTCCCTTTTTTATTCTATCCGTTAGTATTAGTAGACCAGTCTTGTTTGTGTGATCCCTTTGACTCTTAGACCTATCAGTGTGATCAATTGTGAACTGAAATTGATCACCGGGACTAGTGAGATGACATTGGTACATGCCACCTTGATCGGATTGTATTGGGTTCCCCTGGCATGATTCTAACTCTACCATTTGGAAAAGTCAGCTTGAGCATGTCCCAAATTGTACATCTCCCTCTCTTATTCCCACTCTTATATTGAACAGAGATCACTTTTCAGGTAACACCTAAGAATAATTTTGTGTTAATTATAGAGTTCAACCAATAGTATTAAGTAAAACAAAAAAATACTAAAAGGGAGAAAGTATTAAGTTGTACATTAACAGTCAGGACAAGGGCTGATCAAGTCACTGTTTCTCATAGTGTCCATTTCACTTCAACAGGTTTCCTTTTTGGTGCTCGGTTAGTTGTCACCGATCAGGGAGAACATAGGATATTTGTCCCTTTGGGGACATGCTTTCCTGTGAGTTTGGGCTGTCTTATATCCCGTGTGTTAGTGCAAAATGAGGAAATTTGGCTTTGCTTTCTACAAGTAACATGGAAACAACCTTGCAGTTAATTTCAGAAAGATCCTGTTGTCTAAAGGGATATACCTGAATGTTCTGGAGTTAATGCAGCGGCACGCACATTCCCCTGAAGTGGCCGAGAGTGGCTGTAAGATGCTGAACCACCTGTTTGAAGGCAGGTAAGATGGACTCACGCACTTACGCAGAACAGGTGGGGCCGAGGGACTGTTCCTATGTCAAGGTTATTGCTACAAGGGGCAAACATGGGGCTTTGAAGACTGACACCTTTGGCAGTATGGTCTCCTGTCACCGAGGCCACAGAATTGCTTCATCTGAACGTGGAAAGGATTGGCAGAGCTTGAGGACAGATGACGAAGGTTGGTTTCTCTGCACAGTGTTCACTACATTTAGAAATCTTGTGATTACCCGGTACGTGACATCAGCGTTATTTCTGCCGATTGTGTCAGCATGAAAGGTGTAAGACATGAAATGAGAGACTAGCTTTTTAAGTGTAGCTTCTTCACAACAAAACTGGATTATGATTTCTTCATGTGAATTAACTCTCAGACTCCAGCTGTGGGAGCCCTAAGGTGCACCTGGCCCAGTTCCTCGGTGTTCAGAGTAAGAGCCTGGCTAATGAGTGGCACAGCGGGGCCTAGACCTTTTTATCTGGGGGTAGATGGTGGCATGGGCAGAACTGTTAGTTAAAAAAACCAGAACTCAGTGATGTGCAGGCGATGCTTACTGCAGAGTACGCTCACTGCCGCTTTTCATTTATTGAGGTGCAGAATGTGAATTAGCTTTGGGATTGAGTAAATTTCAAACAAACAAAAAAGGCCATGAGGGAACCAGCACACGTCAGGGAAAACACAAAAGGCAGAGGTGTGGCAGCCAAAACTGATGGTGTGTCCTAACTCTGCAGCTAATTGAGCGAACTGTTTGCTGAACTTCAGGTTCCTCACCTGTAACAAGGGGTAATAAAAACTTCATGTCTCTGCCCTTAAATGTGGGAGCCAAAATTCAGAAAGAAGGAAGGAAGGAAATACCCATGTGTACCAGTTTGGCTGCAGATACTGTGTTTTGTTAAACTTTATTCATCCAACAAATTGGTAGAAATTATATCCTACTAACTTTTTAATGCTTTTGTGACTTATAAAATTTATGTGAAAGAGGTGAACTTGTTTTTGTTTGATTATTGCTCATAGCCTTTGCCTATTTTCCTGTTGCACTGTGGTCTTTTCACTTTTTATTTGTTGAATTCTTTATTCAGTGGCGCCAAAAAGCCTTTGTCTGTGATGCAAAGTAAAAATGTTATCTCAACCAGAAATATATTTTAAGGATCTCGTGTTATGATTTTATAATGCGGGGATTACGGAAGTTAATTTTCATGAAGCAGTGTGGATAATGCCTGGTGCATTTTGAGCACCCAGCAAATCACAGCTGTGACAACTGCTGCTGCACAATGTGACTGACGGGCCTGGGGTGTGGTGCACCTGTCTGCTTGGGCGGCGGGCTCTGCTGTCTTACCATCCAGTCTGTATCTATCTGCATGCTTCGTCTTTCTCAGTCGTTTTCTCTTATTTAAAGGTTGCTCTTGAGCACTTCATCTTGATTGTTGGTTTTTTTGGTGCTGTAAGCGTTGAACCTTTAGGAGTGGGGCAACCTCCTTGATAAATGAAGTCGTAAAGCACGGGTTAGGGTTCTGTAGTTTCTGGCTGTTTCACGTGTGAGATGTGCACAGTTCAGTGGGGATTCCCAGCTGACAGGGACACAGCGCCTCCCGTGTTCACTGTTGGAAGTGTGGCCTGCAGGTGGAAAAGCACCATCATGATGGCCGCATGCACAGCTACGACGCAGCTCTGATGCGTGCATGGTGCACTTGCTGTGGAAAGCGAGGCTGCCTCCGTGACAGCGCACAGTGCCTCCTGAGCTCTGGGTGAAGGGTGTGTGTTCATCTGTGAAAGAGCACATAGCTCCGGCCGGCGCCGCGGCTCACTAGGCTAATCCTCCGCCTGCGGCGCCGGCACACCGGGTTCTAGTCCCGGTTGGGGCGCCGGATTCTGTCCTGGTTGCCCCTCTTCCAGGCCAGCTCTCTGCTGTGGCCTGGGAGTGCAGTGGAGGATGGCCCAGGTGCTTGGGCCCTGCACCCCATGGGAGACCAGGAGAAGCACCTGGCTCCTGCCTTCGGATCAGCGCGGTGCGCCGGCTGCAGCATGCTGGCCACGGCTGCCATTGGAGGGTGAACCAACAGCAAAGGAAGACCTTTCTCTCTGTCTCTCTCTCTCTCTCACTGTCCACTCTGCCTGTCAAAAATAAATAAATAAATAAATAAATAAATAAAAAAGAGAACATAGCTCCAAGACCTTGGGGAGAACAGGCTTCATGTAAAACACAACTCCGTAAATGCCCTCCCAGCGGCTCAGTGATGCTCGTGTGGCAGGAAGCCCAGTGCCCAGCCCTGCCGTTAGACAAGTTTGCATGTCAGCCGTGACGATGGGACTTTGGGAGTTAACCTGCATCTGTTCAAGTCCTTTGGAAAATGAGGGTGGACTCTCCTGCCTTCTGGGATGGTTGCACACAGATCAGAAGGAAGCTCCTAGTTTTATGAAACAATAAAATGAATCTCAGTTGTCTGTGAATTCTAGTTCTTGAGGTGAAAGTTTAAACAACACGGTTGTTACATTACCAAAGTCGAGTGCATTTTCAGGTAGCCTTTCCTGGTAAAGTTCATGGTTCTCTTTTCTTGCGTCTGTTTAAAGTTTGGTGTGTGTGTGTGTGTGTGATTAAGTCAGATTGCATTTTTGGTAAGTATGCCAATGTTATTCCTGCAGTCACATTTCCCTGGATACAGTGGCGGCAGTGGTCCCCAAAATAATAACAGTTATGAGAAGTCACGAGGCGTCACTGTCAGTGCAGCTGGAGGCACTCCGAGCTATTCTACATTTTATGATGCCAGGTAAGTCCTATGTAGATTGCGGGGAGTGATAGCTGTTCAAATGGACTTGGGAGTTTTCAGCAGCATCCATTTTCTAGGCAAAAGTTAGAGGGATGGTTTCTGCCAGCCAAACGCAGAGCTCTCTGCTGAACCAAAAATGAAATGTGGATGGTGATGTGAAAGTCACTTAGTCAATTTATAAGAAACTCCATGAGAAAATTCAGTCATTTACTGCAAAAGTAATAAATAAAATGTGAAGTGTGGGTTTTTTAATTTTATTTTAAAAACTTATGAGAGGCAGAGAGAGAGAGAGAAAGAGAGAGAGAAAGAGCGAATGCTCCCATCCACTGGTTCCCCATTCTCATGCCCACAGTGGCGAGGACTGGGCTGGGGGTGGAGCAAGGAGCTGTAACTCAATCCAGGTCTCCAACATGCGGGGCAGGGACCCAGCTACTTGAGCAGTCATGGCTGCCTCCCAGGATGTTTATTAGTCAGAGTCAAGGAGCTGGGCTGAGTGTTGAACCCAAGGACTCTGCTGGGCCATGTGGGGTCTTAAGAATCTTAACTGGGACTGGCGTTGTGGCAGAGCAGGTGAGGTGGCTGCCTGTGATGCCACATCCCATATGGATGCCCGTTCATGTTCTACCTGCTGTGCTTTCAACCCACCTCCCTGCTAATGGCCTGGGAAAAGCAGCAGAAGATGGCCCAAGTACTTGGGCCCCTGCCACCCACATGGGAGACCTGGATGCAGGTCCTGGCTTCAGCCTGGCCCAGCTCTGGCCATTGTAGCCACCTGGGGAGTGAACCAGTGGATGGAAGCTCTTTATGTGTCTCCCTCTCTTTGTAACTCTTTCAAATAAATTAAAAAAGAAATCTTGAATAACAGCAAAATAACAGCAAGACCAAATGCATGCCCCAAATATGCAGCTTTTATCTCTAAGAAGAGCTTCTGTCTGATAATTCTTTTTTTTTTTTTTTTTTTTTTATCGCTGTCACTTGATTGTGAGTGCAAGCTTGCCTTGCCTTGTCTGAACCATGATGGCAGCTCATTTCCATACCTTTACCTGGCTTCACCCCAGTGCTGCTTTCCCTCTGGTTGAGTTAGTTTTCCTGCAGTATAACCAACCGTATAACCACATGCATCTCTCTGACGACAGTGGTGTCTACTCTCCTTTAACACCTACCTACACCTGTTCTGACCTTATTTTACCCAGAAGCACATCCATACCACCTGCTCCTGCATTCATTCAACACATACCTATTAGGTGCCTCGTCTGTTCTAATGAACGTGATGCTGTTGTGGTTTGAAAGATGATGAGAGAATAGCATGACTGTGCTGATACAGGAGCTTAGAGATACACAGATAGGCACGAATTTCCAAGATGTTTGTACCTTAAATAGACTTATCTTTAAATGCCATTTTCCATAGACTTGAGGTTACTGCATGTGTAGAAGGCTGTGGCAGTCTCAGTGGAGGCAGGGCAGTGGGGGGAGGTTGGGATCCTTGCCGTTGGAGGTTGAGTAGCCCTGGCCTGGGAGGACTTTGCAAGAACAGCAGATTCTCAGGGTCAGGGGCGGGGAGGAGCGCGGGGAGGCGGTCGTGTGTGGAATGGAATGTGGGATGCAGGGTGAGCAGTGTGCTTTCTCCTGGAAGTCATTTCGGGTTTATTAAAAGGCGTTTAAAACGCGCGGGCTCACAGCCAGGCTTTCAGTTGCTAACAGGAGCGCTGTGGTGCGAGGTGACTGGCAGGGAGACTGCATGCAGGACCCTTGGTGGGGAAGGAGGCAGGGCCAGGGTGGGCCAGGGTGGGGTCTGCAAGGTGGTCAGTCCTGTGCCACGGGAAACTGGAAGGGCAGAGTTTTTGTTTTGTAACATTCACAATTCTTTGGAAGTTCCATTTTTTTCCCTTTAAAATAAAATCTTCCAGAACCTACCATTTTATACAGTTACATAGGTATTTTGTGTTCCTGAGTCTAAGAGGACACTCAGTTTAAGAGGATACTTTCTTTCTCTCTCTCTCTCTCTCTCTCTCTCTCTCTCTTTTGACAGGCAGAGTGGACAGTGAGAGAGAGAGACAGAGAGAAAGGTCTTCCTTTGCCATTGGTTCACCCTCCAATGGCCACTGCGGCTGGTGCACCTCACTGATCTGAAGGCAGGAGCCAGGTGCTTCTCCTGGTCTCCCATGTGGGTGCAGGGCCCAAGCACTTGGGCCATCCTAAGAGGATACTTTAAGATGCAGCTTTGTTCTGTGAATCTTTTTTGTTTTTAATCCCTAGTACCTTGAGCTAAAATAGGTATTCATTCAGTTTTTTTAGATTGAATCATGCTGTTCCGTTGCTAGTTGTCAGCCAACTTTTGAAACTTAGCAGATATAATTTTGCATGAAAATACTGATTTTATTTTCTTTATAGGTTACAGTAAAATGACAGCAGCAACAGCAAAACCCTTCAGCTTTTCCCTTAAAGATGTCAGCCTTGTTCTTTCGAGGGTGGAATTCAGTTTTAAAGATAAGCAAAAGATGTTCAGAACCAAGGCACTGAGTTAATAAGAGAACACTCCTTTAGTCTGAAAATAAGTTCTGAATGTCTTTTCTTTTTTTCTTAAATGGACCTTGCAGCAGTGTTGTTAGTTGATGGTCATTTAGATGTGCTATGGATGTCATGGAAGGGTGACTGTGGGGCTGTGCTTTGTGCATGGAGATCTGTATTAGTAGACGTGTAAACAGAGTGTGTAAGCACATTTCGGTTAGGTAAAGGCTTAATCACCTGTTCAACTTTGTTACCATATCAAACTAGCACACCACATCATACCATACTGTGCTACACTGCAACAACACAACACAGCGTGGTGTTCCATGTCATACCGTACAATAGTGTCGTGTGCCATGTGTCATGCCGTAGCATGGTACTTGCACATGTCCCCCTGCACCATGCCATGTTGTACTGTATTGTTCTCTGGTATAGCTAATGAGTAATTACATAACCAGTACCCCAGTGTATTCAAGAGTGTATATAATTTTTATTTGAACATTTTGAGGTTATTCTAAGATAGCCAGACACACATTCACTTGATGACGTTTGCATGTCCTTAGTAA
Source organism: Oryctolagus cuniculus (assembly GCF_051225735.1). Lineage (NCBI taxonomy): Eukaryota > Metazoa > Chordata > Mammalia > Lagomorpha > Leporidae > Oryctolagus > Oryctolagus cuniculus. Next base: position 132,043,091 of record NC_142875.1, read on the forward strand.
CATAGATGTACATTACCACAAGCTTGTATAATCAAGTATCCAGTAAAGAATCACATGCTACATCTGCTAACAAATTAATTTCTTTCAATGTAGTACTGCTACTTCCTGTTTTTTAAACATAACAGCTTATGAAAGTGTTAAGCTGGTTGCTTCTATGAATTAATAATAAAGGTGTAGTAGTTTTAACAGAATATCATTTGTCTCATTTAGTTCTGAAGGAAATAATGTAAAATTCTTTAAGAAGAAACATAGGGCAACTGAAAAGTATATAGAGGAGAAAGATGAAGATTATAAAAGCAAACTGATGCGGGCCGGCGCCGCAGCTCACTAGGCTAATCCTCCTCCTGCGGCGCCGGCACACCGGGTTCTAGTCCCGGTCGGGGCGCCAGTTCTGCACCAGTTGCTCCTCTTCCAGGCCAGCTCTCTGCTGTGGCCCGGGAGTGCAGTGGAGGATGGCCCAAGTGCTTGGACTCTGCGCCTGCATGGGAGACCAGGATAAGTACCTGGCTCCTGGCTTCGGATCGGTGCAGTGCGCCGGCTGTAATGGCCATTTGAGGGGTGAACCAACAGAAGGAAGACCTTTCTGTCTCTCTTTCTCACTGCCTAACTCTGCCTGTCCAAAAAAAAAAAAAAAAGTACACTGATGGGGACAGTGAGAGGAATGGAGACCCTGGTATCTACAGAAGATACGACTTGGCACCTGAAAACTCTATTATGGTCTGCTCATGTATAACTGATAACAGTAAGAGTACCTAGCATTATGAGGACTTGACAGATGGGGAAATTGAGGAAGAGGGTTGTCAAAGGTTTTAAGGTCACACCCTGTGTGTGGAGCCAGCTTTTCAGCCTGTGCAGCCTCACTCCAGGGTGGATACTTATGCATTTGTTGAACACCTGTTATGTGTGAAGCATGGTGCTTGCAGCTCTTGAGATCTGGGTGTGACGAGGCTGTGGATTCTGCCTTCGTGAAGTCTGTGGGGCACACAGTAGGCAGAGCTGTTTGGTGGAAAGGAAGTTACCTGCGTGCTGGTTGGTAGGACTGTAAGCAACACAGGAGAGGCCAGGCGTGGGACTTGCGGGAATGTTCACCTGGGCACAAGGACACTGTTTGAGAAGACCCAGTGCGTGGGGCTTGCAGTGTGTGCTACTATTGGCAGTGGTCCACTGCCCAGCCCCAGGTACTGTGCGCCCGGAAGGTGAGATCCAGACCCAGTGACAGAGCTGCAGTGAGGTCTGCCCTCTTCCCTGAATTCTGGGCATGGGGAAGGCCCCTGACAGACGTTGGCAATCTAGTTCTTGGAAAGGCTATAGATAGCCAGTTTATAGTTTGCATGAATACACGTTATTGCAGGGGAGTATTATAAATATGTTCCTTAGTAGTCATTTCTGTTGTCTCAGATTTGGTAAACATTGCTTCATAATAGTTTACTCATCTATTAGATGAATTTTTTGACTGTCATATATTTTTTTTTTTTTTGGCAGGCAGAGTGGACAGTGAGAGTGAGACAGAGAGAAAGGTCTTCCTTTTTGCCGTTGGTTCACCCTCCAATGGCCGCCGTGGCCAGCGCACCGTGCTGATCCAATGGCAGGAGCCAGGTGCTTCTCCTGGTCTCCCATGGGGTGCAGGGCCCAAGCACTTGGGCCATCCTCCACTGCACTCCCGGGCCACAGCAGAGAGCTGGCCTGGAAGAGGGGCAACCGGGACAGAATCCGGTGCCCCGACCGGGACTAGAACCCAGTGTGCCAGCACCGCAAGGCGGAGGATTAGCCTAGTGAGCTGCGGTGCCGGCCACTGTCATATTTTTTAACACTTTTGGCTTTAAGGAATTTTTTAAAGATAGTACCATATGTCACACTTAGAAAACTTCTAATAAAATTAAAGAATGACATACTTTCCACTATCATAATACTGCTTTTCCACTATTTTTCTGTCTGCTTTTTTTCTGCCTACAAATCATAGCTGGCGTTTAAACATAGAGCTCCAGACAATTCAACCTTTCTCTGCTCGGCCACTGTTGCAAGAAAACTTTCTGGTGTCTTACACCACAGTCTACTTATACAAAAGAGACTGCCTGGTGCAGAAATCCCTCCCTGGTGGTCCCTTCTTGCTTCTTTAAGTGGTAAACTTCCAGACACATTGTGCTTCTTTGTATCTAGTGATGAACTGTGTTTATGCGTTCCTTACAACCCTTGAAACAGAGCCATGCACAAATGCATCATTGGCTTCTCATGATCATTTCTAACAAGTGACAGCTCAGCTTGAATCTTCAGGAGAAAAGCCTGCTTTTATTTATTTGCCTATCTGTGTGCTTTTGCATGTAGGCATGCCGGAGGAGTCCAGAGAGGAAACAGAATCTCAGCGGAACCTAAACGTGGTTAGAAAGCAGTGTTTCAGGAGTGACATCCACAAACTGGTCCTCGCCGCTTTGAACAGGGTATGTCGAATACAGGTTTATTCCTTGACAAGGTCACCTAGAAAACTCCAGGGCTTTTTCTAGGTTAAGTTTCCCATTGCTGCTAGGAAGTTTGTGGCTGAGACCTGGAGAGATGGGGTGAGGGTTGAAGAACATGTGCACAGGTGACCCGGCTGTAGTCGGGGTGTTGCATGCTGTGGCCGTAGACACCCTCCTTGTGAAGGCCAGAATCGTGAACCCCTGTGAAGCTGGGTGTGCAGCTCAACATGCTGCTTTCTCTCTTATCTAAGATTTATTTATTTATTTGAAAGGCAGAGTTACAGAGAAGCAGAAGGAGGGAGGGAAGAAAGAGAGGGATGGACAGATGTTCAGTCTGCTGGTTCATCCCCCAATGGCTGTAACAATGGGGGCTGGGCCAGACCAAAGCTAGGAGCCTGGAGCTGCATCCAGGTCTGTCCCAAGTGCTTGGGCCAGGTTTCCCAGGGGCGTTAGCGGGGAGCAGGATCAGAGGTGAAGCAGCTGGAACTGGTGCCCATTTAGGATGTTGGCTTTGCAGGCAGTGGCCCAACCAGCTGCACCACAATGCAGGCCCCTCTTGTTTTGTTTCGTTTTTCTCCCTGGTTCTCTGCTTTTAAAGTATCAGCCCTCGTAGACATCCAGGGCACACCAGAGCCGTCTTTGATTCTCCAGGCTCATTGTCAGGGTTTCGTCCCATTGCTCAGGTGTTTTCATTTCTGTGTGCCTTGTAACAAAAGTGTCACTAAATCATGCTAAGTACGAATAAAGGGTAGAAGGGAACCCTGTTATCTTGTGCAGTGCAATAGGTGTTGATGGAATTGAGTTAACCTGGCCAGCACTTTGCCTCACTAGGCTAATCCTCTGCCTGCGGCACCAGCACCCCGGGTTCTAGTCCCAGTTGGGGCACCGGGTTTTGTTCCGGTTGCTCCTCTACCAGTCCAGCTCTCTGCTGTGGCCCGGGAAGGCGGTGGAGGATGGCGCAGGTGCTTGGGCCCTGTACCCGGATGGGAGACCAGGAGGAAGCACCTGGCTCCTGGCTTTGGATCGATGGCCATTTGGGGGGTGAACCAATGGAAAATGAAGATCTCTCTTTCTCTCTCCCTCTCCCTCACTGTTTAACTCTGCCTGTCAAAAAAAAAAAAAAAAAAAAAAAGGAATTGAGTTAACCTAAGATGAGTTGGTTCTTTGTAAAAGATTCAAGAATAAAGATGTAAAGAATGATTAAGGCTAATATTTTTATGACAGGGAAAGAGGATTCAAAGTAATTAATTAATGATTCCTTGTGATTTAGTGTACTTTGATAAATGTCATGAATTAATTAGAATAGTCTCCAGAGAGATCTCTTGGATTTCTCACAATTTAAGTTGAATTTTGTAATGTAATTTTCTGTTGTATGTTTGAATCTTGTATACTCACACCTTGATATGATTTTTGATTATAGCAAAATATGTTGTAGAAGGGTCAAATTGACTTGTAGAAATACTTGTTAAAATAAGGAGACGGAAGGAACCGAGCCGGCAATGATGAGCCCATAAGCAGGGTGATCTGTTCCTCTCCGTCTCGTTCCTGATCATCTGGCTGGGGAGCGATGGCCGTGCCTGACATCAGGTGTCTGCCCGAGCATGGTGGGTGCTCGGGCAGACTTGGGAGCATGTTCTGGGAACACAGGGGAGGCAGCGATAAATTAGATTCACGGTGAATGTTGCTGAGAAGGAAGGGGCTCCCGCAAAGCCCGAGAGGTGACTGTGGTTCCAGCTGGCTGCACTTGGCTGAAGCGCCCGTGTACCAGAGTGCCATAGACGGCAGCGCCGCCCGTCAGCCCTAAGTACCGTGCCGGAGTCGCTGGACTCCGGGGTCTGACTTTTTCCCTACATCCAGGAGAAGTGACCGAGAACTGCCTCTTTTTGCCCCTCTCAGCCAGCACCTGAGCCTTGTCACACTGCCTCACTGCACAGTGGCTGTCACTTGGTGCGGAGTTGAGGTCAAGGGGAAGCAGTGACAGTATTTTGTGCAGTTGTTTGAAAGGCCGAGATAGAGTGAAAGAGAGGGAGACAGAGCCAGTGCTCATTCTCTGGTTCACTCCCAAGGTGCTCATTAGCAGAATCCTGGAGCAGGAGTAGAGCTGGCACTGTGAAAGGAGATACGGCCTTTCCAAGTGTTGGCACTGCTGCGCCCAATGCTTGCCCCAACAATATTTTATGTCAAAAATCTTTGCACTGTTTTTCCACTAATCCTTCAGTGTGATTGAGGACAAAATGCTCTAAAAGATGAGAACAGGGCCAGCACCATGGCTCACTTGGTTAATCCTCCTCTTTGCGGCACCGGCATCCCATATGGGTGCTGGCTTCTAGCCCTGGTTGCTCCTCTTCCAGGCCAGCTCTCTGCTGTGGCCCGGGAGGGCAGTGGAGGGTGGCCCAAGTGCTTGGGCCCTGTACCACATGGGAGACCAGGAGAAGCACCTGGCTCCTGGCTTTGAATCGGCACAGCACCTGCCGTAGTGGCCACTTGGGGAGTGAACCAATGGAAGGAGGACCTTTCTCTCTGTATCTCTCTCTCTCACTGTCTATAGCTTTACCTATCAAATAATTTTTTTAAAAAAGATGAGAATGTTTTCTTTAGCTCTAAAATTCTGTGATTACAAAACATGAGAGGTTTAATGTCCAAATTTTATAGAAACAATGGGCAAGTAATCAATAAAAGTAGTCTAATTTTGTAGAACAGAACCCCAAATAAGGTAGAACTGGAGATTTGTATGACTCAGTTTTTTATTATTGCAATAAAAGGCCTGAGATAAACTAAGTAGGAAGGAACACAAGGTTTATTTAGCTCAGTGTCTTGAAGGTTCAATGTCTAAAGGGCGTGGTGCAGGCTTTGCTGTGTGGCAAGGAGCCCAAGGAGGATGGTTAGAGCATGTCTGGGGGAAGGGCCTCCTGGTGACTCAGGGTCTCCCGTTAGGCCCTCTTCCTGTAGCTTATACCGCCTTCCATAGCACCACCCTGGGCAGCCTGTGGGGAGCGTTCAGGATCCAAACCATAGCAAGACTCAACGAGGATTTACAAAGCGGAGTCTCAAGAAGTGTTTAGTAAAGTGAATCAGTGTTGGGTACAGAAAAATGCATGTACAGAAGCCAAGCGGCTGCTGGATCTGCCTGGAACATGTGTGCTGCACTCACATTGGATCCTGGTAGCTTTTCCACAGCTGAGAACTTGGAGCTGCCTGTCCCAGAGACAGCTGTTGGCCAGTGTTGTCTCTGAGCTCAACGTGGAGAAGAGCACTCTGGGCGGTGGAGCTGCATCTGTCCTTGTATGTGCTGGCTCCTTCCTGGCTTGAGCCAGGGGTCCCAGTACAGCAAGACCAGTCTTCCAAAGAAGTAGACACAAATGCAAGGGCTTGTGGGCTTCACAAGACCCTTGAGGAAAAATCTACTCAGTTTCAATAGTGGAGATATTTAGGTCAGTTGTAAATCATACACAGTCAAAGAGCTGATTCATAAAAGTTACAGCAACAACAAGAAATTCCATATGAGCAAAATTATAGATGGCTTAGATGACCACAGAAACTAAAACTTGGGCACAAAGGATGAAATGAAGACAAGAAAACATAAACTTTTTAGGTGAAATTACTGATTTTTTGAGAATGCACATTTATTGGTATTTATGAGCCTTTGATAAGAATAGCTAGAACTCGCTAAACTTATGTCAACTTGGTATGAAAAAAATTGATTTGCATGAATAACCAAGAGAAATTTGAAAAGAGAGGAGATACTTTGTGTTCTAGCTCCACCAGAAAATCAGCTGTGGCATAAAACTTAAGGCAAACGGGGCAACTCTGGTCCTGGAGGACATGGATTGGCTCCCCGTAGAAGTGTCCCCAGGAGAGGCTCAAATGGGAATGTGTGGGGGGTACATGATACTCCCCAACCACTGGAGAGATCGGCTGCTCCCCATTTCCATTGCAACAGCAGCTTTGCTGCCGTTTTAGGGAACAGGAAGCTGAATCTTTCCCTTCATCTTTTTCCCCAAGCACATCCCAGATGGATGAGATTTGAGGGTGATAAAATGTAAAAGGCATGTGTGCATATGAGAAATTCTCAGCGGTAGTCGTCGCTGATGTAATTTTATTTTATTTTAAAGATTTATTACTTCTGGGGCTGGTGCTATGGTGCGGTAGGTTAATCCTCCACTTGCGGCACTGGCATGCCATATGGGCGCCGGTTCTAGTCCTGGCTGCTCCTCTTCCAGTCCAGCTCCCTGCTGTGGTCTGGGAAAGCAGTAGACTGTGGCCAAGTGCTTGGGGCCCCTGCACTCATTGGGAGACCCGAAAGAAGCTCCTGGCTCCTGGCTTTGGATGGGCGCAGCTCTGGCCATTGCGGCCAGATTTATTACTTATTTGAAATGTGGAGTAACACAGACAGAGGGACAGACAGATCTCCCCCTGCTGGTCCCTAAATGGCAACGATAGCTGAGGGTAGGGCAAGTTGAAACCAAGTCGGGGACTCTGTCTGAGTCTGCGACTCTATCTGGGTCTCCCAAGAGGTTTGCAGGGGCCAAGCACTTGGATCATCTTCTGCTGCTTTCCCAGGTGCATTTGCAGGGAGCTGGATCAGAAGTGGGAACCCAGGACTGGCACCAGCACTCATGTAGGATGCCAGCATCCCAGGTAGTACAATGCCTGCCCCCACTAAGTAAGTTCAAAACAGGGAAACTTCTGTTGAAGAGAAAGGTGGCAGTATCTATGAAAATGAAAATGCTCTTGTCTTCTGATGAGTGACTCCACTCCAGGCGTTGCTAATGTAGATGCACTTGCACATGTACACAAAGACGTACAGACAGCACACTCATTGACATTGCTTAGAAGAAGAGAAAGGTGTCAGCAAAGTCAGTGCTTCGAGGTGATCACGAGTGCTGTGTGACAAAGATGTAGAGCTTCGATTCTGGGTCATTATTTGGTGGTTAGGTTGAAGCGTGTGATGAGGTTTTTTTTATATTTATCTAGTTATTTGAAAGGCAGAGTTATAGTGAGGCAGAGAGAGAGGGGGCGGAAGGGAGGGGTCTCCCATCTGTGGGCTCACTCTCCAGGCAGCTGCAAAGACTGGAGCTGTCCCAACCTGAAGCCAGAAGCAAGAGCTTCCTCCAGGTCTCCCACACGGGTGCTGGGGCCCAAGAACCTGGACCATCCTCCCCTGCTTCCTCAGGCCACAGCAGAGAGCTGGACTGGAAGTGGAGCAGCCAGGACTCCAACTGGCGCCCCTATGGGATGCTGACACTGCAGGTGGCACTGGCCCCAACATGTGTTAAGCTTTGGGCAAGGCATTGTCAAAGGAGGCTGTGTCATTTCTGGAACAGACATTTAGTAGGCTGGTGGGGCATGTTCTGGAACATTCTCTCCGACTGACCTACAGTGTGTGAGGCATTATTGGATGTAATGAGCAGGGCCCCTCTTGGCCTGCAGCGTCCAGGTTGCAGAAGTATTCCGAGCTGTTCATCATCTGCTAGGAAGTGTGTGGACTGCTGCTGCCACTCGCTGTTGTCTGTCCTGAAATGCATTGCCCTCCCATAGACACTGAAGAGATACGTCATCTTATCTCCAAAGTAGCTAATTCTGTGTAGGAACTAAAAACCCACAAGGCGAGATTCCTAATGTGCGACTATGGAGAAATCTCCACTTTTCCAGAATACGAGGGTGTCCTCCAGGTGTCCATTCATCTGTGTCATCACCCTTTGCACATTTTCTGGTGCAGTTAGCATAGTACCATTCTTTTATTTTTGAAAATTTATTGATTGATCTGAAAGTGGAGTTGAGAGAGAGAGAGAGAGGAGAGAGAGAGAGAGACTGACTGAGACTTGGCTTTTGCTGGTTCACTCCCTGGGCTGGCCAAGGCCAAAGCCAAGAGCCTGGAGCCTGGAGCCTCTTCTGGGTCTCCAGGTGGCTGCTGGGATCCAATGACGTGGGCCATCCTCCATTGTCTTTCCAAGAGTATTAGCAGGGAGCTGGATCCACAGTGGAGCAACTGGGACTTGAACCGGCACCCCTATGGGATGCTGGTATCACTGCCAACAACTTTACCCACTATGCCACAACACCAGCCCCATGATCATGAATTTGTTACACAGTTATATTACAATTATTTATAAATTATTTGAGGATACTGTGTTTTTTTCCTTTTGGCTTAAGTATTTATTTATTTATTTGAAAATCAGAGTTAGAGAAAGAGAGAAACAGATCTTCCATCTGCTGATTCACTCCCCAAATGGCCACAATGGCTGGGGCTGGGGCAGGCTGAAGCCAGGAGCCACAGAGCTGGCCCCAGTCCCACTTATTAATGTCTTCTCAGCCTTACTCCTGTCACTGACTGTAGCACCACTTGTTTCAGATTATAATCATGTAGTGTTTGCTTTCATAGCTCCAGCTGTACGAAATTTCTTCATAGTTAACTTTGTGGACCCTGGAGTCTGGATAATACTGGGTTAAAATCTGGGTCTACCATCTACAGACTCTGTATCCTGGACAAGCTATGTAGTATCTTGGTTTTATTATGAATAAAATAGAGATAATGAATTATTTTCCCAGTAGGATTATTAGAAAGATTTTATTGTGTATTTCATATAAAAGTATCAGTACAGTGCTTGAAACATAGAATGTACTCAATACATGGTAGTTAATCTTTTTAAAAAAGATTTATTTATTTGAGAGGCAGGGTTAAAGAGGGGTGGGGGCCTGCACTGTGGCACAGCGGGTTAACGCCCTGTCCTGAAGCACCGGCATACCATATGGGCGCTGGTTCAAGACCCAGCTGCTCCTCTTCCGATCATCCTCTGTTATGGTCTGGGAAAGCAGTAGAAGATGGCCCAAGTCCTTGGGCCTCTGCACCCGCGTGGGAGACCCAGAAGAAGCTCCTGGCTCCTGACTATCTACACAGCTCTGGCTGTTAAAGCCAATTGGGGAGTGAACCATTGGAATCAGATGGAAGACGCCCCCCTCTGCCCCACGGCTCCTCTCTGCCTCTCCTCTCTCTGTGTAACTCTGACTTTCAAATAAATAAATAAATCTTAAAAAAAAGGAGTGGGGGTAGAGACAGAGATCTTCCATCTGCTGGTTCACTATCCGTATGGCTGCAAGGGCCAGGGCTGGGCCAGCCTAAAACTCTGAGCTTCATCTGGGTCTCCCACATGGATGCAGGGTTCCAGGGACATGGGCCGTCTTCTGCTGCTTTCCCAGGTGCACTAGCAGGGAGGTGGATTGGAAGTCGAGCAGCAGGAACTCCAGTGGATCCTAGGTGGTGGCCTCACCCGCTGTGCCACAGCATGTGCCCTACTTATTTTATTGGTTTTAAATTTGAAGACGTCTTTTGATTCTGGCTGTAAAAGATGGGAATATCAGAGTATTCTGATTTCCACACACACTGCTGACCTCTGTTAGGTAATTTTTATATTCTTTATATACTAATGGATTGCGACATTGGCAGAATATACAATGTTTGCGTTCCACTTCATAACCCTGTGTTTCCTCAGCTTGCCTTCGTCTTACTCCTTCAGCTGCACAGAATCAGTGTCCACCTCAAGTGCTTTTGGTTTATTTTCTCTTTTCTTAATCTGAATGTCTTTAAAAAGTTTCATTTCCCACTTATTTTTAAAAGATTTTTTTTATGTTTTTAATGATTTTATTTGAGAGGTAGAGTCACAGAGACAGAGACAGAGAGAGAGAGAGAGAGAGAGACAGCAAGAGCTACAGAAAGGTCTCACATCCATTGGTTCACTCCCCAGATGGCTGCAATGGCTGGAGCTGAGCTGATGCGAAGCAAGAAGCCAGGAGCTTCTTCCAGGTCTCCCACGTGGGTGCTCAGCCACTTCGCCATCTTCCACTGCTTTCCCACGTGCATTAGCAGGGAGCTGGATTGGAAGTGGAGCAAGCAGGACACAATGGAGCACCCATATGGGATGCTTGCTGGCACCCCAGGCCGAGGCTTAGCTTTCTATGCAACAGCACCAGCCCCCTTTCTAAATATTTTAATATTCAGAGTTTTTGGTATTGTTGTTTGCATATTTAGACTTGAAAAGAGAGCATGGTTGGTGTTAAGATGTCAGTATTTGTAGGCATCATCTCTCCGTATCCTGGTACTGACAGATGGGTGGAGAAGTCTGAGACCAGCTGCATTTGCTTATTTTTAAATGGGTTGTTTTATGTTGTAGTTGTTGTGTGTGTTTTTGGATGTTTTTGCTTGGCTCCCTGAAGGATTCTTTATCTTGAAATCCAACCACTTAATTGGGATCTCTCTCGGTGTTAGTCCTGGGATATGGTGCCCTCATTCTAGCTGTATCTAACTTTTTTTTCCTGAAATGTCTCCTTGATTTGCATCTTTAAATATCCATAAATTCTGTTTTATTACTTTATCTCCCTTAGAGGATCTCAGTCTTTTGATGTTGGACCTCTTTTGTCTTAATCCTCTTATTTTTCGGAGGATAAGGAGGTAACTACAATTTATTACCCATCTACTCATATTCATGATTACCAATCCATACCTTTTTTACATTTCTCAAGAGCAAACATGGGATTTTTAAAGAGAACAGGAAGCAAGAAACAAAAGCCCACAGCATCTGGGAATAGTTCTTCTTTCTTGAACCTGGTGACCTGTAGTTGGCAAAGAGGCCAGTGCGGGCAGCTTCCCGTGGAGCTGGCGAGTTAGTACACTTATTCCAGAAACCTAGTCAGTTACTAATGGCAGACATGTGAAAGGATGTGGGGCATAGTTTTTCACCTGGAAAACATCGGCTAAGTAGAAATGAGTAAATTGACTTTCATCCTGACATAAACAGTGATGCAAAAAATGTCCTGCTTCCACGGGGGTGCTTTAGATAAGTGCGGGAAGTCTCAGGAAGCCCTGAGTGTATCATAATGTCATGCATACATAATAACCATATTGTTTTCAAGGTTTCTGTGTTTAAAAATGAAATACCCAACTGAAGATATAAATATTATCTTAAAAAAGTGGTTGAGAAGGAGAGAGAGACAGAAAGAGATCTCTCATCGACTGATTCACTCCCCAGATGGCTGCAGCAGCCAGAGTTGGGCCAGCCCAAAGCCAGGAGCCACGAGTTTCCTCCAGGTATCCCATGTGGTTGCAGGGGCGTCCTCCACTGATTTCCCAGGTGCATTAGCAGGGAGTTGAATAGGAAGTGAAGCAGCCAGGACTTGAACTGTCCCCTGGATATGGGATGTGAGTGTCCAAGCGATGGTTTAGCGCACTGCACCACCAGCTGGCTCCACTCTTCTAATGAATTTATTTAAGCACAGTCATAGGTAATCTTGTGAAACTCTGATTTCTTTTTGTGCATAGTTGAGTTAGAGTTCCTGTTAGAAGTCATTAATGATTATCAAACTGGACCTGAAATGGTTTGAGACTAGGGCAGGTCAATGTGGCAAGGACCAATAGTTGATTTAGAAGTTTGTTAGAGGAGACACTGGCTTGCAGTGCCAGATCCCACATAGAGGGCTAATTGGAGTCCTGGCTGCTCTATTTCTGATCCAAGCTCCCTGTTGATGTTCCTGGAAAAGAAGAAGAAGGTGGCCCAAGTGCTTGGACCCCTGCCACCCACATGGAGACCCAGATGGAGTTCCTGGCTGCTGGCTTCAACCTTCCCAGCCAGACCATTGTGGGCATTTTGAGGAAATAAGTTGCTAGGTAGCTCTGTTTCCTTGCCCTGCCCCCCTTCCATCACTCCACCTTCCAAATAAATGTTTTTTTAAAAAATGAATTTCTTAGAGGTGAAGGTGTTAAGGACAGAGATAAGTGCTTTATACATAGTGATTTGATGTGATGTTAACACATAAATAAGCCTATGGAAAGTCTTGAGCTTTGCATCAGGTGTGGCTAGGTAATCTGAAGGGCCCAGTATGGAACGAAAGTGCAGGGCCTTTTATGTGAGAATTTTATTTAAACCCAGGGACAGCACAGCATTAAAGCAGCAGTGGGGCCCTTGAAAGCACAGAGCTGTGTGTGATCCCGCAAGTTCGCACCTGGGAAGCTGGCTTGCCTGGCCAGCAGGAAGGATAGCCCTGGTAATTGAACACAGATGCATGGCAGTCTGACTTTTTGTTTTGAGAAGATTCTAAACATTTGACTTTGAACCCCTGAGTTGAAGATGCTGGTGTCAAGCAGAGAGAAATAATGGACTTTGAGCTTAAGAGGCTGAAACTTGGGTGTTCAGTTATCTGCTAAAGGTCCTGGTCCCACTTTTTTGTATCAATCCCTAGAGAGTTATCGTATGTCTACAGCAGATGTCTACGGCAGAGGGCTTTTCTGAGGGCCAAGTGAGCTGATGTACAGGATGTGCCTTCAGGAGTATCTGGCACACAGCAGGTGCTTCCGAGGAGCAGGCATTGTGACTGCTGGTGCTCTCGCTGTTGGGCTTGGTTGGGGCCATGTGGCCACCACAAACAGAAGAGCTGTAGGAACAGAGTTTTCAGTGAAGTCTGCAGCTACAGGATGATATCATCAAGGAGATGGGCCAGTGAATGTTCAAGTTTGAGAACAGTGAGGGGAGGGTGGAATCATGGAAGTTAAGAAAGTGGCCGTGAAGCTGGTGGATGACTTTGCGTGGTTTTAATTCTGAATGGTCGGGCAGGAGTCTCAATGTGTGAAAGGGAAGGCGGGGAGAGTGTGGTGGTGCTGGGTGAGGACTTCTGTGTTCGTGAGTTCAGAAATGAAGAGGAGGTGACACTTGATGGACGGGCACGCCCGGTGCAGCAGCGTCTCCCTCCCTGTAACTCGAGTGTCATTTCTGAGTGCTCAGCTCACAGTGTGCTCTGTGGACCTGTGGTCACCACTCAGTTTACTGCCTGGGCAGAGTTGATTTTTCTCATCTTCCTGGTGGCCCTGGGAGACCAGGATGGTTTCACTGGGGAGGAAGCTGAGGCAGACATGGCCGTCCCTCCAGCTTTGCTTTGTGTGGCTCTGGATTGCTTCTATTTCTAGGATAACCCCCGATTCACCTCTTCTGGGTCACTGTTACAGCCTCCTTTTAGATAGTCCTGAGACTCACACAGTTGAAACCTTGAAGCTGATGCACTTTGACTCCTAATGGAGTTGGTCAGGTGGAAATAGTGATGGGGAAGAAGCACCAGGACAGGTCAGGGAGCGGGGCCTCGTTCACCTCATGGCAGAGATGACGGCCAGGCTGGGCAGCAGGGGCTGAGGAGCAGGGTCAGTGGGGGTAGGGAGCACCAAGTCAGATCCCCTGGATGGCACTGAGTGACTGGACTGGGAAAGGGACGGACGTCTGCTCACGGAGAGGGTGGCAGTGAGAAAGGCTGGAGGGGCTGGATCTAAAGCCCTTCCTGCTCCGTGGGTGCCCGTGTGGGGCAGGCACATCTGTGGGGATGCCATGACATTAGAGATGCTCTTGTTCCCCCAACTTGCAGTCAGTGTGATTTCAGGAGGCATTTCTCAACCCTTCTGTCCTCGGCGAACCCGTGTTCTGATGGCAGCGGAGTTGGTTTGGATTTTGTGAGATGGAAGTGTAAAGAAATGCCTGTGAAGTATTGAGCACATGCCTGATATGTTCGCTTGCTAACTCTTACCTTTGATAATCAATTACAGTAGTTAGTAAAAGAAGACAGAATAAAGGGTACTGATTTGTATTTGGGTTCCTCGATTTATGCTTTATTGGAGTCTGACTGGGTTTAACTCAGGTGCATATTAAGACTTCATTCTGAACAGCAAATAACCTTCCATCCTCTTTTGACTTTAGTTCATTGGAAATCCTGGGATTCAGAAATGTGGATTGAAAGTCATGGCTTCGATAACGCAGGTGCCGGATGCGCTAGAGGTGCTATCGCTGGAGGGTGCTGTTGACTCGGTGCTGCACACGCTGCACATGTACCCGGATGACCAAGGTCGGTGCATTGGATCCTCACAGGCCACTGGATGCTGGTTGGATGTCTTTGAATGTTCTTTTTTAAAATCTAGTTTTGAGCTGTAAAGCAATGACTTTTATGTGCATTTTTGTCTTATTCTCCTAGAAATTCAGTGTCTGGGTTTAAGTCTTGTAGGACGCTTGATTGCAAAGAAAAATTTATGCACAGGAACCGGGCATCTGCTGGCGAAAATTCTCGTGTCCAGCTTGCAGCGGTTCAAGGACGCTGCTGAAGTGCAGTTGGAAGTAAGTGGGGTGGCCTGGGCCGGCGCCGCGGGCAGAGCAGTTGGCGTGATTGCCCATTTGCATTCACGGGCATTGCGGCTCTCTTCATAGTATTTGCTTCGTAGATTGGATGGAATCTCTGGGGATCCAGCATGCGATTATTAAATTTCTGAAATCAGCATGTTTATTAGATAATGTGTGGAAGGACTCCCAGCTAGTTTATTGCTTATTTGCTGAGTATATTTGCTTAAGGTTTAGGTAAATAAAAGCTGCAATTATTCCAGTTTGTTGCCTTGTTTTGTTGTGGGTGCTTGCTTCTTTCTTTTTTTGTTTGTTTGTTTCTTTGTTTGTTTTGACAGGCAGAGTGGACAGTGAGAGAGAGAGAGACAGAGAGAAAGGTCTTCCTTTTTAAGTTGGTTCACCCCCCAGTGGCCGCTGTTACCGGAGCATCACACTGATCCAAAGCGAGGAGCCAGGTGCTTCTCCTAGTCTCCCATGGGGTGCAGGGCCCAAGCACTGGGCCATCCTCCACTGCCCTCCCGGGCCACAGCAGAGAGCTGGCCTGGAAGAGGGGCAACCGGGATAGAATCTGGTGCCCCTACCAGGACTAGAACCTGGTGTGCCGGCGCCGCAAGGTGGAGGATTAGCCTAGTGAGCCGTGGCGCCGGCAAGGGATGCTTGCTTCTTGTGACTGAGCTTGTTGATTTTTTTTTCTTCCAGGAAGAGAATATGTATTTTTGAACATTTTCATCAGGCAAAATTTAAAAGCAACATAATAACCGTTTTTACAAGGATTTCAAGATGTTGGGCTAGGCTTATTGCAGGAGAGTTTAGGAAATGAGTTCTGTTTCCTTTTTGTGTATGTTTATGAAAGAAAGCGTTTCTGTAAGCGTTTCTGCCGTGGTTGTGGCGTTTCTAATGATGGAGTTGGCATCCTTTGGAAACGACACTCAGCAAATATTCTCATAAATGGCAGCTTTGGGCAGGAATGAAAATATCTACACTGTAACCTTCGCACAGACATTGTCAGTAAATTGCGATTATGCTTTTTCAATTATAAACTGCTGAACACACAGCGTCCTCAGATTGACAGAAACAAGGCATTTTGTAAATCTTTGTGCAGCATGCCTCAGGCTAGACGGCTGAGAGCCAAGGCAGAACTCATAAAAAGGAAAGGAGATGATTTTGTGTTGCAATGCCACGCTCTGTTACCATGGCGTAAATTTTAGGGTCCCTATTGTAGTGGTTGGAAGCTGTCAGCCATGGGCTCAGTTGGGCCCATCATCATATTTTATTTAGAGGTTTATAATTTGAGCTGTGGGCCTAGGACACTCCCACCCCCACCACCCCGCCTTGCTGTGGTACACAGTGGAGTTTGCAGGAAGCGGCTCTGGGCCCGCGGAGCCCACGGCCCCCAGGCTTGCACCCATTAGTCACCTTTGCTATGGGTGTTAGTGAGCAGCTGTGGAAACGTGGCCTCTTCTGAGCTCAAAATCATGTTACGCTTTAGATGATTTCATGAATATGCTGTGTTAGAGGAGCTAAAATAGTAAAAAGATAAAAAAATTAAGATACCTTTGGTGAGTTTTCCCAAGCTCAATAATCCTCAACTCAGAAACCCAAGCTCTGCTTAAACATCCTGTGAATTCGGAGGCCAGACGGCTCTCAGGATGTGCCTGAGGTTCTGAGAAGGAGCGGGTAGGTGCCTGCACTGGCGGCTACGATGCTACTGGATGCGGCGTTCTGCTTGGGAGAGCCTGGGTTCGAATCTCAGCTCTGCTTCTGGTGCTCGCTTCCTGCTAGTGAACACCCCGGGAGGCCGCAGGTGGTGGTTTAAGAAGCCCCCCCAATTCAGTGGTTCTCATCCGGGCTGACATCTGGCTTTCAGCCTGTAGCCAAGGCTTCAGACAGGGATCTTTGAAAACCAATTTTGGAGGAGTAGGTTTTTCCCTGCATTGATAGTAGATGTTAGCATCATTTTGTTCTCTGTGTACCTGCTGTTTTTCTTTTATAAAGATTTATTTATTTATTTGAATGTCAAAGTTATAGAGAGAGGGAGAGAGAGGGATCAGGGGAGGAAGGAAGGCAAAGAGAGAGACAGAGAGATCTTTCATCCTCTGATGAAGTCCCCAGATTGTACAATGGCTGGGCCTCGGACAGAGTTAAGCCAGGAGCTAGGAGTGTCTTCTGGGCCTCCCATATGGGTAGCAAGGGCCCAAGAACCTGGGCTGTCTTTTCCTGCTTTCCCAGGTGCATTAGCATGGAGCTGGATCAGAAGTGAAGCAACCAGCACACTAACCTTTGCCCATATGGGATGCCAGTGTCGCAAGTGGCAGCTTAACCTGCTGTGCTGCGACACGGGCCCTTCCTGTTAAATTTCTTAACAGGGAGAGAGGAAAGATCATTCACAGGAATGTTTCAGTGCTTACAGCATAGAGTAGAGAAGCAAAAATGCAGGGACTTAAGTAACTGAACACAGCAGGAGTGAAAGAGCACGTGCAGAGCTTCTGTGTTTCACTACTCTGATTCTTTAGGCTCATGACTGTTCACGTAATGTTAGTGTGACTTCTGGTTCATTTGCAGGGTTTTCGGACCGTCTTAGCAATACTTGAATTGTCAGTGTCTTTTTCCAAGCTGCTTGTCCACCATTCATTTGATTCAGTAATATTCCATCAGATGTCTTCCAGTATTACGGAACAGAAGGATCAGCAGGTACGGTGCTGTCTGCCTGTCATCGAGAGGTTTTGCATTTAGCTGTCTCTAATGCTCTTTTCTGTTCTGGTTAGTTTCTAAGCCTCTGTTGCAAGTGCTTTGCAAAGTTGGCCATGGAGGATGAGCTTAAGAATGCGATGCTGCAGCGGGCCTGTGACCAGAACAACAGCATCATGGTGGAGTGCTTGCTGCTCTTGGGAGCTGACGCCAACCAGACCAAGGAGGCCACTTCTTTAATTTGTCAGGTGAATACTGAAGGCCTCACTTCTGTCTCTGCTCTGTTACTTGGTCCTCATGTTGTATAGCTCTTACATTGTATTCTGGCTTTTTAAAAAGGATTTGTTGAGATACACCACAAATTGTACAATTCAGATATTTAAAGTGTCTTACCCAGGGGGCCATAGTGTTTTTAAAGAGTTGCACAGCTGTCGTTGCAGTCAGCTGTGGGACATTTTTGTCCTGCAGAGACCTCCTTCTCCGTTAAGAGTCGCTCCTTGTTTCTCTCCTCTTCCCCGGTGCCGTCTGTCCCTCGCCCCCTTGCCCTAAACAATCACTTACCTACGTAAGTGCTTCTGTTGACGTGTAGTTGTGTGTCCTTTGACTAACATCTGCACATCCTGCTCTCCCCACCAACCACCCCCTGGTAACCAGAGCTCTACTTCTGTGGGGTCCGCTCTTTTAGCTTCCCTGTGTGAGTGAGATCATGTGATGTTTGCCCTTTTCTGTCTGGCTTATTTCACCTCACTCAGTGTCTTCCAGGTTCATCATGCAGTCATAAACAACAGGATTTTTTTTCTTACGTAATAGTCCATCATTTATGGATACTGCATTTCATTTATCTGTTCATCACTTGATAGACACTTGGGTTGGTTCCATTTCTTATTATTATAAATAGTGCTGCAGTAAACATGGGGATGTAGATGTCTCTTGGACAGATTTAAATTTCTCTGAATACATACACTCATTACTGGGACTGCTAGTTCACAGTGGTTTCCCATTTTTAATATATTAAGAAACTTCGTACTGTTTGCCATAATGGCTACACTTACATTCCCACCTAAAATAATGTTTTCTTTTATCCACATCTTCCCCAACAGCAACACTTATTACCTTTTTTTTTTTTTTTTTTCCGAAAGACAGAGTTAGACAGTGAGAAAGAGAGACAGAAAGGTCTTCTTTTCTGTTGGTTCACCCCGCAAATAGCTGCTACGGCAGGCGCACTGTGGCCGATGTGCTGTGCCAATCTGAAGCCAGGAGCCATGTGCTTCGCCCTGGTCTCCCATGTGGGTGCAGGGCCCAAGCACTTGGGCCATCCTCCACTGCACTCCTGGGCCACGGCAGAGAGCTGGCCTGGAAGAGGGGCAACCGGGACAGAATCCGGCGCCCCAACCGGGACTAGAACCTCGGGGTGCCGGTGGCACAGGCAGAGGATTAGCCTAGTGAGCCGCAGCACCGGCCCTCTTACTACGTTTTGTTATCTTCTATCTGCACTTCTCTGATGATTGGCTACCTTGGGTACTTTTTCATATTCATGTCAGCCATTTTTGTTTTCTTTTGGGAGATGACTGGTACATCTGATAATCTTGACTGCACATCTTAGCCGTTGACTGCACACTGGCTTGGATGTGGTCCTTAAGACTGGCAGAGCATCAGCCCTCAGCCCAGTTCCTCATCTGACTTGCTCGCACACCTTGTAGGCTGAGAAGCAGCCTTACCTGTGTCTCTCACTCTCCATCTCTCTATGGCTTGCTCTCCAGCCACGTTGTACATGACCCATGGTTCTAGAGGGTTGATCCTTTTCTAGCCCTTTCCCCCTGTGTTTAGATTCTCTGTCTAGAAGGTTCTCTAAGGGCTGTTCCTTGTGATTCTACATTACATGGCCCTGGGGTATGGTAGCAGAGATATTCTCTGCTGTTGGCATCCCCAAAGTTGCATGTCCCGCCCTCCTGATCCCTGCTCACCCACATCTGCCGCTTCTCCTACTGGTTCAAACCTTACTCCACATTCTCTTTCCTCGAAAAGCCCTCCCACACCCACAAGCCTTCAAACACAGTGAGAATTCCCTTCTGCAAGTCCATGACAGATTGTGTACTTCCCGAATATTCTGTGGGTTGTACATAAACAGAAATATACACTGTTCATCTTTGTGACATCCCTCGTTCATTGCTTTACATTCAGGGTGTAGATGACAAATGCTTTCTACAGTGTCTTACCTGTGTTGAGGATTAATCTAAGTTGCATGATTTTTAGAGTTTATAATGGCATTTGGGTAGCCCCGTGTCTATTTCCAAGAAATGTAATGACATTTCAACCAGGCAATTATGTGGTGATTTAATATACATTATAAAATACTAAGCTGGGTACTGTGTCTTCAGATAATTTATTGGTAAAGCTCTACTTTATTTAATTTCCCACTTACCTATGGATTCCAATTTGTCAGCTATAAGATGAACTTGCCACTAATTAGCGATTGACAAATTGGATGGAACTTGGAACTCAGTTCATGCCCTACTATGTTTATGCATTAAAATCAATATTAAAATAATTTCAATTTAATCAAATTAATTTTAAGGAAGCATCAGTGAAAATAGTTACTTCCCTATGATTAAATGTAAATTAGTTCCCTCAGTAATTTAATTAATTTTTACAGTATATCTTTTATGTGAAGATCATTGCATCATTTTTACTTAGAGATGCTGAATTCTTTTCTACTTTGCCATCGCGTTGATTCCTCACTGGAAATGGTTTTCTTCCTCTCTCAGTCCACTCAGATCCTTGTCTGGAGGATGCTTTTCGTTTTGTTGCTCTTCCCATGTTCCTTTGGACTTGATGTGCTTGTCGTCACTTCTTTATGCTAAATCAGATTTGCATATCCAAGGATTATGTGTTCCGTTTGAAGAATTTATCCTAGTTGTCAGGGGTTGTTTGTATCTGGCATCTTATAAGTATTGATTAAATATCGTGAATAGATTTGTGTAATAAGCCTTATTTTGAACAAGTTCAAAGTAAGATGTTTGAGGCTGCTTCTTCATTACCAGGAACTTGCATAATTAAGGAGAATTACATGATGGACTGCATGTGTTCAGTGGAGAGAGTGGAGGGTTAATGGCAGGCAAGAAGGTACACGGATAGACTCGTCAGCCATGGTGAGAGAGGTCTTCCATCTGCACACATCGGACAGGGTGTGGATGCCAAGGCTGGACTCTGTGAGGTGCTGCTCCCCACAGGGGTGCTGCTTGAGAGCTGTGCACAGCTCACACCTCAGGCAGCCTGGCGCTGGGGCCCAGGGTTGCAGTCCCTGTGCAGGGAGCACAGGTACCTCTTCCTGGTGAGGATGGAGGAGCTGCCACCCAGTGCTTCACTCCCCAAATGGCTGCAGCGGCTGGAGCTGGGCTGGTCCAAAGGCAGGAACCAGGAGCTTCTCCAAGGTCTCTCACATGGGTGTAAGGGCCCAAGAACCTATGCCATCTTCCACTGCTTTCCCAGACCATTAATAGAGAGCTGGATTGGAAGAGGAGCAGCGGGGACATGAACTGGCACCCATATGGGATACTGGTGCTGTAGACCAAGGCTTACCCTATTATACCACAGTGCTGGCCCCAGTAGGTGCATTGTAAAGAGATCATTCTGTGTTGTTGTCAGCATTTATTTCTGTGATGGACCGTCTTATGCTTGTACACCTCTCTCTTTGGGGTGCCATATATTTCAAGTTGACTTGAATAGTTTGGGTCCCATAAGAAAGAAAGTTCCCTTGACCAGAGTGTGAGGAGTCTCCTTTTTGTTAAAGCACAGTGCTGGAGGATTAGGAGAGAATAGAGAAAGGGCTTTGTCTTTTGAGAGAGTGTCTTTCTAAGTGTGTGTGTGTGTGTGTGTGTGTGTGTGTGTCTAGGTTGGCAAGAGGATGAAGCTAAGACACGTTTGTACCAAGTAGACAGTAGGTGCTCTAACCCAGACCTGAGAGCTGGCCAGGCCACCAGAAAGGCGTCTGAGTTTGGTGTTTTTTCCTTCCCTTCTTCCGTCCCTCCTCTTCCTCCTCAACTGCCTGCCTCCCTCCCTCCCTGTCTTCCTTTTTCATTTTGCTGTGGCCCCCTTAGGAAGATGTCAGTGATTTGCCGGTCGGCGAGGTCTCAGCCCAGGGCGCGGGGCTGGCCTCCTGGGGCACAGCTGGGCTTGTATTCTTTCGCACACCTTCACGCTGTGGTGAGAAAACAGACGTGTGCCTGGTTCTGTTGCTACGTGCTGTGTTAAGCGAGATGGGCTGGAGCTGGATGAGGAGGGGTGTGTGTGGCTGGGGAGGACTTTGCCACGCGTGAGACTTTGAAGCCGTGTCTTTGAGAGCAAGCAGAGTGGGCATTTGGGAAGGGCAGGAATTTCCAGAAGCTGCCTCTTGTGTCTAGTGGGGTGTCCTGAACCAGCGGGGTTATGCATGGTTAAACCACACAGTGGCTTGTTCATGGATCCCAGGGTGATGGGTGGAAGATGGGTGATCCAGGGACAGGTGGGCTTCGAGTGCCATCCCACCAGAGCACTTTCCCCTCCAACCCCTAGGAAACACTTCAATTCCAGAGGAGTCAAGAGTTGCTCACAAAGGCCTTGTCTCCCCACCTCGTATATAAAAATTCTGCACGGTACCTGGCATATAATATTTCTGCAGGCTATTATTCTCATCTTCCAGCTGGTAGAACATCCCATCCCATCGTGCTTCTGAAGCCATTATGCAGCGGGCCAGGTACATCTCAGGCCTGGGTCTCACTCCGCGTGCTGAGGCTGCTGTCGTCTTTGCAGCCCCTTGCATGGGACCCCACCTTGAGCACTTGCTTTGAGCACAATGCTCAGAGACAAGGTGAACCTTTGTGGAGATTTTTTTTTTTTTTTTTGGTAAAGATTTATTTTTTATTTATTTGAAAGACGGAGTTACACAGAGAGAGGAGAGGCAGAGAGAGGTCTTCCATCTGATGGTTCACTCCCCAGATGGCCGCAATGGCTGGAGCTGCACCAATCCGAAGCCAGGAGCCAGGTGCTTCTTCCAGGTCTCCCACATGGGTGCAGGGGCCCAAGGACTTGGGCCATCCTCCACTACCTTCCCAGGCCACAGCAGAGAGCTGGATGGGAAGTGGAGAAGCCGGGACTAGAACCGGTGCTCCATATGGAGTGCTGGCGCTTCAGGCCAGGGCGTTAACCCAGTGTGCCACAGCACCGGCCCCATTTGGAGATTTGAATTCTGACCCCCAGGAGCTCAGGAACTGCAGATGCCAGGGATTGTCCATGCCTGTGGCGGTGGGAAATTTGCCACATTTCTCTTCTCACAGTGATTTCCCGCCACCAATGCAGGCAGGGCAGGAGCAGTGACTGTGTTGGGACACTCATTTCTCATGTCTTCCAGTGAGCAAACAGGAGCCCTGCAGGGGTGGGCAGCTGGCGTGGCTGGCGGAGCCTGGGCACAAACAAAGGTCTCGACTCCAAGTCGCCGAGCTTTTTCTCCCAGCTCTCACACACGACACTGTCTGCTTTATGCTCCTCTCGTGTTGGTGGCACTAATCTCGGGGAATTTTCTGTCTGTTTCAAAGGTCACTTTTACCTCCTTTTACTTTGCTTCAATCTAAATTTGAGATGTACAGAGAAGTCGCCCCACCTGGAATTTGCCTGTCTCCCCAAGGGAAGGCTCTCGGGAGTAATTTGTCTGTTTTCTTGAGCAGGTCTGTGAGAAGGAGAGCAGCCCCAAGCTGGTGGAGCTGCTGCTGGACAGCGGGTCCCGGGAGCAGGACGTGCGCAAGGCGCTGGCCGTCAGCATCGGGAAGGGCGACAGCCAGGTCATCAGCCTGCTCTTGAAGAGGCTGGCCCTGGATCTGGCCAACAACAGCATCTGCCTCGGAGGATTTGGTATTGGGAAAATTGAGCCTTCCTGGCTCGGTCCTTTATTTCCAGATAAGACATCCAATTTAAGGAAACAAACAAGTGAGTTTAGCAAGGATATTTTGTGAAATTCTTATTTCCCTTGGTGTTTTTGGTGTCACTGGTCTTGTAATTGGTATTCATTCCAGTTTGATAGACTCTAAGCAAAACAAAAACAAAACAAAACAAAACAAAACACTGAGTTTGGGTTTTGGAGTGGGGCATGAAATGAGTGAAAGTGATAGTACATTTAGGTTCTTTATGAGAGAGCAAAAGAGTAAAAGAAAACAATCCAGTGGGATAGCTACAAGGGATTGTTTTCCTTTTTTTATCTTGTATTATTTTTATAAAAGTAATGTGTGCTCATGTTAGAAACAGAAACCCAAGAATGATAAAGAAAAAATTAACTTAGTTTATCCTGTACAGATGCTTAGAATGGATACTTTTCCTAGACTTTAAATATGTATGCAATGCATAAATATCTAGTTTGCATTTTCAGCTTCATACATACTTTGCATTTCAGTTAGAGATATATTTTCTTTTTTTAAAATTAATTACTTTTCTTTTTATTTAAAGTTAGTTGGAGACAGGCAGACAGACTCATCTTGCTTCTGCTGGTTCACTCCCCAGATGCCCACAACAGTCAGAACCAGCAGCATGGAGCTCGGGGTGCATCTCACTTGGGCTGTCACCTGCTGCGTCCCAGGGTGTATATTAGCAGGAAGCTTGACTGGAAACCGAATAGCCAGGACTCAAAGCAGGGACTCCAATATGGAATGCAGGCATCCCAAGATGTGAAGTAACTGCTATACCAAAGGCTCAACTTTTAGTTTGTTTATACTTTCAAGTTAATTTATATTTAATATATATTATATTTTTTTTGACAGGCAGAGTGGACAGTGAGAGAGAGAGACAGAGAGAAAGGTCTTCCTTTGCCATTGAATCACTCTCCAATGGCCACCGTGGCCGGTGCGCTGCGGCCGGCACACCACGCTGATCCAATGGCAGGAGCCAGGTACTTATCCTGGTCTCCCATGGGGTGCAGGGCCCAACACCTGGGCCATCCTCCACTTCCCTCCTGGGCCACAGCAGAGAGCTGGCCTGGAAGAGGGGCAACCAGGACAGAATCTGGCGCCCCGACCGGGACTAGAACCTGGTGTGCGGGCGCCGCTAGGTGGAGGATTAGCCTAGTGAGCCACAGCGCCAGCCTATATTATATTATTTTTACTAGACGCCTTTTATTTAAGGTATGCACACTTCCTGCATTTCATAGATACAACTTAAGGAGCATAGTAATTCTTCTCACCCTGCCCACCCTCCTACCCACACACCCATCCTTCCTCCTCCTCTGCTATTCCTATTCTTACTTTTCACTCAGATGCATTTTCAGTTAACTTTATACACTTGAGATTAACTCTATATTAAGTAAATAATTCAACAAATACTATGGAAAAAAACTGTTCCTCAACAGTTGAGACAGGGCTGTTTAAAGTCATTGCATCTCAAAGTGTCAATTATGTTTCTGTGGATTACCTTTTAGGATCTCTATTAGTTATCACAGATCAGGGAGAACATATGGTATTTGTCCTTTTGGGACTGGATTGTTTCACTAAGTGTGATGTTTTCCAGTTTCATCTAGTTTGTTGCAAACGACAGGATTTCTTTTTTTTTTTTAACATGGAGCATTCCATAGTGTACATATCCCATCATTTCTTTATCCAGCCTTCAGTTGGTGGAGATTTGGGTTGATTTCCTATCTTAACTATTGTGAATTGAGCTGCAATAAACATGGGGTACAGATAACTCTTCATATGCTGATATCATTTCCCATGGGTAAATTCCCAGGAGCAGGATGGCTGGGCCATGTGGGAGGTCTGAATTCAGATTTCTGAGTTATCTCCATACTGCCTGCTACAGTAGTTACACCAGTTTATGTTCCCACCAACAGTGGGTTAGAGTACTTTTCCCCCACGTCCTCACCAGCATCTGTTGTTTGTTGATTGCTGTATGAAAGCCATTCTAATGAGGATGAGGTGAAACTTCATTGTGGTTTTGATTTGCATTCCCTGATGGCTAGTGATCCTGAGCATTTTTTTTTTTTTGACAGGCAGAGTGGACAGTGAGAGAGAGAGACAGAGAGAAAGGTATTCCTTTGCCGTTGGTTCACCCTCAATGGCCACCGCAGCCGGCGCACCGCACTGATCCGATGGCAGGAGCCAGGAGCCAGGTGCTTTTCCTGGTCTCCCATGGGGTGCAGGGCCCAAGCACTTGGGCCATCCTCCACTGCACTCCCTGGCCACAGCAGAGGGCTGGCCTGGAAGAGGGGCAACCGGGACAGAATCCGGCGCCCCGACTGGGACTAGAACCCGGTGTGGCGGCGCCGCTAGGCGGAGGATTAGCCTAGTGAGCCGCGGCGCCGGCGTCTGAGCGTTTTTTCATGTGTCTCTTGGCCATTTGGATTTCTTCTTTTGAAAAATGCCTCTTTAAATCCATTGCCCATTTCTTAACTGGGTTGTTTGTTTTGTTGTTGTTGAGTTTCTTGAGCTCTTTATATGTTCTGGTCATTAAGCCTGTATCAGTTGCAGAGTTTGTAAGTAATTTCTGCCATTCTGTTTCTTTGCTGAGTGCTTCTTTTGCAGTGCAGAAGCTTCTCTATTTGATGTATTCCCATTTGTCAGTTTTGGCTCTGATTGCCTGTGCCTCTGGGGTCTTTCCAAGAACTCTTTCCTATGCCAATGTCTTGCAGGGTTTTCCCAACATTCTCCAGTAGTTTGATGGTATCGGGTCATAGATTTAGGTTTTGATCCATTTTGAGTGGATTTTTGTGTAAGGTGTAAGGTGGGGGTCCTGCTTCATATTTCTGCACGTGGAGATCCAGTTTTCCCAGCACTGTTTGTTGAAGAGACTGTCCTGGCTCCAGGGATTGATTTTAGCTTCTTTGCCAAAGATGGGTCAGTTGTACATGCATGGGTTAATTTCTGGCATTTCTATTCTGTTTCATTGGTCTATCCATCTGTTTTTGTGCTAGTACCAGACTGTTTTGATTATAACTGCACTGTATTATGTTTCAAAATCTGCTTTTGTGATTTTTCTGGCTTTGTTTTTTCTGTATAAGGTGGCTTTAGTTACTCAGGATCTCCTGTGTTTCTGTATGAATTTAAGCATAGTTTTTTTCTACATCTCAGAATAATGTTCTTCATATTTTGATTGGGATTGCATTGAATCTTTGAATTGCTTTCATTAGTATGGACATCTTGATGATATTTATTCTTCCAAACCATGAACGTGATTTTTTTTCATTTTTTTTGTGTCATCTTCTGTTTCTTTATTTAATGTTTTGTAATTCTCATCATAGAGATCTTTGATGTCCTTGGTTAAGTTTATTCTAAGATATTCGATCTTTTTGTAGCCATTGTGAATGAGATTGATTTTAGAAGTTCTTTCTCAGCCATGGCACTGTCTGTGTATAAAAAGGCTATTGATTTGTGTGTGTTGATTTCATATCCTGCAACTTTACCAAACTCTTCTATGAGTTCCCATAGTCTCTTAGTGGAGTCTTTAAGATCCCCTATTTATAGAATCATGTCATCTGCAAATAGGAATAGTTTTACTTCTTCTTTTCCCAATTTGTATCCCTTTGATTTCTTTTTCTTGCCTAATTGCTCTGGCTAATACTTCCAGTAGTATCCTGAATAGCAGTGGTGAGACTTGGCATCCTTGTGTGGTATCAGATCTCAGTGGGAATGCTTCCAACTTTTCCCATTCAATATCATGCTGGCATTGGGTTTGTCATAAATAGCCTTGATTGTGTTGAGTATTCTTCCTTCTATACCAAATTTGGTTAAAGTTTTCATCATAAAAGGGTGTTGTATTTTATCAAATGCTTTCTCTGCATCTATTGAGATAATCATATGGTTTTTGTTCTTCAGTTTGTAAATGTGCTGTATCACATTGATTGATTTGCAAATGTTGAACCATCCCTGCATACCAGGGACAAATCCCACTTGGTCCAAGTGAATGAGCTTTCCGGTGTGCTATTGGAATCAATTGACCAGTATGTTGTTGAGGAGTTTTGCATCTATGTTTATCAGGGAAATTGGTCTGTCGTTCTCTTTCTCTGTTGCATCTTTTTCAGTTTTAGGAATTGAGGTGATGTTGGCTTCATAGAAGGAATTTGGGACAACTCCCTCTCTTTCAGTTGTTGTGAATAGCTTGTGAAGAATTGGAGTTACTTCTTTAAATGTCTGGTAGAAATCAGCAGTGAAGCCATCTGGTCCTGGGCTTTTCTTTGTTGGGAGGGCCTTTATTACTGATTGATTTTCTGTCTTGGTTATGGATCTCTTTGGTTTTCTATGTCTTCATGGTTCATCTTGGGTAGATTCTATGTGTCCAGGAATCTGTCCATTTCTTCTAGGTTTCCCAGTTTGTTGGTATACAGCTCTTGTAGTAATTTCTGATGATTCTTTTCATTCCCATTGTATCTGTTGTTACCTTTCCTTTTTCATCTCTGATTTTTATTGATTTGAATCTTCTCCCTTTTTGGGAGGAGCAATGGCATGTCTATTTTGTTGATACCAGCTCTTCATTTCAATGCTCTTTGGTAGTTTTTTTTTTGTTTGTTTCAATTTTGTTTATTCTCTAATTTTAATTATTTCTTTCCTCCTACTAATTTAGAGTTTAGTTTGTTGTTTTTCTAGGTTTTTGAGATGTACTGATAGCCCATTTCTTTGTGCCTTTCCAATATCTTGATGAAGGCAAGAATTGCTATAAACTTTCCACTTAACACTGCTTTTGCTGTATCCCATAAGTTTTGATATGTTGTATTGTCTTCATTCATTTCTAGAATTTTTTTGATTTCTCTTGATTTCTTCTCTGACCCACTGTTCATTAGGGAGCATGTTGTTCAGTCTCCATGTGTTTGCATATGTTCTAGAAATTCTTGAGTGTTTATTTCCAGCTTCATTCTATTAGCATGTAATATCTTTTTCCATCCTTTTACTTTCAGTATTTGTGTGCTTTTGTTGGTGAGATGTTTCCTGTAGGCAGAAAATAGAGTGATTTTGTTTTTTAGTCTTGTTCAGCCAGTCTGTATGTTTTAACTGAAGAGTTGAGGGTACTTATATTCAAGGTGACTATTGATAAGGAATGACTTGGCCTTCCCATTTTTCCATAAGTGTTCCTGTTGTTTACTTCGTATTTCCTTAGTACTTTTCCTGGGAGATTTTCTGCCTTTACCTTCTTTCCTAGTGATGACCATGTTTCTGTGTGTAGCACATCCTTAAATATCTTGTGTAAGGCTGGATGAGTGGTGACAGATTTTTTGAATTTCTATTTGTTTGGGAAGGTCTTTATTTCACCTTCATTGCAGGGTACAGTATTCTGGGTTGACAGTACTCTCTGGTTGAGAGTGAGAAAGAGAGCACACATGAGTACTCTCCCATCCAGTGGTTCATATTCTAAATGTCCACAGCAGTCTGTACTAGGCTAGTCTAAAGCCAGGATCCAGGAACTTAATCTATGTCCCTAACATGGCTGGCAGGGACACAGCGGTTTGGCCATCACTTACTGCATCCCAGGGTGTGTATTGACAGGAAACTGCAGCAGAAACCTTGTGATCGTTACAAGTGTTATCGCCTACTAATTATTTGGTATCACTTTTAAGGTGACTTTGGGAGAAAGAATGTGAAAGGTTACTGGAGAACTTTGGTGTAACAGGGGCTTTTGTGACTATTGATTTCTAAGTGCTGCAGTGTCTCTCTATTTTAGATATTGGCTCTATACTAGCCAGAATGGTGCTGAGGCATCAGATGAAAAGCGCCGTGGAGGAGGGGGCCACCCCAGGCAGCGAGGAGAACTTCCCTGAGGGCGTGCTGGACAAGTTGGATGAGTGGACCTTCATTCCTGACTCTTCGATGGACAGTGTGTTTGGTCAGAGCGATGATCTGGACAGTGAAGGTATTTATAGGACTAAGTAGTTCCTTTATCACACCTGGGCATGAACATTGACCAGCAGGACCTGAGACAGAAACCTGATTGAATGCACCTGAAAAAACTTGAGTAAAACACGTTCCTTCTCAGAAGTAGGTACGCTTACTGAGTACACTGAAACAGGACCTCCAGGCAGCGTGACTGCAGCTTCCAGACACAATGTGGCTAATGGTCATTCGTCATAGAACTCTCACTCAGGCTGGAACTGGGTTCTGTGTCCTGCAGGTGACAGAGTTTTCCGGCTTTGAAAGCCCTATAACCTTGTTGAGTTTTGGGGCGCCAACCTTGCCCAGCTGTGTATATATTCTCTAAGAATTAGAGAATATGTGTTGTTGAGTGCCTGGGGCCATACTCATGTGTAAGAAATGCCTAATGAAAATATTTACCTTTATTATTGTTAAAATAATATTAACATTTCAATAAGTCAAAAGAGAAAGCTTTTAAAATAAAGTAATACTACAACATATAGGATGATGGTGAATTGGGCTGAGATTTAACACAATGGTGTTTGATAAAAATGGGATGAAGAGCTTTTTTATTAACAATTTGATCAAAGACTCTGGGTGACTGAATAAAGTTATTTGGGAGTCCTAAAAGCAAGAATTATTCTAAAATGCTACAGCCAACATCCAGATACTTTAATTTTAAAAATTGTATTTATTTATTTATTTTGTTTCAAAAGGCATAGGGACAGAGAGACAGAGACAGGGGTAGCCCATCTACTGGTTCACTCCCCAAATGCCCACAACAGCTAAGACAGGGTCAGGCTGAAGGCTGCAGCTGGGAATTCCATCTGGGTCGTCCATGAGGGTGCAGGGTGCCACAGACGGGAGACATCAGCTCCTGCCTCCCCGGGTGCGCATTATCAGGAAGGTGGAATCAGGAGCAGAGCTGAAACTGGAACCCAGGCAGCTGATGAGGGCATCTCAAGTGACATCTTAACTGCTGTGCCAAATGCCCATCTCTTGTGTCTTCTTAAAAATCAGTTTTATTGGCCGGTGCCACGGCTCAATAGGCTAATCCTCTGCCTTGAGGCACTGGCACACCGGGTTCTAGTCCCGGTCGGGGCGCCGGATTCTGTCCCGGTTGCCCCTCTTCCAGGACAGCTCTCTGCTGTGGCCCGGGAGTGCAGTGGAGGATGGCCCAAGTGCTTGGGCCCTGCACCCCATGGGAGACCAGGAGAAGTACCTGTCTCCTGCCATCGGATCAGCGCGGTGCGCCGGCCACGGCAGCCATTGGAGGGTGAACCAACGGCAAAAAGGAAGACCTTTCTCTTTGTCTCTCTCTCTCACTGTCCACTCTGCCTGTCAAAAAATAAATATAAAAAAAATTTCATTTTAACTCTTTTTGTGGATTTTGACTTGTACATTCCTGTGTGGTCTGTCAAATTTTGTAGTGTTTCTTTCATGCAAAGACGGGCCTTTGTGCCTCTTCAGAGAAAAGTGCCCTTCTGCCCTTGGCCCCAACAACCACTTGTCAGCCGTCACTATTGTATGAGTTAGTTAGTGTTTTCTCCAATTTAATCAAAATGAACGATCTAGCATGCACCCTTTTGTGTCTGACTACTTTCCGGAGCGGTTGTGCCGGGCACCAGGAGTACCTGAGCTGTGCACTTGCTCTGTGCCCTTGTCAGCACTTGTGTCGTCTTTCCCCTGGTGCAGGTGTGGTGGTAGCTCATTTGGATTTGTTGTCACTTCTTCAAGGACGAATAAGGCTGAGGATACTTCCGTTTTCTGAGGGGTGATTCGTGTGTTTCCTTCGTAGGTTGCCCAAATACTTTGTTCTTGATTGGTTTGCAGTCTCATCATACTGGAAGGGTTCTTTGTGTATTCTAGATAGAAATTATGTTGGAGGCATTGATTGTAGGTATTTTATCTAATTGTAGCTTATTTTCTCATTTCATGAATGGAATTTTTAAAAAATGAAAGTTTTAAATTTTGGCGAAGTGCAGTTTTTCTTTTGTGACTTGTTCTTTTTCTATCCCATTGAAGAAATAATTTCCTAGCCTGTGTTTGTGGGTGTTTTCTCCTATGGTTCCTCTTAGAAGTGTTGAAATCTTACACATTTAGATCTACAATCCATTTTGGGTTGATTTTTGCATATGTTTTCCATAAAAATTTGACTTTTTTTCTATATTTATATATATGTAACTATGGACATATATATGTATATTGTTTTTCTATTTATATATACCAGTGTCATTTGTTGAAAAATACTAATTTTCATTAAATTTCTTCAGGGAAAAAATTCCTGACAACTTTGTTCACTTATTTGATAATTATAGGTTTAGTTCTATTTTTGGCATTATTTATTCTGTGCCATAGGATCATATTTTCGTCGTGAAGCCAGGGCCATGCTGTCTTGTTTATGCCAGGTCAATAGCAGGTCTTGAAATTGGTAGTATGAGGTCTTTGATACTCTTCTGCAAAGTTCTTTTCACTATTATGGGTTTTCTGTGTTCTCATATACTCTTGAAATCGATTAATTTTATGCTGAGGTTTTTATTAGAATTGACAATATAGATTTAATACAGAATTAGTTTACAAATAAAATATCTATCTAAATATATGTTGAATGTATTAAAATTTATATTGATTAAATATGTAAATAAATTTGTAGGGATTTAACAATAGCATGAGTTTTTTAGCATATAAATGCAGTGTGTATTTCCATGTTTGTCTTTGCAGATTTCTTAGCAGTGCTGTTCATTGCAGATTTTCTCATACTGTTGTGATGTGTGATTTTGTGTCCCTGCCACACACCTGGGAGACCTGGAGTGAGTTCCTGGCTCCTGGATGTGGCCTGGTTCAGCCCTGGCTGTTGCAGGCATTGGGGAGTAACCCAGGGGACAGGCGATCTCTCTCTAACTTTCAAATGAGTAAAATTAAATTTTTAAAAGGAAAAATATTTGAATGAAATGAAAAATAAATGTGAAAGGTAAACCAATAAAGTTTAAAAAAATGCGGTTAGCTTTTATCTGAGTTTTACATTGTGTGGACTTGCTAAACTCATGTATAACTTCTGGTAACTTTTTGTAGATTCTGTGGGATTTTCTGTGTTCACTGTTAAACTGTTTACGAATAATACAGACAGCATTACTTCTTGCTTTCCAGTCTGTACGTTTTATTTCTTCTTGAATTGTTGCACTAAGATCTGCAGCACTGAGTTGAGGAGAAGGGAGGAGACTGGACAGCATTGCTTGGTTTCCAAATGCAGGGAAAAGCACCCAGTCTCTAGGTACCAAGTGTGGTATCTGTGGTTTTCCATAAATGTGGGTGAAGCTGCTTCCCGGTGGTTGTTTTCGGAGTCTTTTTATCACTAAGGGGTGTTGGAAAATGCTTTTCTGTATCTGTTGAAATGGTCCTATTTTCGCTTTTTGTTCTGCTAATGTGATGAGCTATCTTCATTTTTCTTTATTATTAACCCAAACCTGAAATCTTGGGATAAAGCTCACTGGCTACAGTTCATTACAATTTCATATAATAAATATTAGACTGTATTTTCTAAATTTAGTTAAGGATTTGCATCTGTGAGGGTTATTATTGTGTAGTTTTTGCTTCCTTGTAATAATTATAAGAGTGATTTGACCTCTTAAAATATGTTTGGAAGGTTCCCATCTCCGCTGTTTTCTGAAGGAGTTTGGGTAGCAGCACACCTTCTTTCTTAAACATCCGGTAGAACCTACCATACCGGTTGTGTAGGTTTGGAATTTGTGGGAGGAAAACTTTAATTACAAATTTAATAACTTTATTGTATTTATGATTGTGATTTATAGACCGTTTTAGTAATTTGTGACTTTGAAGGAATATATCCTTTTCATATTTTTCTCAGTTTGCTTGCTTAATGTTACTTATGATAACTGTCTTATTATGCTGTTGGTGATTTTGGGATCTAGAGTGGTATCTGTTCGTTCTTGATGTTGGTTATTGGTATCTTCTTTTCCTTGTTCAGTCTAGTTCAACTGTCAACTTTATTGATGTTTTCAAAGAATCAGATTTTTATTGCACTGGTTTTCTTTTTTATTTATTTTTCTTTAATGTTTATTTTCTTAATTTTTATTAATTGACTCTATTTTTAAAAATTTACTTATTTGAAAGGTGGAGTTACAGATAGGGAGAGGCAGAGACAGAGAGAAGTCTTCCGTCCACTGGTTCACTCCCTAAATGGCCACAGTGGCTGGAGCTGGAATTGACTTTTTTATTTATAGATTCTTAGTACACAACACTGATTTTTAGATCCTTTTATCTATAATATAAATATTTATGGCTGTACATATGTACCCTTCTAAACATCACTAGCTGCATTCCAAAAGTTTGTTCTGTTTTCATTCATTTTAAAAGTTTCTAATTTCAGAGCCAGCGCTGTAGCGCGGTGGATTAAAGCCCTGGCCTGAAGCGCCAGCATCCCATATGGGTGCCGATTTGAGACCCAGCTGCTCCACTTCCGATCCAGCTCTTTGCTGTGGCCTGGGAAAGCGGTAGAAGATGGCCCAAGTCCTTGGGCCTCTACCCCCGTGTGGGAGACCCAGAAGAAGCTCCTGGCTTCTGGCTTTGGATCAGCATAGCTCCGGCCGTTGGGGCCATCTGGGGAGTGAACCATCAGATGGAAGACCTCTCTCTCTCTCTCTCTCTCTGTCTCTGCCTCTCCTTTCTCTGTGTAATTCTGACACTTTATAAAAGTTCCTAATTTCATTGACTACTTCTTTGACGGGTTATTTAGAAGACTGTCTCTGATTTTCCAAATCTTTGGGGGTTTTTAGCATAATTTTCTGTTACTGGTTTCAGTTTAATGTTTTGTGGTAAGAGAACCAATCCTGGTGACTTCTGCTCTTTCAGGCGTTTCCTTTTTATTTTTCTTTAAGATTTATTTAGTTATTTGAAAGGCAGAGTTACAGACAGAGGAAGAGATAAATAGAGATCTTCCTTCCTCTGGTTTACTCTCCAAATGGCCACAAGACCATAGCTTTGCCAAGCTGAAGCCAGGAGCCTGGAGCTTCTTCCATGTTTCCCACGTGGGTGGCAGGGACCCAAGTACTTGGGCCATCCTCTGCAGCTTTCCCAGGCCATTAGCAGGAAGTGGGATTGGAAGTAGAGCTGCTGGGACTCGAACCGATGTCCATATGGTATGCAGGCACTGCAGGCGGCAGCTTTACCCGCTACGCCATGACGGCGGCCCCTGTCCTTTCCGTTTTATGGACATAAGCACTGTGGGTTGTGTAAGGAGTACTTGATCATGTCCTGTGTGCAACTGCCAAGCAAGTCTTCAGCTGTTTCCGGGACATGTCAGTTGGGTCAAGTTGGTAGTGGTTTTCACATCTTCGGTGCTTGTACTGATTTTTCTTTGTAGTTGAGAAAGACATTTTGACCTTTGACTTGTTGATTTGTAAAATCAAAGTTTATGCTTAGTGAATTCTGAGGCTGCGTTACTGGATGCAGAAACAGGACTGTAAATGTTTTGTTGAGTTGTCCCTGAGTGTGCATCCAGGTGCGCTTTGGTGCTGTTGCCCTCCTCTGAAGGCGTCTCTCACGTTTCTTCTGGTGCAGCGTGTTGGAAACCTCGAGCAGGTTACTGAGCTTGTTTTCTCGAGCTCCATTCCAGGAGTCCCAGCGCTGACAGCCTCTGCAGTCACTGCCCGCTGTCTCCTCATCTCAGGCTTTCTCTGAATTCCTTTTCTTGTGTCCCTGGCCCTTAAGTTGCCACCAGGCAGAAGGCCATGTGATCGCAGGCTCACCCAACCCACTTCCCTTCTTGCAGGGATTCCGCAGTCCTGCACAGCCTGTAGCCCGGTGTCTGGACCCAGTTCTGTGGTTTGTTTTGTGCAGTTTTCTGGTTCTTTATGGGGATTGGTAAAACTTGTCCTCATTATTTCATCATGTTTGAAATAGTTCTATTCAAATATATATTTTAAAGATTTATTTATTTGAAAGGCAGAGTTACAAAGAGGCAGAGGCAGAGAGACAGAGAGAGGTCTTCTAGCCACTGGTTCACTCCCCAGATGACCGCAACAGCTGGAGGTGGGCCAATCCAAAACCAGGAGCCAGGAGCTTCTTCCAGGTGTCCCATGTGGATGCAGGGACCCAAGCACTTGGGCCATCCTCTACTGCTTTCCCAGGTGCATTAGCATAGAGCTGGATGGGAAGTGGAGCAGCCAGGACTCTAACCTGTGCCCATATGAGATGCCGGCACTGTAGGCTGGGGCTTTGACCTGCTGCATCACAGTGCCAGCTCCAGAGATGCATAGTTTGTTTTTTTTTTTTTTTTAAGATTTATTTTAAAGTTAGAGTTAACACAGAGAAGGAGAAACAGAGGGAGAGAGAGGTCTTCATCCGGTAGTTCACTTCCTAATTGGCCACAATGGCCAGAGCTGTGCGGATCCGAAGCCAGGAGCCAGGAGCTTTTTCTGGGTCTCCCATGTGGGTACAGGGGCCCAAGGACTTGGGCCATCTTCTAATGCTTTCCCAGACTACAGCAGAGAGCTGGATTGGAAGTGGAGCAGCCAAGACTTGAACTGGCGCTAACATGGGATGCCAGTACTGCAGGTGGCAGCTTTATCTGCTACACCATAGTGCCACCTCTCAAATATTTTAAATAAAGCAAAATGTTAGAAATGTTAACATGAGAAAAATTATAAAATACTCTATGTTCAGGGCCAGGATTGTGGTGTAGTAGGTAAAGCTGCTGCCTGTGGTGCCAGCATCCTGTATGGGCACTGGTTCACGTCCCAGCTGCCCCCCTTCCAGTCCAGTTCCTTGTTAATGTGCCTGGGAAAGCAGCAGAGGATCACTCAAGTGTTTGGTCCTCTGCAGCCAAGTGGGAGACCCAGAAGGAGCTCCTGGCTCCTGGCTGTGTTCCAGCCCTGCTCCAGCTATTGCAGCCATTTGGGGAGTGAACAAGCAGAAGAGAGATCTCTTTATCTTCTCTGTCTCTGTAAACTCTGTCTTTCAAATAAATAAATAAATCTTAATATATATGTATATATATACTACATTCCTTTTATAATATTCTTGTATTCAAATATTTTTTAAAGATTTATTTATTTGAAAGGCAATTACAGAGAGGCAGAGACAGAGAGAGAAAGAGAGAGGTCTTCCAACCGCTGGTTTGTTCCCCAAATGACCACAACAGCGGTCAATATTATAACTAATGTTTATGAGATACATATAATAAAGTTCTAGCTTATTAGATTTCTTAAGCATAAAAATAATTTAAAATATAGAATCAATTAAATTTTATTAAATATTAATGAATCAGGAAGGAGTTGTTTGTGTCAAAACTTATCTTGAATTGTATGAGGTTATTTTTAAAATGTTGATTTTATAATTTGTTTTTTACACTCAAAATAAATTCTCTGAATTTCAGAATAAACAGTGGTATAATTTTAAATCTTACAATTTTTTTTCAGAAATACTTCTGTATTATTTAGCCTTAATAATGTGAGTTTTGGGGCCAAGATTGTGGCACAGTGGGTAAAGCCCCCGCTTGCAACTTCAGCATCCCATATGGGTACCTGTTTATGTCCCGGATGCTCCATTTTTGATACTGCTCCCTGTTAATGGACTGGGAAACCAACTGGCCCAAATGCTTGGCCCCTGCACCCAAGTGGGAGGTCTTGAAGAAACCCCTGGTTCCAGGCTTCAGCCTGGCCCACTGCAGGCCATTGCCACTCTTTGGGGAGTGAACTAGTGGATGGAAGACCTCTGTCTTACCTGTTTTTCCCTCTGTCTCTATAACTAACTTTCAAATAAATAAAAAAATCTTTAAAAAATGGGAGTTTTAAAATCTTTAGTTTCTTGAAAATTGATGTATTTCAGATTCATTCTCTTCCCTTCACTTATAAAACAGTTGTTGCCAACTCATGTTTGTTTCCATGTTGGTCCATAAGAGAAACCAGGACATGAGGAAATGAAATAGAGACATACCCAGCATTGTGGAATGTTTTGGTAATTTCAAGTATGATTCCGGTATTTAAAGCGAGATTTGAGAGGTTTGTAAGAAAATCCCAGAGAAACAGAAAGGAGTAGCAGTGGTCAGATTGCACTGTGCTCCATGTGTAGATGGGCTACAGCAGGTGCACCCGTTTAGTTTTCCCACTGGCCAGTGAGCTGTTCTGGGGCATAGATTTATTTTTTCCTGCTATCATATCCAGCACTTATTCAATGTCTAGTCGATGATAGTTCTATACATACATAGTGATGAAGAGAGATGTACTCCAGTTTTAAAAAGGAAAAGCCAACGCAGTGTATCATTTCCATTTTAAAGATGTTACAAAGGGAATGGACTGTGAAATTCTCTTAATGAAAACGGTCAGCATACCGTGCTTGAACTGCAACGTTAGCACCTAACAGAGTCCACTTGTCTTACTCGTCTTCTTGTCATCTTATCATTTCAAAATAGGAAGTGAAGGCTCATTTCTTGTGAGAAAGAAATCAAGTTCAATTGGTGTAGGAGAGTTTTACCGGGATCCTGTATTGCAGCGCTGCTCCCCAAATTTGCCAAGGCATTCCAATTCACTGGTAAGTCAAATTGTGATTGTGTATCGTGGATCACATTCTCTTGACAACTCATACTTGTGCCTAAGCTGGGAGTGACAAAGATGTAAAAATTCTATGCAGTCCTCAGTCATGTCATTTAGAGACTTTTTAGCTTGTAGAATATGAGTTTGTTGGGGTATCAGTGTACTGAGTAGGCACATGTCAGATTGTTTTACCCTTCTTTCTTTTATCTAATTTTAAATAATTATTGCAAAGACAGAGAGGGAGCGAGCAAGCACCGTCTCCCTTTTGCTGATTGACTCACTGTGTGCTGTAGCCCCTGGGCATGGGCCTGGTCTGCCATATGAGTGGAGGGACCCACTCCTTGTTATCAGTGCTTTCTCCCAGAGTCTGCCTCACAGGAAGCTGGGATCCAGAGTGTAGCCTGGACTCGAACCCAAGCATTCAGACATGGGAGCAGTTGTCTGAGCTGCTGTCTTCACCACTACACCAGATGCACCCTTCCCTCGGAGCTCCTTGTCTATGGAGCCCAGGCTAGGCCCGTCTTGTCTGCTCACGTTCCTTGTCCCATGGGTAGGCAGGAATCCTTTAGTGATTTCTAAGGACTGAAGACACTGAGCAAGATGGAGTGCGTGATGTCACTGCTCATCAAACCATGTAGCTTTCGTACACTGAGCATCGGTTTTTTAGAAGCCATTGTTGCAACGTCCCCCATGGTTACCGGCTGTGGAGGAACCGCATGACTCAGTTTGTGAGAGGCGTTGGGTCATCCTGGCTGGGGCGGTGGGGAACCGCTGTGTTTTCAGGCTGAGGTGGAAAAGTCACACTGAAGTTAGCCTGGGGGCTGATTTTGGCCATCGTTTGCCACTGAAAACACGAGGGTTGTTTTGTGTTAACTTGAGCTCCGAAGATGAGTGGCTGTGGCTGAGTGGGTCCAGCGAGGCCTCCGTGTGCACTGTGTGCAGCTGGAATTTACCCAGGACAGCTCAGGTTGGGAGAGCGGTGACCGAGGAGAGGAGCTGCGCCCAGACAGCTTCTGTTTCGACTCCACCTTTCAGTTTCCTTACACTTAAGCTAAAGAAGGAAAAGTGGGTGTTTCCTGAGGTCGTTTTGAAACTATAATGGATTTGTAAAATCTTTTCTCTTTGTGATTGGGCTGTTCATTTGTGTTTGCCTGTTTTGACTTGATAATTTTGAATACTACCTATTTCCATTACACTTTCCTGGTTGTTTCTATCTCAAAATATTCTTTTCCCAATAAAACGACAGCAGCTTTCTTACTGCCTCACTACCTGTTTACTAGGGACCTGTTTTTGATCAGGAAGATTTACGGAGGCAAAAAAGGAAAATCCTGTCATCAGATGACTCACTGAGTAAGTATTTCAGAGTTATCCTCAGGAAATCGGTATTTTGGGCAGAAGACAGTGATTGTTCAAATTATTTTGATACCGATTTCATCTTATGTAACTTTTCCATCTGTTTACCTAGTGACTCCACAGGCTACAGAAAATGAGATTTAGTTATAGGTTAAACATGGACCTCTTATACATGCCAGCAGGCATTTTTATCTTTGCTGTGAATTGTCTGAGCTGCAGGTAGTGCCTGCAGTGCCTCTCCTTTGCCTTATATTCTTGATTGTTGTTGTTTTTCATTGCACCAGCCAATTCAATTTTTTAAATTTATTATGCATTTCTGGTGCTAGACGCATGCCCTCAAATGCATTTTCTTTTCTTTCTTTCTTTTTTTTTTTTTTTGAAAGGCAGAGTGGATAGTGAAAGAGACAGAGAGAAAGGTCTTCCTTTTGCCGTTGGTTCACCCTCCAATGGCTGCCGCAGCCAGCGTGCTGCAGCCGGCACACCGCGCTGATCCGATGGCAGGAGCCAGGTACTTATCCTGGTCTCCCATGGGGTGCAGGGCCCAAGCACTTGGGCCATCCTCCACTGCACTCCCTGGCCACAGCAGAGAGCTGGCCTGGAAGAGGGGCAACTGGGACAGAATCCGGTGCCCCGACCGGGACTAGAACCCGGTGTGCCGGTGCCGCAAGGCGGAGGATTAGCCTAGTGAGCCACGGCGCCGGCCCCCCAAATGCATTTTCTGCTGAAGCTCCAGTGCCTGGAGGAGAGATTGCCACCGGGAGGTGTTCAGGACACCTTGCCCTAATGGATTCAAGCCCTTTGCTCACGTTTCTGCTGTTTCTTGATACAGGGTCGACCAAGCTGCAGTCCCACGCGAGGCAGTCAGACAGCGTGTCCTCCCTGGCTTCGGAGAGGGAGTACATCACCTCCTTAGACCTATCAGCGAATGAACTCAGGGAGGTCGATGCCCTGAGCCGCAGGGGCTGCCTGAGTGGCCACTTGGAGCACCTGGAGAGGCTAGAGCTGCAGCAGAATGCACTGGTCAGCTTCCCACAGCCACTCTGCGAGGTACGCCCCCCGCCCGACTCCCAGTGCTGGAGGAGCCCGGCACCGTCCAGTCTTCCACGCCCCCCGCCCGACTCCCAGTGCTGGAGGAGGCTTGCACGCCCCCCGCCTGACTCCCAGTGCTGGAGGAGCCCAGCACCGTCCAGTCTTCCACACCCCCCGCCCAACTCCCAGTGCTGGAGGAGCCCGGCACCATCCAGTCTTCCACGTCCCCTGCCCGACTCCCAGTGCTGGAGGAGCCCAGCACCGTCCAGTCTTCCACGCCCCCCAGCCGGACTCCCAGTGCTGGAGGAGGCTTGCACCGTCCAGTCTTCCACACCCCCAGCCGGACTCCCAATGCTGGAGGAGCCCGGCACCGTCCAGTCTTCCACGCCCCCAGCCCGACTCCCAATGCTGGAGGAGCCCGGCACCGTCAGGTCTTCCAGTCTCCTCCTGTGTCATTGCACAGGACGCCCCCTGTTCCTCTGCTGTCCACATGGGTATCAGTCTGGGTGGTGTGCAGAGACCCCTTTGAGAGCAAGCAGTGGAGACAGAGACTGGGTTAAAATGCAATTCTAGGTTCTGTCTCGGTAACACAGGGTATGTGTCAGCATCTGTCAGAGCTGCCTGCTGATGGCTCCATATAGTCGGTTTGAGTCCAGATAACTGAAGCTTTTAAAGTATTTTAGGGAGACGAGAGTTTAACCTGGTTTGGTAGTAGCTGTGTGACCATGAGAACTGCTATCTGCCTGTTTTTTTTTTTTTTTAAATAACTCTTTTTTTATTTTTTGACAGGCAGAGTGGACAGTGAGAGAGTGAGACAGAGAGAAAGGTCTTCCTTTGCCGTTGGTTCACCCTCAATGGCCGCCGCAGCCGGCGCACCGCACTGATCCGATGGCAGGAGCCAGGAGCCAGGTGCTTTTCCTGGTCTCCCATGGGGTGCAGGGCCCAAGCACCTGGGCCATCCTCCACTGCACTCCCTGGCCACAGCAGAGAGCTGGCCTGGAAGAGGGGCAACCAGGACAGAATCCGGCGCCCCAACCGGGACTAGAATCCGGTGTGCCGGCGCCGCTAGGCGGAGGATTAGCCTAGTGAGCTGCGGCGCCGGCCAGCTATCTGCCTGTTCTGAGCCTTCATTTCCTCCACTGTAAATTGAGAGGCTCAGCTAACTGACCATGATGACTTTGTGTTTTAAAGATTTACTTATTTATTTGAAAGACTCAGTTACAGGAGAAAGGGAGCGAGAAAGAAGGAGACAGAGAGTTTGCATCTACTGGTTCACTCCCCAAATGGCCATAACAACCAGGGCTGGGCCAGGCCCTACTGAGGAGCTAGGAGCTTCATCTGGGTCTCCCATGTGGGTTCAGGGGCCCAGGGACCTAGGTCATCTTTCACTGCTTTCCCAGATATGTTAGCAGGGAACTTGACTGGAAGTCAAACAACCAGTACTGGAATGCCGATGCTGCAGGTGGTGGCTTAATCTGCTGTGACAAAACACTGGCCCTGATCATGAGGACTTTTTTGGGGGGAGAGGGGTTGAAATTGTGTGTAACTTGGAGTGGGCGTTTATCCTGGAGGTTAAGATGCGTGTGTGCTATGTTGGAATACCAGGGTTCAGTACCCAGCGCTAGCTCCTGACTTCAGCTTCCTGCTAACGTAGACCCTGGAAGGCAACGGTCATGGCTCAAGTGATTGGGTTGCTGCCACCCAAATAGGAGATCTGCATTGAGTTCTCAGTCCCCGCCTTCAGCCTGTTTGTTGTTTGCATTTACAGGAATCAGCCAACAGATAGGAACAGTGTATGTGTGTGAATGAATAAAATAAAAAGTTATATGTAACTTAGGAATTAATTGTCTGCTCAAACTTCTAATCTTGAGAGAATTAAAGTATAGCAGTTTGTTGATAGCATAGTCCTCTGAATATGGACTTTCTCTTCTTTGTATTATGGGTCAGACCTTTTCAAAGCCAAAGATGATACAGCAAATTAAATTAATACAAACATTTAAATTACTAAGCTGATTTCTTGGATTGAATTGCAAAGTTTGTTAAAGAATAATACCGGTCTTTTTAAAATGAATCTTACTGCAAATGCATTTCTCTTTCTTCTTTTATTTTTATTTACTTATTTTTGTTTTATTTGAAAGGCAGATACAAAGAGAGAAAAACACAGAGTGAAGAAGGGACAGAGAGTGGGAGCGAGTGAGCCAGCTTTTATGCAGTGATTCAGTCTCCAGGGCCTGGGCCAGAGCCGAAGCCAGGAGCCAGGAACTCAGCCTGGTCTTCTCGCTGAGAATGAGGGATTCAAGTACGTGAGCCATCACCTGCTCCTTCAAGGTACACATTAGCAGGAAGCTGGAATCGGGAGTGGAGCCAGAGTTTGATCGCAGACACTCCAGTATAGGATGGAGGTTTCCCAAGGAGCAGCCACCCCACGTTTTGAGATGCTTTTAAACCAGTGTTGTGAGAGCTTTGAGTATATACCCCTGAAGCTTACATTTATCTCCACGCACGTCCAAGAGGCGTCTTTTGTCTCTCGTTCGCCTGCTTAAATCCTTCCCATTACCCAGGTCCCAGGGGAAAGTTCGCTGTGTTGCCCCCTGCTTCTTTGCTCCGTCTTCCTTCCAATCAGGCCGGCTACCCGCTGGGGTTACACATCCGCTGCACTGCCCTTGGCTCCTGAAGTCTGACTTGCTGTGTGTTGTCCTCACTACACTCAGAGTTCTGTGAGGACAGAGATCGCTTCGGGCTTGTTCTTGCCTGTGCCAAGCGCCTAGTGATGCATGATGTGCGGTAAAGGCGCAGTGGACAGCTGCTGGTTACACAGAGCTGTGGTGGATGCCTCGTGCATTATTAGAGGCGCTGTAGCCCTTTAGTGGACGCCTGTTGAGTTCATTTGTGGAGCGATGAGTGGCTGACACTTGCAAGCCTTCAGTAAGTATTGTTAATCGATTAAGTAGAAGCATACCGGAACCCAGCCTAGCTACGAAGAACTCAGAGCCTGGCAGGGTAAGCGACATTAGGGTGTCCCCTGCTCCCAGCTTCTCTTAGAGCAGTGTCACAAGGACACCACCTGCTGGTGTGTTTTTGTTACTGTCTGAAGAGTCTTTTTGCAAGAAAATGTGCAGGTTTAGCTTTGAGAATAAACAATCCTGCAGCGTGTGCTTCTGAACAAGCTGGTAGGATCTGGAAGAAGCCTCTGAGATGATTGTGAGGATAAATATGTTGGTGTGTGAAGAGGAGCACAGAGATGCAATTGTACTTGACGTTTTAGTCCTTTATTAGTAATCAATACCTATGATTGGAAAAATCGATACAGTATTTACAGTGCTATTATCCTCGTAAAGTCAGAAAGGACTTAGTAGAGATTTGAACCAAAAAAATTCCACAACAGAGGAAGTTCTAAAAATGAAACGTATGTTATCTGTGGCTATTCTTATTAATTTTTTATGTTAAAATATATAACAGGGGCTAATGTTGACTTACAGCAGGTTAAGACGCTGCTTGGGACACCCTCATCCCGTGTTGTAATGCCCATCTAGTCCTGGCTCTTCCACTTCTAATCCAGCTTCCTGCTAAGGCACCGGAGAGGCGGCAGATGATGGCTTAGGACCTTGGGTCCCTACCACCCATGTGAGAGACCCAGATGGAGCTCTTTGCTTTGCCTTGCCAAGCCCCAGCTACGGTACAAGGGGAGTGAACAGTAGGATGGCAAATCTCTTTATTGGTCTCTCCCTTCCTCTCTCTGACTCTGCTTTTTCAAATAAATAAATACATCTCTTAAAAAGTACAATATCTGAAGCCTAGTATATAGTAAAACATATTCCCAGGACTGTACTTCTTGTTCACCAAGTAATTAGTTCAAATATTTGTCGAGGCCTTTTTGAACAAGTATTTGTTCTAAATGCTGCTTGTAATTTG
Organism: Oryctolagus cuniculus; assembly: GCF_051225735.1. Classification (NCBI taxonomy): domain Eukaryota; kingdom Metazoa; phylum Chordata; class Mammalia; order Lagomorpha; family Leporidae; genus Oryctolagus; species Oryctolagus cuniculus. The sequence continues at coordinate 132,087,061 of NC_142875.1, forward strand.
CTCTTTGCAGACATAATTTACAAAAAAGGTGAATTTAACTGCTGTTTTTTTTGAACCTGCTTTTGACAGGCTACCTCTTGGGTTTTTCTTGGTCTTACCATGTTACAGGAGAGGTGGCTGGGCCAGCCAGTGTCTTGAACTTCTTGTTTGGGTTGTGTTTTCAGTTTTTCAGAGGATTCTTGGTGGGTATAGCTACCAGGTTAATCTTTTTTTTTTTTTTTACTTTTTTTTTAACTTTTATTTAATGAATATAAATTTCCAAAGTATGGCTTATGGATTACAATGGCTTCCCCCCCATAACGTCCCTCCCACCCGCATCCCTCCCCTTTCCCACTCCCTCGCCCCTTCCATTCACATCAAGATTCATTTTCAGTTCTCTTTATATACAGAAGATCAGTTTAGCATACATTAAGTAAAGATTTCAACAGTTTGCTCCCACACAGAAACATAAAGTGAAAAATAATAGATGATTTTTTAAATGATGATGAAATCAGATCAGACCTATTGTCATGTTTAATCCCAGTGAGAGTCAAGTTGGGAATTGCTGATTTCTTCTTTTTTTTTTTTTTAACAGAAGATCAGTTTAGTATACATTAAGTAAAGATTTCAACAGTTTGCACCCCCACAGAAACACAAAGTGAAATATACTGTTTGAGTACTCGTTATAGCATTAAGCCTCAATGTACAGCACATTAAGGACAGAGATCCTACATGAGGAGTAAGTGCACAGTGACTCCTGTTGTTGACTTTACCAATTGACACTCCTGTTTATGGCATCAGTAATCTCCCTATGCACCAGTCATGAGTTTCCAAGGCTATGGAAGCCCCTTGAGTTCTCTGACTCTTATCTTGTTTAGACAAGGTCATAGTCAAAGTGGAGGTTCTCTCCTCCCTTCAGAGAAAGGTACCTCCTTCTTTGAAGACCTGTTCTTTCCACTGGGATCTCATCACTCACAGAGATCTTTCATTTAGGTTTTTTTTTTTTTTTTTTTTTTTTGCCAGAGTGCCTTGGCTTTCCATGCCTGAAATACTCTCATGGGCTTTTCAGCCAGATCCGAATGCCTTTAGGGCTGATTCTGAGGCCAGAGTGCTGTTTAGGACATCCGCCATTCTAAGAGTCTGCTGAGTATCTCGCTTCCCATGTTGGATCACTCTCCCCTCTATTTATTCTATCGGTTAGTATTAGCAGGTACTAGACTTGTTTATGTGCTCCCTTTGACTCTTAGTCCTTTCATTATGATCAATTGTGAACTGAGATTGATCACTTGGACTAGTGAGATGGCATTGGTACATGCCACCTTGATGGGATTAAATTGGAGTCCCCTGCTACCAGGCTAATCTTAAGTTTCTCAGCTGCTTTGTGTTAGAACTTTGAAACGCTGTCTTTGCAGGTCCTGAAGTGCTTGACACATTTGGACTTGCACAGTAATAAATTTACATCATTTCCCTCTTACTTGTTGAAAATGAACTGCATTGCCAACCTCGATGTCTCCCGCAATGACATTGGGCCCTCTGTCATCCTGGATCCCGCGGTGAGGTGTCTGACCCTGCGGCAGCTGAATCTGTCCTATAACCAGCTGTCTGCTGTCCCTGAGAGCCTCGCAGAGGTGGCTGAGAAACTGGAGCAGCTGCTTCTAGAAGGGTAAGGAGGGAGCTCATCACAGACCAAAGGGTTGCATTGCATTCAGCTTTCGAGGGTTGAAAAAATAGGCTGGCACTTCTGTAGTCATGAGTTTTAAACAAAAATGTAATGGAAGGTTGAGAAAAAATGTATTGCAGCTTCTACCAGTTTACTTAAATGTTCGCATTAACTTCAAAATGAATACATCTGCTTAGGCACATTCTTTGAGGACAGATTTTTTTTTAAAGCATGTGAAGTGTGTAATTTAACTCTCATTTCTGTTTCTTACTACTAGAAATAAAATATCAGGCACATGCTCCCCCTTGAGCCTGAAGGAACTGAAGATCTTAAACCTTAGTAAAAACCACATTTCATGCCTACCAGAGAACTTTCTGGAAGCTTGTCCTAAAGTGGAGAGTTTCAGCGCCAGGATGAATTTGCTTGGTAAGCATTCAGTGTGCTGTGCTGTGTACTGGCCTGGGTGTTGCAGGAAGTGGGGTTGTGTGTACACACGGGAGGAGAGGATTGGAAGGGGGAATTTCTGTTAACCTGTTACCCTGGGGTTTCCAAAATACATTTAGTGTGTTAGCAAAATAAGGGGGTGAGCCCCTGAGCCAGGAACAGACATGGAAGAACCCACATTGCAGAGTGAGAGGAGCCCATCTGGAGAGGCCACGTGCTGTTGGATCCCGAATGCTGGACAATCTGAGGACGACCAAGTGTGGGGCAGTGAGATCAGTGACTGCCAGGGGCAGGGGCAGGGCAGGATGAATGGCCAGAGCCCAGAGGATTTCTAGGGCTGTGTGCTATTCCTTGTGATTCTGTCTTGGTAGATGAAAGTCATCATACATTTGTGGAAACCCCACGAATGTAGAACACAGACGGTCACCCTGGTAAGAACTGGGGGCTTGGAGTGGTCCTGATGTGTCAGTACTGGCTCTTTGGTTCTTAATGAATGTGTACATTGTTAGTGTCAGGGGAATGTGTGGGGAGCTGGTGTTCAGAGAATGGAGCTCCCTGTGCTCTCTGCCCACTTTTCCTGTACGTTTAAACCTACTCTAAAAAATAAGTCCGTGATTAAAAAATCATTGCTATGATCACAGGTTAGAAGAACAGTTAGGCCATCTTCAAATAGTACTCAGACTGTAATTCATTTTAGTTTATTCAACTGAGTTTATTCACATAGGTGCCTGAGGAGGGGGCATCCCTGTATTGGGAGAGTGAGTTTCACACTGAAGTTTTATCAGCATTTTTTAATTATATTTACTATTGCGATTTATAGAAAAAATTATAAATTTAACAGTGGTCAAATTTCTGAAGCTTTGTGTGTATCCGTTCATCTGCTCTTGGCAAGATATTGCAGTAATTCATAGTGGGATCATCACTTTTTTGAAAAGTTGTGGAATACCCTAAATTCCCTTAGCATGTGAGATAAAGCAGAGATAAGCCCGTTTACAATAGTCTACAGAATCTGGTACGAACAGAGCTGGTACGTTTACAGCAGTAAACAGGGATTCTCCATATATATCTTAGTGGAGGCCGTGTAGACCTTCCTACCTGGACAGAAATTCTATACCTATCTCAGAAACAAAATTTGTAAATACTGTTTTTTTTTTTTTTTAAAGTTGATTGATTTATTTGAAAATCAAAATTAGAGGGAGAGACACAGAGATACCTTCCATCTGCTGGTTCACTCCCCAGATGGCTTCAACAGCCCAGGTTGTCAAGGCCGAAGCTAGGAGCCAGGAGCCAGGATCTTCATCTGGGCATCCCATGTGGCTGGCAGGGGACTAAGTACTTGGGCCATTAGCAGAGACATTGCTTGGAAATGGAACAGCCTGGACTTGAACCGGCACCCATATAGGATGCTGATGTTGTTGGCAACAGTCTTACCTGCTATGCCACAACTCCAGCTCCATGCAGTACTGTTTAATAGCAGGATATAGTTGACTGATTATTTTAAAATAGTTTGGCAGGGCTTCCAGAAGGTCGTAATGGTGAAAGCTACGTGAATTTGCACAGTGTTTTCCTCCCTTTCCCCTCCCTCCTGTCTTCCCCGCTCCCTGGACCTTGACGCTGTTCCCACCATGGCACTGAAACCAGGGATAGAGTGGTTGGCTCACTAGTGAGCTAGGCAAACCTGGGCTCCATCCTGTAGGACCTTGCAGTTGACTTCAGAAGATAGATGGGCATGAAAGAGTGAAGGCACAAATTAGAGGGTGCTGCCCAGACACTGGCAAGTCTCAGGGGGCCATGAGGATCCCTTGGGCAGGGGCTGTCCTTTGGTCTGTGGGGTTTGTGGTGTTTAGCCTGAATCTGGAAGGAAGCAGGCTCACAAGGATGCTGGGGCTTGGCGATAGTCAAAGTGCCTTCGCTGCTGGATCTCACGGAGGTCCTGGGGGTAGAGCAGGTATGAGCCCTACCCGACTCAAGGAGGTGAAGAACTGAGGTGTTGGTGTGATGGCAAACTGGTCCTAGTGGCTTAGACGGAACCCAGCCATCTGTGGTTTGCACCCCACAGCCTTCGTGGTTTAGGACGTGGGTTCATACGTGAGGGGACGGCATGCCTGAGAAGGGACTTGACTATCACGGATAATGGTACAGGGAGTTTTGGGTTTTTGATTTTCTGCATGTCTTCCATTACAACATCTGGGCCACAAGATAACTGCCCAGTTGGGCATCGTTTCTACTCGTTGGCATGTCTCAAACCCAGCTGGGGAGTCAGCATCTCTCCTCCTCACACACAGCTTCTAGCTGTGTCTTCAAACGTGGGGGCCCCTCCAGATTTTCTGGACGAAGCAGCGTTCGTATATTAAGCTCTCAGAATGCTGAGAGGTAATTTGTTCATTTTCACAACACTGCAGGGATGTGGGTCTCTATCCGATCTCAGAGCTCGTCTGGTGCAGGTGCGCTGCTCTGTAGGTGAACCTAGCTGGGGTTCTGCGGTGCTCTTCCTGGACGTTTATCCCTTGGGGGTGTCTCACTCTGTGTGTGCCAGAAAATCGAGAATTCTGAGATTCTTCGTGTCATTTTCCCTAAGGTTGCCTGGTCTCTTTACATCACATAATCAAAGAGTGCCTTTATCAAGTGAATTCAGTGGTCTTTCACAAAACCCACTTTATGAGATGGTATCATCAAGAGTTTTTATACTTACTTTATGCTACATGTTAATTAAGTATTCAAAAGCATTTTGTAATAGTTACTAAAGAGTAATATGGCTTCCTCTATAATAGTCATATGACATCATACCTAATTTGAAATTAATGTTTTAATTTTTCCTTGAAGCAGATATTAGATAGATGAATTTATATTTAGACAGTTGTTTAGCTTTCAGATTAAAAGATCCTGATAAATATGGCGTATTGTTTTATTGTTGAGTGGCAGAATTATTTTTTAAAGTAGACTTTCTGTTGTCAGTGTCAGAATGGAAATTAAATCAAGTATCACCTCATTGGTTGCTGCTCTTATTAGACTGAATGGAAATCTAGTTCAAATGATTAAAATGTTCCTTGTCTTATCTTTGTATTCCTGTAGCCGACATGCCTTTCTTGCCTTCCTCCATGACAAGCTTAAAACTATCTCAAAACAAATTTACAAGTGTTCCAGAAGCAATTTTAAATCTTCCACAGTAAGTTTGGTGTTTTTTACTTTGAAATCCACCCCAGGGGCTTTAGAAGTCTGGCTTTGACTTAGGCATCGTAACTTCATCGTCCAGGCCTGTGGAGTGGCTTGTTTATAGGTCTGTGTGCTTGATTCTCTACCCAGAAGACCTGATTCATTGCTGGGACTTGCCATTTTTGTTTTAATTTCGTGGGCTATCGTCTCAGAATAACTGCTGCATTGTTACGATTGCGTGGGGGTATCTGCCTGTCACTTTGACTTTTGAAAAAATCACTGGCTCTCAGAGGTTGATGTGGTGCTAAAATACTCATAACCTGGAAATCATGGGTAAGTTACATTTCAGGGACATTTTCGGTGATGATTAGGGCAGTTGTGTAGGGCAGGTTTGGGTTTTTGTTGTTGCTCTCACAAAAGCAAAGCTTGCTGCTGACTATACATCAGACATGGATTATATTTTGAGTGTGTTGTCATCCTAAGTACTGTTCTCACTGTGTCCATGATTGTTAACCAAGTTCATGTCTATGCAAATATCTTCCTATGCCAGTGACTAATACTTAGCTGTAAGCTAGCCAGAGAGTACCTCAGACTAGCACTTGACAGTTCACTTAATTCTGCCTTAGAATGTGTCAGTGTTCTGACTTCTCTTCGGGGAAATCTCTTCAGTCTCCCTAGGAATTCTGTCAGCCAGCTACTGCTATTACCTGCCCTTTTTAATGAGGACATGCCCCACTACAGAGGTGAAGTGACTTGCTGCAATTTATAGTGCTTAACCACTGGCAGTTCCGCTGAGGACCCTCCGTGTTTCCATCTGGGCGCCTGCTGAGCAGAGGGACCCTCTGTTCAGTCCTAGTGTGTTTCTGAAAATGTCGTTGAGAGCCAGACATGGAGGATGCCTGACCAGGAGGGAACACGTCATAAAGAAGCTTCTAGCCGGCACCACGGCTCACTAGGCTAATCCTCCACCTTGCGGCACCGGCACCCCAGGTTCTAGTCCCGGTCGGGGCGTCGGATTCTGTCCTGGTTGCCCCTCTTCCAGGCCAGCTCTCTGCTGTGGCCCGGGAGTGCAGTGGAGGATGGCCCAAGTGCTTGGACCCTGCACCCCATGGGAGACCAGGAGAAGCACCTGGCTCCTGGCTCCTGCCATCGGATCAGCGTGGTGCGCCGGCTGTGGCGGCCATTGGAGGGTGAACCAACGGCAAAGGAAGACCTTTCTCTCTGTCTCTCTCTCTCTCACTGTCCACTCTACCTGTAAAAAAAAAAAAAAAAAGAAGAAGCTTCCTCCCAGAGAATTAAATCCCATCCACTCCCTAATCACACCACTCTGAGGCACCCTTCTTTCTCAGGCCTAGGTGGCCACCACGCAAAGGTATTTCCTTAATTTTCTCTAGTTTCACAGTGTGAAACACGGGCCAAGGCGAATGCAGCACTGCTTTCGGAAAGCCTGGTGCTTGGCAGGTTCGTCTCAGTCACACTGCTTGCGACGTGTCTTCTCTCTAGCACAGTCACTTCCCCTTTCTGGTTTTCATGCATTCTTAGAAGAGTCGCCCAACTTCTAGTGACATTTTTGCTGTGCAAACCGGAGTTTTTGTCTAGCGGATGGTACTGCTACGTGAGCTTAGAATGAATTCAGCCAACTTCAGATGTACCACACGCAAGTGACCAGTACGTAGCTAGAAAGTCCAGGCGGCCTTTTGCATAGTCAAGATGGCCACCACTGCTGATGAACACTTATGTTCATGTGCACAGTGTTTTTGTCATTTCCTGGTAGTCCTGGGTAGCCTGTGCCCGCATGAAAGCTCTCAGTTGGCATCGAGGTCCTGCCAAATGCAAGCTTCATGCTCAGAGTTGCGATCATTGCTGCCCTGAGACATGCAGGTAATGGGTGGCCCCTGGACAGTGTTAATTGACTGAAGAAGCCCTCAGGCACGAATGGAAAATCACTCCATTGACAAGGTGGGTGGGAGCCACATCCTTGTCAGTCTTCTGGAAAAGGCAGGGGTTTTCATGACCACTTAAGCAGCAAAGATAATTTTTTTTTTCTTTTGACAGGCAGAGATAGTGAGAGAGAGAGACAGAGAGAAAGGTCTTCCCTACGTTGGTTCACCCCTCAAATGGCCGTCACTGCCGGTGCGCTGTGCCGATGCGAAGCCAGGAGCCAGGTGCCTCCTCCTGGTCTCCCATGCAAGTGCAGGGCCCAGGGACTTGGGCCATCCTCCACTGCCTTCCCGGGCCACAGCAGAGAGCTGGACTAGAAGAGGAGCAACCAGGATAGAATCTGGAGCCCCAACTGGGACTAGAACCCGGGGTGCTGGCGCCACAGGTGGAGGATTAGCTTAGTGAGCCGTGGCGCTGGTCGCTTATTTCTAATATATGGAAACTTCTGCAAACCCTGGGTCCTTCCCTCATTTTGAGATTGGTTTCTTTATCTGCCTGAAGTAGGAAAAGTAGGCCCAGATTTGCTTTTTAATGCTCTTTCTCACTTTAACTTCATTTCCAGTAAAACGGGTCTTTTTTTTTTTTTCTCTAGACCATTATACAGACATATTTCTGAGTACATAATGTTAGTTTTAAAAATTTGGTCCCTCTCTCTCTCTCTCTCTCTCTCTCTCTCTTTTTTTTAAGATTTGTTTATTTCTTTGAGAGCCAGGGTTACAAAAAGGGAGGGAGGGAGATAGAGGGAGAGAGAGAGATCTTCGATCCTCCCCAAATGGCTGCAATGGCTAGAGCTGGGCCACAATCGGAAGCCAGGAGCCAGGAGCTTCTTCTGGTTCTCCCTCAGGGTTGCAGGGGCCCAAGCACTTGGGCCATCCATTGATGTTTTCCCAGGCCATCATTGAGAGCTGGATCAGAAGTGGAGCAGCCGGGACATGAACTTAAGCTTCTGTGGGATGCTGGTGTCACAGGCACAGGCTTAACCTACTATGCCACAGCACCAGCCCCTAAAATTTAGATCCTATTGGGGTCAACACTGTGGTGCAGCAGGTTAATGCCCTGACCTGAAGCACCAGCGTCCCATATGGACGCTGGTTCGAGACCCGGCCACTCCACTTCCGATCCAGCTCTTTGCTATGGCTTGGGAAAGCACTAGAAGGTGCCCCAAGTCCTTGGGCCCCTGCACTCACATGGGAGACCTGGAAGAAGCTCCTGGCTCCTGGCTTCGGATCAGTGCAGCTCCGGCCGTTGTGGCCGTCTGGGGAGTGAACCATCAGATGGAAGACCTCTCTCTCTCTCTCTCTCTCTCTCTCTCTGCCTCTCCTCTCTCTGTGTAACTCTGACTTTCAAATAAATAAATAAATCTTTAAAAAATAATTTGGGTCCTATTGTCCATCTGGTGACGACTGCTTATGATGTTACTTCATGTACTTGGCAAACATGCCTTCACTATGTTCTTGATATCCTGATGATGTAGCCTGCGGTCCCTGGACATGAGCAGCAATGACATCCAGTGTCTGCCAGGCCCCGCACGCTGGACGTCCTTGAACTTACGGGAACTACTGTTCAGCCACAATCAGATCAGCGTGTTGGACTTGAGCGAAAAGGCGCATGCGTGGTGTCGAGTGGAGAAACTGCACCTTGCTCACAATAAACTGAAGGAGGTAAGAGGCCTTGTTGGCCTGTTTAAACACACTGCCGGTTTTCAAAGACTTCATAATTCACCTTATCACAGGTGATTGTTTTGAACATCTGTTATGTGGCATTTCTTTTTAAATCAGGTATAATCCTAACTCTGTGGTACACTCACATGGCCTCATTTTCTCATCTGCAAAAGAATCCCACTAAGTTTTGGTGTCTTACTTTTGAAGAAATATATGGAAATGTGCCTGTGATAAAATATGTATTGAGTGTGTGTTATTTGTGAATGTGCTAACGTATTTCCTCATGGATGTGAGCAGTACTCTAAGTGGTTGATAGATCCTCAGGTTTTTTACCTTTCTCCAGTCGTCTGTGGTCCATGGCCGTGGTCCATGGATCTGTTATGGTCTGATATTTGTGCCTTCCACCACCACGGTACCCTTCACCCAGACATATCAGCGGCCTTTGCCTTGGTCCAACCCCTCTGTTACAGAACTGAAATTGACTACTCATTTGTCTCGGAAAAAATTTTACCAAAATCAAGCCTGTTTCCTAGAAAAGCAGTCAGCCAGCCTCTCTGTACTGTGAGGTTCAGGATGACTACGAACATTTTTGAGTACTTGTTTTTTACCAGCAAATGCGTATTCTCTCTTACAAATATAATGTATGTTGCTTACAAATTTGGAACAAGGAGGTCCCAGTTCGGATGCCACCCAGCTGTGTTTTAGGAACAATAACTTGTGCACAGTTGTCTGGTGATGCCACACCTGTGCTTTTTTGGGAGCACCAGGCACCGTGTGGAAATAGAAGGACGCTGCATGTATTGGTCTTGGAGAGCTGGGAAGAACTCCACTTGGAGTGGTGGGAAGGGAAGCTCCATCTAGGGCAAGTTGAGTTTCTAAAATTTAGAAATAAGTGACAGAGATTGGGAGAAAATTCTTCATATGTATGGTTTTTTAAAAATTTATTTATTTGAGAGAAAGAGTTTCAGACAGAAAGAGGGAGAGAGACAGAGAGGTCTTCATCTGCTGGTTCACTCCCCAAGTGGCCATAATGGCCAGGGCTGTGTCAGACCAAAACCAGGAGCCAGGAGCTTCTTCTGGGTCTCCCATGCAGGTACAGGGGTCCAAGCACTTGGGCCATCTTCTGCTGCTTTCCCAGGCCATTGGAGGAGAGCTGGTTTGGAAGTGGAGCAGCCAGGACCAAAACCTGCACCATAAGAGATGCCCGTGTAACAGGCAAGGCTTAGACTACTGTGCCACAGCACCAGCCCCATAAATGTTCTTTAAAATTTCTGACGATGTGTACTGGAAGCTGAAGTCTGTGGGAAGCTTCAGAAGTGCATTGGAAGGGCCGGCGCTGTGGCTCACTGGGTTAACGCCCCGGCCTGAAGCGCCGGCATCCTATGTGGGCGCCGGTTCAAGAACCGGCTGTTCCACTTCCGATCCAGCTCTCTACTATGGCCTGGGAAAGCAGTAGAAGATGGCCCAAGTCTTTGGGTCCCTGCACCTGCACAGGAGACCCGGAAGAAGCTCATGGTTCCTGGCTTTGGATTGGCCCAGCTCTGGCCGTTGGGGCCATCTGGGGAGTGAACCATCGGATAGAAGACCTCTCTCTGTCTCCCTGCCTCTCCTGTGTCTGTGTAACTCTGACTTTCAAATAAATAAATAAATCTTAAAAAAAAAAAAAAAAAGAAGTGCATTGGAAGGCTGGTGGGTGTGAGCCCTCCTTGTCTTCTACCCTCATTTTGTTTCTTGGCAGCACACGTATCTTCCTCCCCACCAACAGGCTCTGCCCTTTTTTATCTCGTTAAGATTCCTCCTGAGATCGGCTATCTGGAGAATCTGACATCTCTTGATGTGAGTTACAACTCCGAACTGAGGTCTTTTCCCAACGAAATGGGGAAACTAAGCAAAATCTGGGATCTGCCTCTGGATGAGCTGCGTCTTAACTTTGATTTTAAACACGTAGGATGCAAAGCCAAAGACATCATAAGGTTAGATCATTTAATTTCCATTTGTTCTTGCTACATGTGTTTCAGATTTGTTCTTTCCGTCACTTGTTGTGGTTCCAGTGTAGGGAACAAGTGAGTCGTGTTATAAGCCCCCATCACCTTCATTTACTGCATGGATTTGTGTGGTGCTGTGGCCGATGCTTCCAGTTCTTATCAAGCTCACCTTGAGAGAAGTGGCTTCTCTTCACCATTCTTCTAGATGTAAATGTCTGGAAAGGAGATAACTGCTACTGCCTTTCTGGTTTCTTGTTTCCAACTACAGTCTGAAGAAGCAGAGCAGCGTGTAGAGCTTGTCAGCGCATTTCCTGTCGCGGTTAGCTAGCCCATGTCTGCCGTATTTCAAAGCGTAGCCATCACTTACGGGTGTGACATGACGGGCTTTGATTTTGCCCGTCGGCACGAGTGACCTCCTCGCTTGGTCATGTTTGCAACCTGCACATCTCCCAGGCGCCAGTGTTTCTTGTGGTCTGTACGTTAAGAACATCCATACTTTCGTTGATGGGTCATGTCCCCCTCTAGGGTCCCACTCGGCACGGTAGTCTTCCGTTCCCTGCCGAGGAAATCCTTGATGTCCTTGACGGACGATAGCATCCCCGAGGCAGGTTCTCGGCCGTGCTCACACCTGTTCATCCCACAGACCTGGCACACGCGTGGAGCTGTCGTGTCAGCAGTGACTGACACGTAACTCAGGCCTCTTCTCCTGAAGTGCTCTTCCATTTCCATTCTTCTCTGTTTACGAGAATGGATTTGGTTTTCTGAGTGCCTGAGCTTAACTTAATCTGAAAGGAATAGAGTTTGTCTCCTGTATTGAATGCAACTGTCCCTCTACCCACATAATTATTTCCTATGAGTTTCCCTCCTGAAATTGGTGAAGGCGTTCATATAAAAATTGGTTACATTCTTACTAAGCATTGAATAGAACTACCTTCACTGGATTGTTGCCACTACATAATGAAACATTTGTGTGTGTGTTTAACATTTTTAGAAAAGACAGAGTACCTACAGCAGTTTAAAAATTGTGGCATCACTTAATTTTTCTAAGACTGACTCTTTTCAAAGCATAGTGAATTACTGTTCATTAAATAAATCAGAGAGTAATGTGGCCTGTTGGTCATGTTGTAGGATTCCTATAAGAATGAATCAATCAGTATTGCCTAAAATACACTTAGGATTTAGCTTGCTTCTCTAATTTTAAAGTATGATATCCTTTTAGCATAGTTTGAAATATATCTTTCTATATTCGTTATATTATTGATAATTTCTAAAACCTATTAATTAAGGGTGGTTTTGTTTAGCTTCCTATAGCACTTCTAATATGTTTATTTTGTACTAAAGTTAGAAACAGTAACATATTAATATTTGCTGAGAGTGTAATATCATATATGTATTTGTTTATGATGTAACCAAGAAAATCTCACTATATATATCCTGCCCATATACATACATGATGTATATATGAATATATGTATATAGCATTGTATGCTCACATATATAACCAATATTATCCCTTTTGTTAAGAATTACTGGCCGGCGCTGCGGCTCACTAGGCTAATCCTCCGCCTAGCGGCGCCGGCACACTGGGTTCTAGTCCCGGTCGGGGCGCCGGATTCTGTCCCGGTTGCCCCTCTTCCAGGCCAGCTCTCTGCTGTGGTCAGGGTGTGCAGTGGAGGATGGCCCAAGTGCTTGGGCCCTGCACCCCATGGGAGACCAGGAAAAGCACCTGGCTCCTGGCTCCTGCCATCGGATCAGCGCGGTGCGCTGGCCGTGGCGGCCATTGGAGGGTGAACCAACGGCAAAGGAAGACCTTTCTCTCTGTCTCTCTCTCTCACTGTCCACTCTGCCTGTCAAAAAAAAAAAAAAAAAAGAATTACTAAGTATTAGTATAACAGTATGTGTGTTCTACCTTTATTCTGTGTCATATAGGTTTTGTATTATATAATTTTCAGGGTTTAATTTATGCTGTTTAAAAATCCATGTATATAGACAGGCATATCATATTATATGGACATCAAAGATGTGTTTTAGCATTTAGATTATTTCTAGGGGTAGGGTAACGTGATATTGTATTTGGTAATGCCGCCCAGCGTCATCAACTGCTAAAATCATTAACAAAATATGCGCACTGGCAGTGTGTTCAGAGACATGCGCAGAACCGGTTATAGACTCTGCGCTCTTCTGCAGTCTCTTAGAAAGTCTGACATTAACCTGCAGCGTGCAGAACCTCACCTAGACCTCAGCTCGTCCTTCTGAGCAGTCTGTTACTGCATTTCAACCTTTCACAAGCCAGGTTTCTTCAGCAGCGGCTCAGAAAGGCCGTGCCGTACAACCGAATGAAACTCATGATCGTGGGCAATACCGGGAGTGGCAAGACCACCTTGCTGCAGCAGTTAATGAGAGCCAAGAAGGCCGACGTCGGCATGCAGGGCGCCACGGTCGGCATCGACGTGAGGGACTGGCCCGTGCAGATCAGAAGCAAAGGGAAGAGAGACCTCGTGCTGAACGTGTGGGACTTCGCAGGTGTGTTTCTCTAGAGTTCTTCATGATTCGCTGTTAGCTTTTACTGAGAACGGGGATCTGAGTTTTCTGTTCCGAGACAGCAAGGAGCTGGTGGGTCCTCTGGAGTCACACCCGGGCTCTTGTCACCGCAGTGCAGAAGAACTCGGAGGGAAATTTCAGATCGGTGGGCTCCAGACAAAGCTGCGTCCTTGGTTGGTGGCTGACTCACCTGCTGAAGTTGTCACCATCTGGGAAAACCCAGGGCAGCCCCGTATACTTGCCTCCTGGCTACCTTCCTCCTTTGAGTATGCCTAATAATGAATAGCATTACATCCCCACATTTCTTTCTTTCTTTCTTTCTTTCTTTTCTTTCTTTCTTTCTTTCTTTCTTTCTTTCTTTCTTTCTTTCTTCCTTTCTTCCTTTCTTCCTTTCTTCCTTTCTTCCTTTCTTCCTTTCTTCCTTTCTTCCTTTCTTCCTTTCTTCCTTTCTTCCTTTCTTCCTTTCTTCCTTTCTTCCTTTCTTCCTTTCCTCCTTTCCTCCTTTCTTCCTTTCTTCCTTTTTTTTTTTTTTTTGACAGGCAGAGTTAGACAGTGAGAGAGAGAGACAGAGAAAGGTCTTCCTTCCATTGGTTCATCCCCCAAATGGCTGCTACGGCTGGCACACTGCGCCGATCTGAAGCCAGGAGCCAGGTGCTTCTCCTGGTCTCCTATGCGAGTGCAGGGCCCAAGCACTTAGGCCATCCTCCATTGCCCTCCCTGGGCCACAGCAGAGAGCTGGACTGGAAGAGGGGCAACCGGGATAGAATCTGACGCCCCAACTAGGACTAGAACCCGGGGTGCCTGTGCCGTAGGCAGAGGATTAGCCTAGTGAGCCACGGCGCTGGCCCCCACATTCCTTTTCCAAAGAGGATTCTGGCCTGCTACCTGGTTGGTTAGAAGACCTCTCTCGTCTCTGTTTAGGGCGCGAGGAGTTCTACAGCACACACCCCCATTTCATGACCCAGCGTGCTCTGTACCTGGCCGTGTATGATCTCAGCAAGGGACAGGCTGAAGTTGATGCCATGAAGCCCTGGCTCTTCAACATAAAGGTGACCTGATGACCTGAGAATGGAAAGTGTGTGTGTGTGTGTGCGTGTGTGCACGGGGACTGATTCTGGACCAAGAGTTGCTTCCAACAGTCTCTGCATACAGTTTTCAAAAGAAAGCACCAAAATGTCGAATTGAGAAAATTCCAGAATCCTTAAGTCACGACATGAAAGTGGAGTACTTCTGGGCAGGTATTGGGCAGTCAGGATGCCCCCATGCCAGGGGCCACACGGCAGTGCCTGGGCTTGCTCCTCCACCTCCTCACTCCAGCATCTTGCTGGTGCACAGCCTGGGCGGCAACAGTGACGACACAGGTACTTGGGTCCCTGCTGCCCATGCGGGAGATTTCAATTGAGATCCCAGCTCCTGGCTTTGGCCTGGCCGCTACAGATGCTGCATGTATCTGGTAAGTGAGCCAACAGATGAGTTCTCTCTCTTTCTCTGTCTCTGTCTCATCTCTCTGTCTCTCCCTCATAAATAAATCAGTAAAAAAAAATTTAAAAATTAGTGCATTCCATATTGGAGAATGTTACTGATTCCTGAAACCCTTTTAGCCTATACAACTTGAAGATACATTTGTTGGACTATCTGTGATCATACACTGGATATCTCTTGCCTAATTTAAGATAAACCACACTAAAGAAAAGTGGTCGTGCATCACCAGTTGTGTCCTCCATGGCAGCTTGTATGGGGTCCCTCAGACTCCACCCTTTGGACAGGCCCAGACGGCTGTGCACACGCAGCGGGTCTCCTATCATTTCCCTGCTGTTTGCCCCGGTGCCATGCTGTCACCTTCTCCTTCCATAATCTGCTGCTTAGAACTGAGGCTGAAGTGACAGCCAGTGCACACAATAATGATGCTGCAAGTAGGGTCCTTAGGAAGCTTTGTGTCACGTTTGTTATCTCACGTGACAGCATACAGGCCTGTTTGGTAATTTGGGAGAGTTTTAAAAACCTTTTGTTGTCTATTTGTTTTGTTTTGAGAGGAAAAGAGGGAAAGAAGGGGGAAGGGAGGGAGAGACAAAGAGGCCTCCCGTCAGCTGGTTTCCCTTCAAAAGCCCAGGAAGCCATGCCTGGGCCGTGCCAAACCTGGGATCCAGGAACTCATTCTAGGTATTCCATGGGGGTGGCAGGACTCAAGTGCGTGAACCACACTGCTTCCTCCCAGAGTGTGTATTGGCAGGAAGCTGGATCGGGAGTGGAGATGGAACTGGAACTCCGGTGCTGGGATGATGGGATGTGGGCATCCCAAATGGCATCCTAACTGCTGTGCCTAATGCCTGCTTCTAAATTCCCCGTTTCTTGTCTTTGTTCTTAGTGTCTAGTGTGAGTAGGTATTGCAGTGACAATAAAGCTGTGTTAGTGGCTTTATCCCTTTCATTTAGACTCCAAATTGAATGAGTTTTAGACTGAATTCTGGAAATTGAATTCAGAAATAAGGAAGAGAAAATATAAAGCACATTATGTAATGTGGATGTAATTTAGCTTTATTAAATGCATGTTTTATTGGGAGGCGCACACACACATTGCATTTAAGGTACGACTTTCCCAGTGCTGGGGGACAGTGCACGTAGAAAGCCAAGAGAAACTGCTTGGCTGCTGCCTCAGGCCACTGTGAGAATCGCAGCGGCAGCAGCTGGGTACGAGTTTGGAAAGTTTCGTGGTTTCATTGATTGAGAGCGAGGAGGTATCTGTGCTGCTTCTGCAGGATACCCGAGTCTGGGCGGTTCACAGAGGCCTGAGATTGGGTTCCTAGTGTTTTGGAGGCTGGGGAGTTGCAGGTTGAAGGGCCGGCTTATGCCGCTCTGTCAGAGAGAGGCCGAGAGAATGCAGTTGAGAGGGGGAAAGGCAGGGGAGAGGGCTGAACCGTCTGGGTCAGGAACCCACCCCCAGCTCTGGAGCCCCTCCTGTGCTGCTGGCCTTGGTCCCTTCATGCCGGCCCTGAATCCCGCCTCCCGCCACTGTTGCACTGGGGCTTTAACTTCCAGCCAGGGTCAGCCCAAGCCAGGACAGGAAGGGCCGTCGCTGTGTTTTTCATTCCTGTGTGTGTGGATTTCACGGAAAGCGGATGTGGGCATAAGTGTTCCCGATGTCAAAGCTTTGCGTGCGTCCCCAGGCACGGGCGTCGTCCTCCCCCGTGATCCTCGTGGGCACGCACCTGGACGTTTCTGACGAGAAGCAGCGCAAGGCCTGCATCGGCAAGATCACACGGGAGCTCCTGAACAAGCGTGGCTTCCCCGCCATCCGGGACTACCACTTCGTCAACGCCACCGAGGAGTCCGATGCCTTGGCCAAGCTCCGGAAGACCATCATCAACGAGAGCCTGAATTTCAAGGTGAGTGGAGGCCGCCTCCTGTCTGCTGCGCCGACACCGCAGGTTCATTTTGCTCTGTGCACCTGCTTACAGATGGCAGACAGAGCAACTGTTTGGCCCCTGTGGGCTTCTGCAGAGCTGTGAGCGTTACTGTGAGTGAGGTTGCCATAACTCATGCATAATCTAGACAGGACTAACAGGCGCTTGGGGATCTTGAGAGAAACTCAGAGCCACTGAGAAAATGCGGCTGCTGTCATTTCTCCCCCCGTGGCCAGTGCGGGGCTTCGGCCAGAAGGCGGAAGTGGGCGCTGGGCCTTGGGCTCGGCTGTTTGGGCTCTCTGACTGTTGGCTCTGCATCTGCGCTTTCCGCTTTGTGCCCGTCCTGGCCTGTGCTGCTCCCTCATGTCTCCCGTCACTGGGATTGAACCTGCGACTTTCCCAGTGCTGGGGGACAGTGCACTTGCCGGGCCGTCAACATCATTCTCTTGGCTTTCGGCAGTGTCTGCCGTGATTACCTTCTACAAATCGGGCTTTTTTGTTGTAGGACTTAGGTTTGAAATTTTAAGCCAGCTGTCATAAAATGCAGATAAATTGGTCACTAGGGAGAACGCTGTCTTGAAGCTTCGTGGGAAGAGGAAGTCTGCCCTGGGCTCTCCAGGGAGCCTGCTGTGCCCTGCACTGGACAGCTTGCTGGGGAGTCAGCCTGCGCACAGCACAGTGAAGCTCATTCAGTCCTGTGGGCCAGGCTCGTTAGCACTGGTGGTCAAGGTCATGGCTTTTAACTAGTCCTGGCAGGCCTGGACGGACATACGTATTGTTAGAGTCGCACTCTGCTCTGAAGAGCCTTCGGGTTTGCATGGGGGGTGATGTGCTCTTGTTAGCCTCACTCTTGGCTGGTTAGCTCACTGCTGCCGAGTACTCGCCCGTCCCCGAGGTCATGAGCTGTGGATGGACACTCTGGTCTCTGAGGTGCACAGAGAGGATGAGTGTGTCACCTTTCAGCACTCACCTGCAACACTTGCTGGAAGATTTACCGAGGGTGAATCCTGTCGTATTCCATAAGAATTACTTGTCATTTGTGGATTTTTCTTACTTTCTGGTAAAACCCAAGATGACAGAGTGTCAGGACTTCAAACCAACAAGTGTGTAAAATGTTTTCATCTGAGTAATCTCTTTATTGGGTGGTTTTCTTTGGCGACTATAGCTATACTTAACTGGGTTATTGCTTAGGATGGTTTTATAGCTTTTTGTCATTTGCTGTCAGAACTGAAGTCATATTTTTTAAAAGACCCATCGAGGGATGACTGTGTTTTGGAAATGCCTGGATTTAGTTGAAGCCGCGTCTGTAGATGAGCTGGGTTAATCCCACTGTTTTCTGAAAGCGAGGTGTCACTGTCCACGGTAAGACATTTCTCCCAGCACTCATGGATGAATGATTCCTTGTAAAGAAGTAGCAGGCAGCTTTGAGGAACGGCAGTGTGGTTTAAAGGGAGGTGCACATTGCTGATCCGTGCGCCGTTGGGCCGCATTGCTCGGAAACTCATTTGGCTGCTTTGTAGAGCAGGGATGCTTTCAGGTGCCCCGGGCCCTCGGAGCTCTGCTCAGATGGCAGCTTCTCCTTTTCTCTGGCTCTTCTCTGTTCTTCCCGTGTGCTGCCCGCCTCTGCAAACACACGTCCACGCACACTCCTTAGAGCGCAGATGGGCATTCATTGTTTTGTGTCGGGTCAGACTGTCGGAGACGTGATAACCAAGCGGAAGAGAGAAACGGGACAGAGCAGAGCTCAGCGCCGACCCTGCGCTCAGAGCCCAGCCCAGGCGTCAGCGGCACCGGCCTGCTTTGCACCCTGTGACCTCCCTGCACGGTTCTTCCCTGATGCACTGCTTGGTTTCCATTCCGCGGGAACCCTTGTTGAGTTAGTGTACAAATTTTCTTCCTTGAGTTAAAACATAAACTTCAGTTTGAAGTTACATTTCACCTCAGTTCACAGATAATGCAGAGAAGGCATGTCAAAAGTGGAGGTCAGAATTGTAGGTAATTTTCTGCGGCGAGGAAAACGTGGAAGCAATCTTTGAAATGACGCTTTGCAGCTAAATATGAACACAGTGGTGTGACTGTTGAAACCAGCCTCCTTAGGTTCTAGTTACAAGTAGAAAAAGAGCAAGTTACATCTGTGTTTTGGCTGAATAAAATACCTTTGTTTGTTCTTGGAATAAGTTTGAGAATTTAGATAGACATTCTCATCAATGTGGGAAGAGAAAAAGAACGTGTTGTTTTCATGGATTCAGAAATGGGGAGAGTGTGCCATCTGGTGGCTCCCGAAGGCATTTTGGTTTACTACTCCTGAAACTACATTTCTGTTTAAAAATACATTTTCAAGAAAAATGATTGGAAAATATAGCTTAGAAATGAGCATCTCAAGGCTGTTCTTTTACAAATCTTGCTTTATGTATTTCTCAGAGGGAGTGGGTCCAGGCTTCATCCCCTCACATCAGCATCGGGGTGTAGGTGATTGGACGTTTTCCCAAGCTCGGGCTCTGTGAGAAAGCACAGCGTGGCTGACAAGTCTCCTTGTCTGCCATCTTCTGGTGCTGGTATAATTCCACCATTGTTACATTCTGCAGGTGGCAACCACAGAATGTAATCTTTTGCCTTCAGGTGAGGGCACTGTTATCTAAAAGCTCTTGCGGTACGTACTGATTTCTTAGGCTACCATGTCTGTTGCACACTAATGACTTAGAAAATAAAAACTCTTTATTATGAATGGTTTATCCTAGTTTCTGCCATGAAATTTCTGGATGGCTAGTTCACTATTTCTATGTTATTATATCTCACAGTTTGTTTTTTTTTTTTTTCAAATTGTTTTCTGTGTCCGTAAGTTTCATATTTAAATTTCATTTTGTTTCTCACCCTGCAGTTTGAACAGGTTCACATCACACTTTGATCCAAAAATATGCTTCTGGATGACGTGCCCATCTCTGTGAAGACTGCTAGCACAGGTGACAGATACATAATTAAAATAGGTTTTTACAGCTTGTCATTTGTAATCTAATAGATCCGAGATCAGCCTGTTGTCGGGCAGCTGATTCCAGACTGCTATGTAGAACTTGAGAAAATCATTTTGTCCGAACGTAAAAATGTGCCAACTGAATTTCCCGTAATTGACCGGAAACGATTATTACAACTGGTGAGAGACAATCAGCTGCAGCTGGATGAGAATGAGCTTCCTCACGCCATTCATTTCCTAAACGAATCAGGTTTGTGCGTCAGCTTCCTATTTTTGTGTTCACAACTTGCCCTACTAAATTATACAAGTATGTCTCGGTCTTGTATAGAACTACATATAAAAAGTCAAGAGACTATAAAATTCTTTAACAGGACACTGATCCCCCCCCCCCCGTTGGAAGATCATCATGTCATAAGAACATAAAATTAGAAATCATTTGAGGACAAAGGGGTGAGAATGGCCCCTGAGCAGGAGTTAGGATTGTGGATTCCAGAGCTGGTATTGGCATCTCATAGCATCTGGTGAGCTTGGTCTGTGTGTCAGCTATTTTTATACCCTGGACAGAATCACGGCTGTGGTGGCTGAGTACCTTCAGGGTGCAGCTGCCGAGCTGAGAATGGGCACCCCGTGATGGCGCAGAAGAAAACTTTGCAGCTGACGTCACTGCTGATTGTTGTCTGATCGCTTTCTGCAATTGTGAGAGCCTGTTTGTCCTTACTAGAGTGGACGTCTAAGAAGCACTCTGAATCCTACACTCTGTTGAGTGAAAAATAGCTTGATGTGGGTTAGAATCTTCCCCCTTTTCTCATGGTTCTAAAGTAGATATGCAGTGTTGCTTATCTGTATTTGCAATTAAATGTGTCTTAGGTGTGTAGGTGTAGAGAGCTAGAAAGGGAACGATGCATTTCTGCCCCTTTAGTAAAATATATTCTGCTATGCATGCTGATGTCTCACATGTACTTAAATATCATTTTGTATCATTCAAAAATCCATCTTTACATAGTGGGACTTTAGGGCTTGGGAATGAGGAGGCGTGGGTTCTAGACCCAGCTCTTCTGCCAGCCGTGTGAGTGGCAGATAAGGACGCTGGCCTGGGCTTGGTCTAAAGCTCCCTGGCGTTTGCACCTTCTGCACTCTGTGTCTCATTGTTGCATTTTTCCCTCCAGGGGTTCTTCTTCATTTTCAAGACCCAGCGCTGCAGCTGAGTGACTTGTACTTTGTGGAACCCAAGTGGCTCTGCAAAGTCATGGCCCAGGTTGGTGTCTTAGGGTTTCCTGCGTGTGGGGGAGGGGTTGTGGTTGAGGAGCAAGCGCGTGGCGCCCCGAGCACGGAGCATCTCCTAGGATGCGTTTGGTTAAATTGGAAGTGGGTATCAAGATCGGACATTGCGGAAGGCTTCGGGCAGCAGGAGGTTCACGGGGAGCTTGCTGACGCGGGAGGGGTCTGCCACCCACAAGCCTTTGCTTTCAAGCCAGTGGTGGACGCCTGTGCACCTCCAGCCCAGGCTGTTCTCCTGGACCCTGAACACGTCTGTGGTTTGCTGTTCATTGAGTCGGGTGAAGGCTCTCTGAAAACCCTTGGGGCCAACGCCCGTAGGAAGATGGGGCGGGGGAGCCTGTGGAGCCTCTGTCTAGTTAACACGGAGGGATGTTTTGACTCACTCATTAGGTATTCAGTTGGGATTTGATTCATCCACTAAATGATAACAAAGCCAGTAGATCAGAGCTTGGCCTGTTTCTAGATGTTCTCTGAAGACTTACTGGCTTTTTGGTGTTTCTTGGTGTTTCAAGCCTTTGTGTGTTTCTGAAATAGGGATAGCAATGTTATCCTCTTGATTGCCTTTCTGGTTCGCTGCAAGTGAGGAGTTAATGTTTCTAATTTTGTTTTTGAGCCATTTTGCAATGTAAGGTATAATATTTTAGAAAGTGAAGAGAAATACTTTTAAAACTGAAAAACACTCATTTCATTTTGGAAGGTGCATCAGTTATGGATTCAAATAAAAAATGTATGCAAGTAGCTGCATCCCATACAGGAAAGGGAGTTTTCGACAGACCTGGCAGATTTGTCTTCCTGGGTGGCACACTGTAACTGTCAGAAAACAGCCAAGCTGTGTGCAGCCAAGAAAAGACCAGAACTCCCCCCGGGAGAGAGAGGTTTCGTGAGGCTTTGGGACATGTATGTAATGTCACATGTATGTAAATGATTTTTGGGCGAGCATGTCTGCTAGGGTAGAGTGAGAAGCAGCTGTGAGTGAAAACCGGGCTTTTCTTAAACAAGCTGGTTCCCACACAGTGATCTTCCCAGGTTCTGTGGAGTAATTAAGTTGAAACTCCATGAAATTTCTTCTCACTAGCATACTTAGAATACAAACTTGCTAATTGAAGTGGAAATGAAATCCAGAGGTTGAATAGCTCAGTTACTTGGACAGATTTGAAATGTCAGGAAAAATGTAAATTTAGATTTCTCATTCGCTTGAAAAATAAATCCCATCGTTTTTATTTATGCTGATAAATTCAAATACATTGCCATTTTTCACTTAGCTTCACAGGGAATGAAAGCTATAAATAGTCAAGCGCGAACAAGAGCCACTTGTCTGACACCATCAGCAGAAATAAACAGGGGTCTTCCCTCCATGAGTCACCAGGGCTGGGGTGAGAACAACTCCGAGGTGCAGGAGCTCAGAGGAGCCCACCCACCCTCCTGTACCCTGCATTGCTGTCAACTCAGGGAGGAGTTTGTGAAACTTACTTAGCTGTGTGAGAAAGACACGAAAAAGAAAAAAAAAGGCATGCTTGCTTGGCAATTTATTCTTTTTTTTGTTAATTATTTAAGGAATACAAATTTCATTAGTACAACTTTAGGAATATGGTTATTCTTCCCAGCATACTCACCCTCCCACCCTTCCTCCTCCTTCCCTTCCTCGTCTCATTCTCCATTAAGATTCATTTTCAGTTAACTTTGTACACAGAAGACCAACTCTATACTGAGTAAATATTTCAACAATTTGCTCACACACACACACACACACACACATAACTGAGAACAATTTAGTGCACAGTGACTCATGTTGTTAATTTAACAATTAACACTATTATGTATGATATCAGTGATCACTTGAGGTTCTTGATGTGAGCTGCCTAGGCTATGGAATCCTTTTGAATCCACAAAATCTGTCAGTATTTAGACAAGGCCACAGGCAAAGTAGTTCTCTCCTCCCTTTAGAGAACATCCTGCTATGATGGCCACTTCTTTCCTCTGGGATCTCACTCACAGAGATCCTTCATGTAGAAGATTTTTTGCCGCAGAGTTCTGGCTGTCCATGCCTAAAATGCTCTCAGGGGCTTTTCAGCCAGATCAGGAAGCCTTAAGGGCTGATTCTGAGTTCAGAGTGTTATTTAAGCAATTGTAATTATGAGAGTCTGCTGTGTGGACTGCTTCCCATGTTGGAACATTCTCTCCTTTTTATTTCTATCCATTATTATTACCAGACACTTGATCCTATTTATGTGATCACTTTAACACTTGAGGTGGCATTTTTACCACCCAGTTTAATGGGATTTGGGGTCTCATGTCAAGTTTTTAAACTGTAGCCTTAGAAGTCCATAGGAATGTTTGCAGAACTCTACAGCTTTACAGTTACAAACTTCCTCCTTCCTCTTTTATTCCCACTCTTATTTTTTACTGAGATCCATCCTCATTTGAGTTTATACACATATGATAAACTCTATGTTAAGTAAAGAGTTCAACAAATAGTATGAAGAAAAAAAAACAAAAAATAAAAAAGACAAAACTGTCTCTCAACATCAAGATAAGGGCAGCTCAAGTCATCCCTTTAGAAAGTGTCAATTTCACTTCTACAGATTTCGTTTTAGGTGCTCTATTAGTTCTCAAGGATCAGGGAGAGCATAAGGTATTTGTCCCTTGGGGACTGGCTTATTTCACTATGATGTTTTCCATACTCATCCATTTTGTTGTAAATGACCAGATTTCATTTTTTAGTGCTGTGTAGTATTCCATAGTGTACATATCCCATAATTTCTTTATCCAGTCTTTGGTGATGGGCATTTAGGGTGATTCCAAGAGGGCTTGTTGATTTAATCAAGTGGAGCGTTAGAATGCTTTCTTGGCAATTTAATCTTTTAAAAAAATAATACATGGAAGAAATACAGAGGAACTAGGGAAATGGTATTTCCTTGAATGACAGTGCAAGTCAGCCATGCAAGTCACTAGGGTAAGGAGTTATATCTTTTAAAGATAATGTAATTAAGATAGTATTTCAGGTTTTATTGCTGTGTAATAAGGCATTCCCAAACTTGGAGACTTAAGATACCAATAGTTTGTAATCTCTCACTCGTCTCTGGGTTGAGTGGGCTCAGCAGAGTGGTTCCTTCCCACGTGGTGCTGGGCAAAGGCTGTTCACTTGTCATGGTTCACTGAGCTGGGCTGGAAGGCTCTGGAAATCTCTCTGCACATTTGGGGTGTATTGGTGCCCCTCTGGTAGCCCAGGTGGGCTTCATCATGGCATGATAGTCACGGGGTGATTAGATACCTCACATGCTGACTGACAGCCTACAGGAACAAAGTGCAAGTTACCAGTCCTCTTAAAGTGTAGCTCCAGAACTGGCAAAATGTCAGTTCTGCTACCGTCCAGTGACCAGAGCAACCATCAGGCCATCCCGGATTCAAGGGGGAAGAGAATGGACTCTGCTTCTTCATGAATTGAGCAGGACACATGTATAGGGGAAGCACTGATGATATCGGTCTTTGCAAACCATTATAAAAAGTGATAGCATGATATACAGATCTGCAGAAAATATTCAGCACAGAGGTTTTTAAATGAGTTAATCTAACTAAAACAAATTAGAATAACTAGACAATAATGGCTCACATACAAAAGGTGCCTATGTGCTTTTCAAAGATTATTGTATTTATTTCCCACAGCACGGAGAAGTGGAAATTGATGGCCAGAAAGGGTAAATAATTCACCTAACACTATGTTGTTCAGAAGAATTAGTTAGGATTTCAAGCTGAGTAGTTGGACTTGAGTGCCTGTCAGTTAGGGTAAGACACCCCAGATGTCACTTTTTCAGAGTTCCTTCATCCAACGATATTCCTACTAAAACAGGAAACGGTTTTGCTCTCTGTCGCTCCCCCTCTTCGTGGAGGAACGACACTAAACGCTGCCTAGGCTTCATATCCGAGTCACGGCACCATTATGTCGCTCCCCCTCTTCGTGGAGGAACGACACAGGACCCTGCGCTGTTCTTTCATCTGCTCGGCCCTCCCCGGGTTTGCTGCTGGTTCTTCCCGGGTTGGCTACTATCCCTTCCACCTCCGTGGAAGGGCAGTTCCCCCTGGCCGCATTCCCCACTTCCGCAGGGGAGCGGCACACCGCCGGCCGGTTCTCTCGGGGGCTGCACGGGTTCCCTTAGATGTTCCCCATAGATGTTCCCGGTGCATGCCGTCTCTCTCCTCCTTTATAGTCCTCCTCCGCCAATCCCAACTCGGCTGCCCACACGCCGAGTACGCTGCTCTCCTCCAATCAGGAGCAGGTCCTACAGTTTATTGGTTGAACTGGAGGCAGCTGTGCGGAAGCTGTTTACTTCTCTCCCAGCGCCATATTGTGGGAGAGCAGATGCATAGAATAAGTCTTAATTCCAGTAACTTAGTCTAGTCCGAGCTGCTCCCCACAGAGGAGAGCAGATGCATAGAATAAGTCTTAATTCCAGTAACTTAGTCTAGTCCGAGCTGCTCCCCACAGATCCCCCTTTCTTTTTATTTTTTTGGCGTTGATACGCGCCTGTCTTCGGTGTCCCGCAGCACACACTCTGCTCTACTTGCTAGAGTTGCCACAGGCTCTTACAAGTCCTATCCATCAGGCAAACCGAATCCGGGTCCTCTCTTCGCCATGTTGTGAGGAGGTTTTTAGGCGCTGATGCGTGCCTGTGTTCGGTGCCCTGCAGCGCATGCTTTGCTCTGCCTGCAGGGGCTTACAAGCTCTATCAGGCAAACCGAATCCAAGCCTTCTCATTGCCTTATTGTGGGGGAGACTTATTAGTGTTGGTTCGTGCCTATCTTCGGTGACCTGCAGCTCATACTCTGGTCGAGCTGCTTGCTGGCGCTTACCGCCTTAAATCAGGCAGACCGAATCCAAGCTTAATATTGTTGTATTGTGGGGAAGCCTTACTGATGTTAATTCGTGCCTGTCTTCGGTGACCTGCGGCGCATAAGCTGCTAGCTGCCCGCAGGTGCTCATCGCCTCACTTGATTAGGCAGACCGAATCCAAGCTCTCACATTGCAGTGTTGTAGGGAGGCCTTTTTATTTCTCTATTTCTCTATCTCCGGGCATTCCTATTTCTCCCATTTTACTTCTATCTTCCAGCATTCCTATTTTTCTCACTTTACTTCTAAACTTCTGTTTCTCTTATCCCTGCGGCTTCCCGCTCTCATTCTTATCCCCGCGGCTTCCCGGCTGCGCCCGCCCCGAGGCTGCTTCTCGGCAGCTTTCCGGCTGAGCCGCTTCAGCCCGCGCCTCTCTCATCTGCGCAGCTTCCCGGCTCCTCGCCCCGCCGGCGCCCGCCCCGCGGCGGCTTCACAGCTCTGCGCGGCTTCCTGGCGCCTCGCCCCGCCGGCGGGTTCCCGGCTCTGCGCGCACGCTCCGCGGTCTCCACGCACTTCGCGCCCGCACCACGGCCTCGCGCCAACGCCCCGTGCTCTCTCTGCATGCGGCGGCTTCCGCGAATGTTTCCGCCACCACCGGCATTCAATCCAAGTTCCCCGGACTAACCTGGCGAATTCTGGCGGCCCACGTCTCTGCCTCTGGTTCCAGATCTTCGCCTCTTGCTCCCCAGGGTGACTTGAAGAATTCCAAGATGGCTTGGCCTGCACTCGCGGCTTCATCCTCCCTAACATTTTTCTCTACCCGGTGTGTTTCCCTAAGTTTTCTTCCAACAATATTCCTCCCTCATTTCTCCTGGCCTCTCCCCACAGTCCGTATCCAAGTCTAAGCCTCCTCCAGGTTTCACTTTCGCTTTCAATCTCCTAGCTTCCCCGCCAT
Source organism: Oryctolagus cuniculus (assembly GCF_051225735.1). NCBI lineage: Eukaryota > Metazoa > Chordata > Mammalia > Lagomorpha > Leporidae > Oryctolagus > Oryctolagus cuniculus. Next base: position 132,113,851 of record NC_142875.1, read on the forward strand.
AGTCCGCATCCGAGTCTATGAAAGCTTTCACTTTCGCTTTCAATCCTAACTTCTTTCCCACAGTCCATATCCGAGTCTATGCCTAGGCTTTCAATAGCTTCTTCCGGCACCTAGGCTCTTTGCTAGTCTCTCTCTCCGGTATTTTCCTGCTTCTTCCCGTTTCTTCCCTCCTAAGTTTCCTATCCGTCCTAGGTTTCCTAATCCGAGTCATGTTTCCTATCCGAGTCACGGCACCATTATGTCGCTCCCCCTCTTCGTGGAGGAACGACACTAAACGCTGCCTAGGCTTCATATCCGAGTCACGGCACCATTATGTCGCTCCCCCTCTTCGTGGAGGAACGACACAGGACCCTGCGCTGTTCTTTCGTCTGCTCGGCCCTCCCCGGGTTTGCTGCTGGTTCTTCCCGGGTTGGCTACTATCCCTTCCACCTCCGTGGAAGGGCAGTTCCCCCTGGCCGCATTCCCCACTTCCGCAGGGGAGCGGCACACCGCCGGCCGGTTCTCTCGGGGGCTGCACGGGTTCCCTTAGATGTTCCCCATAGATGTTCCCGGTGCATGCCGTCTCTCTCCTCCTTTATAGTCCTCCTCCGCCAATCCCAACTCGGCTGCCCACACGCCGAGTACGCTGCTCTCCTCCAATCAGGAGCAGGTCCTACAGTTTATTGGTTGAACTGGAGGCAGCTGTGCGGAAGCTGTTTACTTCTCTCCCAGCGCCATATTGTGGGAGAGCAGATGCATAGAATAAGTCTTAATTCCAGTAACTTAGTCTAGTCCGAGCTGCTCCCCACAGAGGAGAGCAGATGCATAGAATAAGTCTTAATTCCAGTAACTTAGTCTAGTCCGAGCTGCTCCCCACACTCTCCACCTAACAAGTTTGGACAAACTGGGTCTCCTGTAAAGTCCACAGTATGAGATGGATTCTGAACTGCAGTTTTTGTCTATTAATGGCCCTTTGTACCTTGTCTTTAAATACCAGTATGTTCAAACAGTCATTCGTTCATTGATTCAGCAAATACCATATACACAAAACAGGAGCGTAGACATGGTCAGAGCAGTCCCTGGACCTAAGGATTTTACAGTTCAGTGTATTGCGCAGTACATGGCAACAAAAATAGTGTTTGTTGCTACTAAAATATTGCTCAAGCATGCTGGATCTGGAGAGAATTAAGCCCAAACTTCTTTTAGGAATGAATTTGGCTAAGGAAGAGAGAGTCTGTAGGTAGCTAGAGCTAAAATGCAAGGGCTGACTGTGTGTGTGTCACAAGCACTTTCCACTCTCGTGGAAATCTAAGGGACAGTCATTGTTTTCATCTCCTTTTACAGAGAAGGAGGCTGTGCCTTAAAGAAATTAAATCCCTTTTCTGAAGTCACCCCACTTGCTTCAGAGCCTGGATTTGAACCTGGGTTTGTCTCAAGTGACCAAGTGAGACTTGATCAAGGCTCACATTGTGGTCTCCGTGTTAGAATTGTCCAGTTTGCTTCTTTCTTTTTTTTTAAGATTTTTTATTTATTTATTTGAGAGGTAGAGTCACAGACAGTGAGAGGGAGAGACAGAGAGAGAGGTCTTCCATCCGTTGGTTCACTCCCCAAATGGCCACAACAGCCAGAGCTGCACCGGTCTGAAACCAGGAGCCAGGAGCTTCTTCCAGGTCTCCCACATGGTGCAGGGGCCCAAGGACTTGGGCCATCTTCTACTGCTTTTCCAGGCCACAGCAGAGAGCTGGACTGGAAGAGGAGCAAATGGAACTAGAACCAGTGCCCATATGGGATGCTGGTGCCTTGGGTGGAGGATTAACCTACTGCGCGCCTCAGCCCAGCCTGCTGACCCAGACTCTGGGAGCAGATCCAGCAGAAGCGTAGTTACTCTGAGACTCACTGACTGTTCTCCTCCGCCTCTGCCCAGGAACAGAAACCTCGCCTGTTCTGTACCCATCGGGTGATCTTTCTGCTGCACACCTGGAGGGGTGATTTGCAGGGAGCACATTCCCAGGACTGTGTTACTGATGAGGCTGCAGTACAGATGTGCTGTATTGGATTTATCATTGAATTAGAGCGGGGAAGTCTTGAGGTTCAGAGCATATCAGTAATTTGTGATCTGAACTCAGACTCTTAATTTAACAAACATTGGGAGGGGTGGGTACCCTCTTGGGATTCAAGGCTACTAGAGAAATTAGGTCCCCAGTTGTACTTAACAACATTTAAATTGTTCTGGTCATTTGCACTTGACATGAATTGTAGTCAATGAATGCATAATAGTTTGTATTGTTATCAGAAGACCAGGAACAGTGGACCATTAATTAATAGAAATGGTAGTCAGGACTCCTGCCGCATTCTGTACCTTACAGGAAACTCAGATTGCTCTCACAGGTTAGTTGATAAGGAAAACCATTTATTTGTTTAATATTTTTTAAAGTTCTAAGACCTTCTCTGACAATTTAACAAAGCATTTCATGTCACTTTAAATTTGAAATATTTCAGAAAATGAGTGCTAGTGATTGATATTTATGAGTTCGAATTCTTCAGATTTTGACAGTGAAAGTGGAAGGCTATCCGAAACATCCTAAGGGAATTATTTCACGTAGAGATGTGGAAAAATTCCTGTCGAAGAAAAGGAGATTTCCAAAGAATTACATGACGCAGTACGTTAAACTCCTGGAAAAATTCCAGATCGCCTTGCCAATAGGAGAAGAGTACTTACTGGTTCCAAGCAGGTAAAATAACCCATTAAAACTATTACGCCATGAAAATTAATGACCTACTGCCTTGTTTTAATGGTGAGATAAAATCAGTTTATAATAGATGTATGAAATTTTTAGCCTCTTGTGTAAACTTTGTACTGAAATATAGCATTTGCTTTTAATTAAAACAATGTGTTTGATGGTTCATAGCAAATGGCTTATTTTATTTATATAATTACTCTTTGGTTTACTATTGCTTAAGTTACTTAAGAAGGGTCAGTATTAGAGGGGTGTGTGTGTGTGTGTGTGTGTGTGTGTGTGTGTGTGTATGTATCCCTATTCACACAGTGCTGAGAGAATTTCTGTATTAGGGAAGTGGATCAGAGTTTTTAAATGATTCATTCCATCACAATGAAATCCTAAATTCTGGTCCTGTGTTGTAGAAATTTGTCCTCATTGCTTTCTGAGCAACCTGGGAAGTCCATAAAGTGTTACGATGTTGAAAGGTGCAAATGACAGTGATGTATGGCAAGCAATTCTAAAAAAGATACTTTTTTTGAGCTCATTTTTTCAAGTTTTATAAAATCAATATTTTTGTAAACATGGCTAACTATAATAAATGATTTGGATACAAAGGATTACTGAAATCCTTTCCTGCATCTATTATATCTGAGAATGCACTGAGTTGATCAAATGTCCATCAGACATTTGATACAAGAAGAGCAAAGAGTGGAGAATCTTACAGAGTGTGTCACCAGTTACAGTGGTTGGCTTTCTTGGTTTCGAGTAGTAAGCGCCTTGGTCAACGTGGCTGGTGATGTTGGTGCTTCCTAAAGACGATGTCCTCTTCCCTTTAGTCTCTCTGACCACCGGCCCGTAATAGAGCTTCCACACTGTGAGAACTCGGAAATCATCATCCGGCTCTATGAAATGCCTTATTTCCCCATGGGGTTTTGGTCAAGATTAATTAACCGGTTACTTGAGATCTCACCTTACATGCTTTCGGGAAGAGGTAAGTTTGAAGACAGTATTTACAAAAGTTAGGGGCAGAGCATTTTAAACATTATATGCCAGTTTCCTTGAGTTTGCTTTTCTGGAAGACAAGCTCCTGAGAACTGAGCTTGACCAGTACAAAGGTGCATGAGCACACACAGACTCAGGCCATGTGTCAGGAAGAACATCCCTCAGGCCCTCGAGCCGGCCCATCCCAAGTGCTTTAACACGTTCCCAGCAAGCATTAATATCTTGTTTTCCATGCCCACAGCAAATTGTAAACAATAATTTTAAAAGGTGAGATTAGTTAGAATTCATTGTCTCTCTCTCTCTCTCTCTCTCTCTCTCTCTCTCTCTCTCACACACACACACTCATGAAAGACAAAAATGCAATGATTACCATATAATCAGTGAGGTTAGTCAACAGATGTGACAGGTTCTGGCCGCGCCGTGGAGGGCCCATAATGTCTGTGTTCTGTTGTACCATCCTCAAGCAACTGACAGAAAAAGAACAAAAATGGATGTTTATGAAGTCAGCTGTTTTTCTTAAACTGAAGAGACATCTAAGTGCCTCAAAGGGAAAACACCAATATTTTTAAAAAATATTTTTTCCAAAATAAACTTTATCTTGCTGGGAATTAATCCACATATAGGTATTTAGACTGCTCAGGAGGTTTTAGTTTTACTGTGACCATCAAAACATTATGAGGGTGGCTGGCATTGTGTTGTAGTGGGTTAATCTACCACTTGTCACACAGGCATCCCGTATTGGAGTGCCAGTTTGAGTCCTGGCTTGGCTGCTCTGCTTCCATTCCCTCTCCCTGCTGTTGCACAGGGGAGGGCAATAGCTGGTGGCCCAAGGACTTGAGTTCCTACTGCCCCTGTGGGAGAACCAGATGGAGTTCCTGCCTTCTGCCTTTGGCTTGGACCACACTTCGCTGTTACAGGCATTTGAGGGGTTGATTGATGTGCAAACTGTCTCTCTTGATCTCTCTCTCTCTCTATCTCGCCCTCTGATGCTAAGCATTTAGAGTAAATAAATCTTGTAAAAAGTGTGCTTATTTACACTTCATTATTTGTTAATCATATTAAATTGCTTATCAGTATGAACTGAAAATGTATCTTTGGTCTTCTATAGCACAATTAATTAATTTTGTTGCAAAATTAAGGGTGAACTATTGAATACTGCTGGGTAGTTAGTCGATACCATGAAGATGTGTGTCACTAACAAGCCACAGCCTTCTCTGAACACAGATAGGTTTGAATACTGTGTCTTGTGTGTGCAGTACTGTCAGCCTCCCCCCATTTACGTGGGGTCACTGATTCCCGGATCCATCTGACCCTCTTTCAGAACGAGCGCTTCGCCCCAACAGAATGTACTGGCGCCAGGGCATCTACCTGAACTGGTCTCCTGAAGCTTACTGCCTGGTGGGATCTGAAGTCTTAGACCATCACCCAGAGAGTTTCTTAAAGATTACAGTTCCTTCTTGTAGAAAAGGTAGGGGAACTGATTTAAACTGTGAATTGTGCACACTTCTAAGGAGATCTAACTTGAAGTCTTCGCAGTTCTTCCCCAGCTCTGGGGCAGGCAAGACGTAGACAGACAACTGAACTCTGTTCTGGATTATGCAGGCTGCATTCTACTGGGCCAAGTCGTGGACCACATTGACTCTCTCATGGAGGAGTGGTTTCCTGGGCTGCTGGAGATTGACATCTGCGGCGAAGGAGAAACCCTTTTAAAGAAGTGGGCATTGTATAGTTTTAATGATGGTGAAGAACATCAAAAAATCTTACTGGATGACTTGATGAAGAAAGCAGAAGAAGGTACGCTTTGGTACAGCGTTCTCATGTCTTCGATGATGCTTCAGTGTTTGTGAAGGGCCTGCTTTAACCAATGTAACAATCACTGTCCATGTGGAGTGAGTTTAAAATCACTACGTTCAGTTATGGTGCCGCAGTTCAGAAAAATAGATCCTTCTGGTATTTATAGTTGGTGAGATACTGTGTTCTGAAATCAGAAATTGTTGATGTGTGGCTTGGACATTGGCTCATGCAGTAACACACTGTCATCTGGGAACTGGAAGCTCCAGCTCACCCTGTCTCGCAGAATCGTCACAGAGATTAAAGTTGGGAACAGGCTGACGATCCTGTCTGCCGTAAGATAACTGATTTGTGAATATTGCAGAAGTAGAAAGCAGATCACTTCCTAGTCAGATGCCAAGTAGTTAAAGAAGTTCTTAATATCGAGTGAATGAACTTGGGAATGAGTTGTACAAATTCTAACCGGTTAGCTAGTAAGTGGACTTTTAATTTTCTCCAGAAACCTAGGATTGGTAAGATAAGCTAAGGGAGTGATTAGAAATGGAAGGAACTGTGTTATTATGTTTTGACAGTAAAAAAGCAGGTATATGTATATTCCTAAATAAGACGTTAAATAATCTCATGCATTCTTCTCAGGAGACCTCCTCATAAATCCCGATCAACCGAGACTCACCATCCCCATATCTCAGATTGCTCCGGACCTGGTTTTGGCTGACCTGCCTAGAAACATTATGCTGAACAACGATGAGCTGGAGTTTCAGCAGGCTCCGGAGTTTCTCTTAGGTAACTGCTTTTGTTAGTTTGAGAATACAGACGGTCTCCTTGTAATTTAGAGGATATTCAGTCATGGTGCATTCTTAAATGTTCTGTGTCTTCACACACTCATTATTTGATTTTTCTTTTGGGGTGCTCTGTTGTAGAGTGACTTCTTGTTGCAGACCTGGAATTCGCACCTGCTCCCGTAGAGTAGGATCTGTCTGAGGCTGGGTTTGCTGTGGAAGCACAGACGTATGAACCGGGTCTTGGCCTTTGCTTTCATTACTGGGATGCGGGGAGACTTGGAGGTTTTCTGTTGAGTAAAGCGAAGCAGCCATTTCTCGGTCTCCACAGAACGGAAGAAGTAAAAGAGGAACTTGTCTATGGAGCCGTAGGCAGCCCCTGACAATGCGGAGTTCTCAAGAAGTATTTATAAAAAAATCTGGCATTAAAAAATCCGGAGCATTAAACTGGTGACACACTCACACTCTGTCGTTTTTTTCTGTGCTTACCAAACAGTTACTGTTTGTTGGCTGGTAACGCGAGTTCAGCTGTTGCTATCCAGCAGTGTGCGAAGGACATAACTCATGTAGTGTCTTCAGGTGTTCACAGAAAGATACTGAAATCATGGTCACCATGCTCCAATATTTGCATTTCTAGCTTTCGTCCTGGGCCTATCCTGTACTTGGATGTGGGCTTTGAGATCTAAGAGATGCTTTAGCACACAGTCCAAACATTTAATGCTTTTCCACAGTACTTTTGGAAAGAAATGGTCAGCATATAATTTGTCATTACATGTCACTGACCCTCAGAATAAACGATAATGTCCTCATAACCTCATGCTGTTTATGAAGACCTGAACTGCTCAGCTCTTTGGTTAGCTGTTAAAAAAAACTATTTTTTTAAAGTTTGTTTTCTTAAATGACAAGTAAAACTTGTACAGATTTATGATGTACATCATGATGTTTTGACATATGTATATGCAGAATGGCTAAATCAAGCTATTTATTTTATTTTTTTAACTTTTATTTAATGAATATAAATTTCCAAAGTACAGCTTATGGATTACAATGGCCCCCCCCCCCATAACTTCCCTCCCACCCACAACCCTCCCCTTTCCCTCTCCCTCCCCCTACCATTCACATCAAGATTCATTTTCAATTCTCTTTATATACAGAAGATCAGTTTAGCATACATTAAGTAAAGATTTCAACAGTTTGCACCCACATAGAAACACAAAGTGAAAAATACTGTTTGAGTACTAGTTATAGCATTAAATCACAATGTACAGCACATTGAGGACAGAGATCCTACATGAGGAGTAAGTGCACAGTGACTCCTGTTGTTGACTTAACAAATTGACACTCTTGTTTATGGCATCAGTAATCACCCTAGGCTCTTGTCATGAGCTGCCAAGGCTATGGAAGCCTTTTGAGTTCACCAACTCTGATCATATTTAGACAAGGTCGTAGTCAAAGTGGAAGTTCTGTTCACAATTGCTCATAATGATAGGATTAAGAGTCAAAGGGAGCACATAAACAAGACTAGTGTCTGCAAATACTAACTGATAGAATAAAAAAGGGAGAGAACGATCCAACATGGGAAGCGAGATACACAGCAGACTCATAGAATGGCAGATGTCCTAAGCAGCACTCTGGCCTCAGAATCAGCCCTTAAGGCACGTGGATCTGGCTGAAAAGCCCATGAGAGTATTATAGGCATGGAAAGCCAAAACACTCTGGCAAAAACAACAACAAAAACCTAAATGAAAGATCTCCGCGAGTGAGATCCTAGTGAAAAGAACAGGTCATCAAAGAAGGAGGTAAATCAAGCTATTTAACATATTACCTCACTAATAATTTTTTTAGAGGTTAGAGTATTTAAAACCTACACTTTGCACATTTTCAAGTATACAGAATATTGTTGTTAACTGTAGGGTTACATATTCACATTCCAAACATTCCTGGAAGTCATTGGGAATGGCAAGTATTAAATATACTTAGTATAGAATATTTGAAGACAGTTGACTTTGTATAGAGTTTGTTGTTGTATGTATACATTTAACATCAGTTAAATCACCAGGGCGAGAATGCCTGAAATTTGTCCATAACGTTATCAGCAAAAATATGTGTAGAATTTGAGACATCACATATCAAGCCAGAAAGACTGCTTTTCGATTGTTCTTCCCTCGGCTTGAGAATCTTACAGTGAACCTGTGGCTCTGCAGTTGTGGAGGTGAAGACAGTAGTGGAGGTGGATTAACCTTCTCCTTCCCAAATGCAGGGCTGGGCTGGCACATCTTAGTGAAAAGGTCTCTTTCACAGGCGTTCTTTGAGCGATAGATTTGTGAGGCCCGGTGTAAGTGTCTAAGGAGTTCCCAGGCACACTGCTTCTCTGGGAGCTGGTTTTTAGGAGAGCCACCACGTGGCACCGCAGTGGTGCGGTTTCATGGGGCTTTCTTTCCTGCCAGACTGTCACATGAAGCAGCAGTCCTTAACCTTGTTTGTGTGGGCAGTCACTGGAAAGACTCCACGTTGATGTGCGCAGACTCTCAGGGAAGGTCTTTACAAACGCAGAAAACGCTCCCACCTGAAATCCCGATCTGTTTCCCGTGAACATCGCCTTGGTTGTCGGAGCCATCCAGATGGGACTTCCTTATTTGAGATTCCACCTCCACTACCCATCTCCTCCCTTCCCTGTCTGCTGACGTCCTTTCTCCTGGTTAGCCAGCCCTGTTTCTGATTCCAGTACTTAGTGCTCCCTGCAAGTCTCTCACTGTGAACAGTATTCATGAATGGTTTTGTAAGTCAAGTAGTTACTGAGTACTACAGTGATAGGATAGGGGTCTCCAAGACTGGTAAGACACAGATAAAACTTCTAACGTGTTATAATCCAGTAGAAATCTAAGACATACTCAGAGGAGGACTTTGTAACTTTTATTGAGACGTTGCTCGGAAGAAAAAATTAATGTATGGGTGTGTAAGCTCCTCATGGAGACTGAAACAGTACACAGGCAGATGCTTCGCACAGATGTGCAGTTCTGCTGTTTAGAAGTAGCGCGTTACAGCCTTGTTACAGTTCCGTGTAGGTTCTTTGAGTTCACTCACCCAGGTCCCTCAAGTGACATCGGGCTCTACACGTGAACCTTTGGTTTTGTACGTACTGAATGGACCGCATGTCATAGGGCTGACCCCAGTCGCTGTCTTGAGCCCTGGTTTCTCAGCACGTGTGGGTCCTTGCAGAGTTGGTGCACACGCAGGCAGTGAGATGGCAGCACAGCTGAGCACTTCCGTGTACCGCACAGCGGGGGCATGCGGCCCTGGAAGTCCACCATGTTCTGGAAGTTCTGACTGTTGGTGTATCTAGAGCAGTTCTCCACCCTCTTCACTGTCACTAAGGAGGAAGAAAACCCCAATGACCGGCACCTCCTGCAGCTACTTAGATCAGATTCTTTGAGCCTAGACATTTATATTCATAGGGTTTTAAAATATTTATTTATTTATTTTAAGGGGGTGAAAACTGAAACACACACACACACACATACACACACACGGGAGATATCTTTCATCTGCTGGTTTATTACCCAAATGGCTGCAATGCCAGGGCCTGGTCACACCAAAGCCATGAGCCCAGAACTTCAACTGGGTTTCCTGCATGGGCGCCAGGGGCTCAAGTACTTGGACTATTTTCTGTTTCTGTCACAGATTAGCAAGGAGCTGGATCCGGAGAGCAGCCCAAGCTCGAACCAGTGCTCTGACCTGGGATGCCAGCATTGCAGCGTAGCCTGCTGTGTCACAGTGCTGGCCTGTTTTTTGTTTATTGATTTGCTTTTTTTTTTTTTTTTTTGAGAGAGTGTATCTTGCATTTCTATTAGATTAGAAACATGCTAAAAGTATTTTTTTTTGATAGATAGATACAAAGAAAGAGAAAGTATCCTGCATCCACTGGTTCACTTCCCAAATGCCACAGTGGCTGGGGGTTGGCCAGGCTGGAGCAAGGAGCTAGGAATCCAGTCTGGGACTCCCATGGGAGCAGCAGAAACCCAATCACGTGAGTCATCAGGTGCTGCACCCCAAGGTGCCCATTGCAGAAAGGGGGTGTCAGGAGCTAGAGCTGGTACTTGAACCCAAGCACCGTGATAGGGGGTCTGAACATCCTCACCAGCATCTTAGCTGCTGGGCCAAATGCCCACCAGATCTCCGTATTTTTAGAAAGCTACTCAGATATGTTGCTTAGCCAGGCCTGGGAGGAAAACTCGTGGACTTGAGCCTCCGGAATGAGAAAGACAATGAAAAGAGAAGTAGGACAGGAATTCAGAGCCACGGTATGAGTATGGGGCTGACTTTGGGTTTCATGTTGAAAGCAATGTGGAAGAATTCATTTCAGAGCAGGAAGGTGGCCCCATGTACTAGAACCAGAGAAAATGAGTTGGACGCAGTGGACCCGGGGGGTTCTGCATCTCGGCAGGTGCACCAAGGACACTAAATGGATGAAGGGGCCGTGGCCATGGAAAGGAAGGAGTGGTCCTCCCTGGGGCCTCAGAGTGGACACCGGTTAGCTGTGGGCCTGGGCGTGGGTGCAGGGAGTTACAATAACCTCAGTTTGTTTCCTCAGGTACGTGCAGAAGCTGGGGTAAAAGCTGGTCTGGAGGAAAAGTGGTGGATGTGGCTGTTGAGGGAATGCAGTAGAGATTTAGGACAGCATTCCACCGACGCCAGGACAGAGCAGGGGGCTGTGGGCTGGCCTGGAGGGGTGGCTCCAGACTGGGAGTGAGGCTGTGAGGGTCCTCCACCTGCAGGGACAGCGGAAGTCAGTGGAGTGGCGGGGTGATGGAGGGGATGCAGGAAGGTCAGGGGTGCACCCTCAGGTCAGGGTTTCGGCTCATGGAGTAGACAGAGGAGGAGGCTGGATGTGCTGAAGCAGGTGAGTCAGATTTCTCTTCACGTGGTCAGCAGAGGGAAGAAGGGATCAGAGCTCTTTTGGTGGATATGACTTGGACACCGACTTCAAAGCTCTGTCTTGTCTTCTGCAAAGGGGACGGCAGTTTTGGATCCGTGTACCGGGCCGTGTACGAAGGAGAAGAGGTGGCGGTGAAGATTTTCAACAAGCACACGTCTCTCCGGCTGCTGAGACAGGTGCGTGCCCCCAGGACAGCCTGCCCCCAGCTCAGGCGGGGTCCTCTCTGGGACTGTTCCTCCTCAGGCAGTGGGGGGGGGGGGGGCTGCGAACCCACGACTGTACTTCCCCAGAGGTGGGCGGAGTTGTGTTGCAAAGCCCTGCCTTGCCCGGACTTTAGTTTGTGGTGTTTTGTTTCTTTGTTGGAAAATGAAGACAAGACAGTATTAAAACCCCGGGCCACTGTGAGCCTTCAGTGTGGTGTGAGAGGTTTGGGGAGACCCCGGGCTCCTCCTTCCCAGTCCTGCTGCTCCCACTCGCTGTGCACCCCAGCTGCCAGGCCACACCCCATGGTGTCAGGTGGCACAGTCCTGGGCCTGTTGGGCTTGTGTTACTCCCTGACAGTCAGACTTGCAGCAGCTGTGCCTCTTGCCAAGCTGAGGCCACGCAAGCTCCTGCCTTCAGCTCCCAGTTTTCTGGAGTACTTGCATTGTGTTTTTCTGCTCCACATACGTGGGCATCGGTGGTTGTACTGAGTGTGGCTTGTAAGTGTTCAGAGTGAGGTGAGCTGCTGGCAGTGTGACCGCACATTGCTACCTTGAATGCAGGCCAGAAGTTAGAACTCTTGAGTTTGCCTTCTTAGAAGGACCCTGCTGTCTTCCTGCACCAGGCATGGGGAAGATGCCACACTCCTCCTCTTCCCCATGTCCACCTCCCCAAGTTCAAAACCATGGGTGGTTTCAGTTTTCCTACTTTACTAATATTGTGACTTGAAATAGTTGAACTTGCTGTTCAGTAAAGTGACAGGTGAGCAGGTGCTGACCCCTGGCTGGGCGCGACGGGGAAGTTAGCAGTCTTCTTCCTTGTTCCCTTCCCACCGCTTCCTTAAGTTCTGTAATGTGTTCTGTTCTCTTGTAGTTGAAGAATCTAACATTTGTTTTCCTTCTGTAATCACAATGAACTCCTTCATGTTTGATTGAGAGTTTGGTTCTGAAAACAAAACCGGAAAATGCCAGTTGGAGTTGACTTTTTATTTGCACAGAAACAAAGCATTTTAGCTAAGGAAATGTCACCTCTTTCAGTCACCTGTTTTTTTCCTGCTTGATTGGGACTATTCCAAATATTCAACTCAAATGGAATTCTCCATTATATGTTGCACAGCAATTGATAAAAAACAGGACTTTAATTTGAACCTCAATTATGTTGTGATTTCTAAATGTCACTGTTAGGGTTTTCTGATTATCTCTTTTTCAACATATTGAGAGAAAGTAGCTCCTTCTACAGTGCCTTTAGGAACCCCTAAGTTATGCAGTTGTGGGGTGAAGCTTCCTTTCTTTCTGAGCCTCCCCCCTGCACCCATGACCTTCCTCCTGCACCCGTAACCTCCCTCCTGCACCCTGTGACCTCTCTCCAGCACCCCATGACCTCCTGAACCCATGACCTCCATGCTGTACCCCATGATCTCCCTCTGCTCCCTTGCCCTCCCTCCTGCACCCCGTGACCTCCCTCCTGTACCCCATGACCTCCCTCCTGCACCTGTGACTTCCTGAACCTGTGACCTCCCCCCGTACCCCACGATCTCCTGTACCCCATGACCTCCCTCCTGCACCCCGTGACCTTCCTCCTACACCCCATGACCTCCCTCCTGCACCCTGTGACCTCCCTCCTGCACCTGTGACCTCCCTCCTGCACCCCGTGACCTCCCTCCTGCACCCTGTGACCTCCCTCCTGCACCTGTGACCTCCCTCCTGCACCCTGTGACCTCCCTCCTGCACCTGTGACCTCTCTCCTGCACCCTGTGACCTTCCTCCTGCACCTGTGACCTCCCTCCTGCACCCCGAGACCTCCCTCCTATACCCCGTGACCTCCCTCCTGCACCTGTGACCTCTCTCCTGCACCCCATGACCTTCCTCCTGCACCTGTGACCTCCCTCCTGCACCTGTGACCTCCCTCCTGCACCCCAAGACTTCCCTCCTGTACCCTGAGACCTCCCTTCTGTACCCCATGACCTCCCTCCTGTACCCCATGACCTCCCTCCTGTACCCCATGACCTCCTCTCTGAAGGAGAAGCAGGGTCTCCCGGGGGCTTGCGTGGTGATTACTCTGGTTCCTTGTCCTGGTCTGCTTGATGATGCCCAGTGTTTTCCAGTTTTCATGGCCTTCTCTTGGTTGGAGTGTCCTTGTCCTTTCTGTTGGAGAGTATCTTCCAGTCATTTTTTTGAAGAAAGAGTGCTTTGGAGGTGGGTGTTCTTAGCCGTTGCATTTGAAAAATAGCTTAATCGTGCCTTCAAGTCAGCTGGATGTGCTTTCACACTATATATGACATATATATCATCGCTATATATGATGTATTTTATTTGTTTGAAATGTAGAGCTTCCATCTGCTGCTTCACACCCCAAATGACTGCAAAAGCCTGGCCTGGTCCAGGCAGAAGCCAGGAGCTGGAGCTTTATCCGGATCTCCCACATGAGTGCAGAGGCCCAAGGACATGGGCCATCCTCTGTTGCTTTCCCGGGCTCATTAGCAGGGAGCTGGATTGCAAGTGGTGCAACAGGGACGTGAACCTGTGCCCATATGGGGTGAACCTGTGCCCATATGGGATGCTGGCACTGCAGGTGGCGATTTAACCCTTCACACCACAGTGCTGGCCCCACACTACATTTTTTTTAGAAATGGAGCTTTGAAATACTTTTCCTTTTATGCCGTGAGGAGAATGCAATGACTTTGTCATCTGCTGTTGCTAAGGAGACGCCTTCTGTCAGATATTTGTTCATATATGGGTCCCTTTGAATTTTGTTTTGAAAACTGAGAATCTCATCCTTTGGATTTATCTGGTTTGGGGCACTCTGAAATTTCACATGTTTGGGTTTTTGTGTGGGTGGTTTTCTATCCTATAGGCCTCATTATTTGGTAGAAATTCTCTTTTGTGCATTGTCTTCCATGATTCATTATTATCTTAACAGTTAATAGCTACTTGCTGAGTGTAGCTGAGCAGCTCCTAGTAGCAGGCGAGGAGCTGGGATCCATAGTGGGCCCGCAGGAGTAAGCTGAACTCATCAATCAAGTTGCTGTGTCAAGAGCCTGTGTCTAGTCACTTAAAATCCAATATTTCTTTTTAAAATTTGAGAGAGAAAGAGAGAGAGAGAGAGAGAGAAAGAAAGAAAGAGACTCTCCCCTATCTGCTAATTCATTTTCTAAATGCCCACAAGGACTGGGGCTGGAACTGGGGGCTAGAAACCCCACCCAGGTGTGCGTGTGAGTGACAACAATGCAGTCACTTGAGTGATGGAGAGGTTTGGGTTTGCAGGAAGCTGAGCTCAGGAACACGAGCTGTGACTGCAATCCAGGCACCCTGATGGGAGAGGCGGGCACTCTAACTGCAGTCTGAACTGCTAGGACAATGTCTGTCCCAAATGTTCTTAGGATAATCAAGTTTTTAATTTCAAGCAAGTCTTTCCTGCCCCAGGAATTTCTGTTTGTATCATTAAATTTTAGCCTTTTCTATTAATTGCCTTGTTGCTGTTTTTTTTTTTTTCTTAAGATTCATTTTATTTATTTAAAAGGCAGAGTTGGGGGGGGGGTCTTCCATAGGCTGGTTCACTTCCCCAGGTGGCCATGACAGCTAGAGCTGTGCCAACCTGAAGCCAGGAGCCAGGAGCTTCTTCCAGGTCTCCCACGCGGGTGCAGGGACCCAAGGATTTGAGCCATCTTCTACTGCTTTCCCAGGCCACAGCAGAGAGCTGGATCGGAAGAGGAGCAGCCAGGACTAGAACTGGTGCCCACATGGGAAGCTGGGGCTTCAGGCCAGGGCTTTAACCTGCTGCGCCTCAGCGCCGGCCCCCGTTGCTGTTTTTTTTTCCTGAGCTGCTTGTCCTATCAGTTGATCTTGTTCTCTTTTATGTTGTTGGTTTTCCAAATTGGGTATTTCTTGGTAGCTCTTTATATGTGAATTAAGGTCTATTCTCATTATTAAAGGTAACTGGAGTGGGTATTCTCTGAACAGGAGCGTGAACCAGGATTTTCTCCCGGTGTGCATTGCTCACAAATGCTCTTTCCTTAGCTTACGTGGGCAGGCGTCTCCCGGGCCCACTGATTCGGTGACAGCTCGGCCGGGGCCTCTCCCCTAACGGTGCTGTCATCGCGATGACTTCCTAACTGCTGTGGGCTGCACTGATTTTTCCTCACTTGGAGGAAAGTTCCATACGGCTCTAGATGCTCTCTGGTGCGTCTCTTCTTGGTCCGGAATTTGTGCAGGGAGGCTCACCTGATGGTCACAGGGTGTGTTCACTTCATGGTGCTGAGGGATTCTCTGTATAATTCCTCTCACCTCCACATACTGGTTTTGTTAGCACAGAAGGTCTTTTGTCATTGTGGAAAACTGTTCCAGGCCTCACAATGAAATATCATAAGTGTAGAAGAAAAGTGGGTCCCTCTTACAGACTGTGGTATTTTTAAAGAACTCAAAACCCTCCTATGATCCCATTAAAAAATGGAAATATTGTTGGCTTCTGTTGAATGGGACCTGCCTTTTTGTCAGTGAGCATGGTGTTCAGGGTAGTGCTGTGTGCTGATTGGCTTAGGCTTGTGTGGCTGAACCAGTCACATGGCAATGGGGTTGGGTTAAAATATTCCCACCTCGTCTCTGAGGCTTGAGTTGAAGTCAGGTGCCCTTAAGTCCCTGAGTTGTGTGGGTGAGGGCTGACACCCTAACTGGAGCAAGCTTTTGGTTCCTGGAGCAACCACTGTCGGCTGTGTCCCCTTTCTCTTTTCTTATTTGGGTTACTTTTGAAAATTCTCTCTCTCTCTCTGTTTCTCTCCCTCTCTCTCTGTTTCTATTTTTGAAGTCTCTGTAAATAAATAGGAATGAAGGAGAGAGAGAGAGAGGGACACCAAATCCAGTGGTGATTTTGTCATCTATACCAGAACTCAACTATAATTTTAAATCTACTCATCCTTACTTTTGTTTATAACTTATTAAAAATAATTGTTTATGACTGAGTGTAAATAATGAGTGAGCATTAATAATACGTAGTTAAATATTTCAGTTATTCTGAATAACGAAAAAAATTTCATCTCTGTGCAAAACATTCCAGGGGCATTTTTAATTATCAGTAGCAAAAGTCACAACATAGAGCCGGTGCCGCGGCTTAATAGGCTAATCCTCCACCTTGCGGCGCCAGCACACCGGGTTCTAGTCCCGGTCGGGGCACCAGATTCTGTCCCGGTTGCCCCTCTACCAGGCCAGCTCTCTGCTGTGGCCCGGGAGTGCAGTGGAGGATGGCCCAAGTGCTTGGGCCCTGCACCCGCATGGGAGACCAGGAGAAGCACCTGGCTCCTGGCTTCAGATCAGTGCAGTGTGCCGGCTGCAGCGGCCATTGGAGGGTGAACCAATGGAAAAGGAAGACCTTTCT